>NW_027182424.1:2716989-3033979 GCF_040938575.1 Ambystoma mexicanum
TTGGTATTAGAAGCATTGAGATATCACATCTGATGCTATAGGAAGTGTCTCAGGATTGGAATGGGAAGGAGTTTGATATCACATCTCATGCCATGTATGGGTCTCAGGTTTTGTAGAAGCATTGGGATATCACATCTCATGCTATCGGAAGGGTATCAGGATTGGATTTGGAAGGAGTTGGATATCACATCTCATGTTATAGGAAGGGTCTCAGGATTGGAATGGGAAGGACTTGGATATCACATCTCATGCTATAGGAAGGCTCTCAGGTTTGGAAGGGGAAGGAGTTGGATATCACATTTCATGTTAGAGGTAGGATCTCAGGTTTGGTATTAGAGGCATTGAGATATCACATCTCATGCTATCAGAAGGGTCTCAGGATTGGAATGGGAAGGAGTTGGATATCACATCTCATGCTAAAGGGAGGGTCTTAGGTTTGGAAGGGGAAGGATTTGGATATCACGTCTCATGTTATAGGAAGGATCTTAGGTTTGGTATTAGAAGCATTGAGATATCACATCTCATGCTATCGGAAGGATCTCAGGTTTGGTATTAGAGGCATTGAGATATCACATCTCATGCTAAAGGGAGGGTCTCAGGTTTGGAAGGGGAATGATTTGGATATCACATCTCTTGTTATAGGAAGGATCACAGGTTTGGTATTAGAAGCATTGAGATATCACATCTCATGCTATCGGAAGGGTCTCAGGATTGGAATGGGAAGGAGTTGGATATCACATCTCATGCTAAAGGGAGGGTCTCAGGTTTGGAAGGGGAAGGATTTGGATATCACATCTCATGTTATAGGAAGGATCTCAGGTTTGGTATTAGAGGCATTGAGATATCACATCTCATGCTATCTATCATAAGGGTCTCAGGATTGGAATGGGAAGGAGTTGGATATCACATCTCATGCTAAAGGGAGGGTCTCAGGTTTGGAAGGGGAAGGATTTGGATATCGCATCACATGTTATAAGAAGGATCTCAGGTTTGGTATTAGAAGCATTGAGATATCACATCTCATGCTATCGGAAGGGTCTCAGGATTGGAACGGGAAGGAGTCGGATATCACATCTCATGCTATAGGAAGGCTCTCAGGTTTGGAAGGGGAAAGAGTTGGATATCACATTTCATGTTAGAGGTAGGATCTCAGGTTTGGTATTAGAGGCATTGAGATATCACATCTCATGCTATCAGAAGGGTCTCAGGATTGGAATGGGAAGGAGTTGGATATCACATCTCATGCTAAAGGGAGGGTCTCAGGTTTGGAAGGGGAAGGATTTGGATATCACGTCTCATGTTATAGGAAGAACCTCAGGTTTGGTATTAGAAGCATTGAGATATCACATCTCATGCTATCGGAAGGATCTCAGGTTTGGTATTAGAGGCATTGAGATATCACATCTCATGCTAAAGGGAGGGTCTCAGGTTTGGAAGGGGAAGGATTTGGATATCACATCTCTTGTTATAGGAAGGATCACAGGTTTGGTATTAGAAGCATTGAGATATCACATCTCATGCTATCGGAAGGGTCTCAGGATTGGAATGGGACGGAGTTGGATATCACATCTCATGCTAAAGGGAGGGTCTCAGGTTTGGAAGGGGAAGGATGTGGATATCACATTTCATGTTAGAGGTAGGATCTCAGGTTTGGTATTGGAGGCATCGAGATATCACATCTCATGCTATCAGAAGGGTCTCAGGATGGGAATGGGAAGGAGTTGGATATCACATCTCATGCTAAAGGGAGGGTCTCAGGTTTGGAAGGCGAAGGATTTGGATATCACATCTCATGTTATCGGAAGGATCTCAGGTTTGGTATTAGAAGCATTGAGATATCACATCTCATGCTATATGAAGGGTCTCAGGTTTGGTATTAGAAGCATTGAGATATCAAGTCTCATGGTATAGGAAGGGTCTCAGAATTGGAATGGGAAGGAGTTGGATATCTCAAGCTATAGGAAGGGTCTCAGGATTGGAATGGGAAGGGGTTTGATATCACAACTCATGCCATAGTATGGGTCTCAGGTTTGGTAGAAACATTGGGATCTCACATCTCATGCTATCGGAAGGGTATCAGGATTTGATTTGGAAGGAGTTGGATATCCCATCTCATGCTATAGGAAGGGTCTCAGGTTGGAATGGGAAGGAGTTGGATATCACATCTCATGTTATAGGAAGGGTCCCAGGATTGGAATGGGAAGGACTTGGATATCATATCTCATGCTATAGGAAGGCTCTTAGGTTTGGAAGGGGAAGGAGTTGGATATCACATTTCATGTTAGAGGAAGGATCTCAGGTTTGGTATTAGAGGCATTAAGATATCACATCTCATGTTATAGGAAGGGTCTCACGTTTGGTATAAGCATTGAGATATCACATCTCATGCTATAGGAAGGGTCTCAGGATTGGAATGGGAAGGAGTTGGATATCACATCTCAAGCTATAGGAAGGGTCTCACGTTTGGTATAAGCATTGAGATATCACATCTCATGCTATAGGAAGGGTCTTAGGATTGGAATGGGAAGGTGTTGGATATCACATCTCATGTTATAGGAAAGATCTCAGGTTTGGTATTAGAAGCATTGCGACATCACATCTCATGTTATAGGAAGGGTCTCAGGATTGGAATGGGAAGAAGTTGGATATCACATCTCATGCTATAGGAAGGGTCTCAGGTTTGGTATAAGCATTGAGATATCACATCTCATGCTATAGGAAGGGTCTCAGGATTGGAATGGGAAGGAGTTGTATATGACATCTCATGCCATAGGAAGGGTCTCAGGTTTGGAATAAGCATTGAGATATCACATCTCATGCTATAGGAAGGGTCTCAGGATTGGAATGGGACGGACTTGGATATCACATCTCATGCAATAGGGAGGGTCTCAGGTTTGGAAGGGGAAGGATTTGGATATCACATCGCATGTTATAGGAAGGATCTCAGGTTTGGTAAGGGAAGGAGTTGGATATCACATTTCATGTTAGAGGTAGGATCTCAGGTTTGGTATTAGAGGCATTGAGGTATCACATCTCATGCTATCAGAAGGGTCTCAGGATTGGAATGGGAAGGAGTTGGATATTGCATCTCATGCTAAAGGGAGGGTCTCAGGTTTGGAAGGGGAAGGATTTGGATATCACATCGCATGTTATAGGAAGGATCTCAGGTTTGGTATTAGAATCATTGAGATATCACATCTCATGCTATCGGAAGTATCTCAGGTTTGGTATTAGAGGCATTGAGATATCACATCTCATGCTATCATAAGGGTCTCAGGATTGGAATGGGAAGGAGTTGGATATCACTTCTCATGCTAAAGGGAGGGTCTCAGGTTTGGAAGGGGAAGGATTTGGATATCACATCACATGTTATAAGAAGGATCTCAGGTTTGGTATTAGAAGCATTGAGATATCACATCTCATGCTATCAGAAGGGTCTCAGGATTGGAATGGGAAGGAGTTGGATATCACATCTCATGCTATAGGAAGGGTCTCAGGTTTGTACCGGGAAGGAGTTGGATATCACATCTCATGTTATAGGAAGAGTCTCAGGTTTGGTATAAGCATTGAGATATCACATCTCTGCAATCGGAAGTGTCTCAGGATTGGGATGGGAAGGAGTTGGATATCACATCTCATGCTATAGGAAGGGTCTCAGGTTTGGAACGGGAAGGAGTTGGATATCCCATCTCATGTTATAGGACGGGTCTCAGGTTTGGTATTAGAAGCATTGAGATATCACATCGCATGCTGTAGGAAGGGTCTCAGGATTGGAATGGGAAGGAGTTGGATATTACATCTCATGCTATAGGAAGGGTCTCAGGTTTGGTATAAGCATTGAGATATCACATCTCTGCTATCGGAAGTGTCTCAGGATTGGAATGGGAAGGAGTTGGATATCCCATCTCATGTTATAGGACGGGTCTCAGGTTTGTTATTAGAATCATTGAGATATCATATTGCATGCTGTAGGAAGGGTCTAAGGATTGGAATGGGAAGGACTTGAATATCACATCTCATGCTATAGGTAGGCTCTCAGGTTTGGAAAGGGAAGGAGTTGGATATCACATTTCATGTTAGAGGAAGGATCTCAGGTTTGGTATTAGAGACATAGAGATATCACATCTCATGCTATAGGAAGGGTCTCAGGATTGGAATGGGAAGGAGTTGGATATCACATCTCATGCTATAGGAAGGGTCTCAGGTGTGGTATAAGCATTGAGATGTCACATCTCATGCTATAGGAAGGGTCTCAGGATTGGAATGGGAAGGAGTTGGATATCACATCTCATGTTATAGGAAGGATCTCAGGTTTGGTATTAGAAGCATTGAGATATCACATCTCATGCTATAGGAAGGGTCTCAGGATTGGAATGGGAAGGAGTTGTATATGACATCTCATGCCATAGGAAGGGTCTCAGGTTTGGTATAAGCATTGAGATATCACATCTCTGCTATCGGAAGGGTCTCAGGATTGGAATGGGAAGGAGTTGGATATCCCATCTCATGTTATAGGAAGAGTCTCAGGTTTGGTATTAGAAGCATTGAGATATCACATCTGATGCTATAGGAAGTGTCTCAGGATTGGAATGGGAAGGAGTTTGATATCACATCTCATGCCATGTATGGGTCTCAGGTTTTGTAGAAGCATTGGGATATCACATCTCATGCTATCGGAAGGGTATCAGGATTGGATTTGGAAGGAGTTGGATATCACATCTCATGTTATAGGAAGGGTCTCAGGATTGGAATGGGAAGGACTTGGATATCACATCTCATGCTATAGGAAGGCTCTCAGGTTTGGAAGGGGAAGGAGTTGGATATCACATTTCATGTTAGAGGTAGGATCTCAGGTTTGGTATTAGAGGCATTGAGATATCACATCTCATGCTATCAGAAGGGTCTCAGGATTGGAATGGGAAGGAGTTGGATATCACATCTCATGCTAAAGGGAGGGTCTCAGGTTTGGAAGGGGAAGGATTTGGATATCACATCTCATGTTATAGGAAGGATCTCAGGTTTTGTATTAGAAGCATTGAGATATCACATCTCATGCTATCGGAAGGATCTCAGGTTTGGTATTAGAGGCATTGAGATATCACATCTCGTGCTATCAGAAGGGTCTCAGGATTGGAATGGGAAGGAGTCGGATATCACATCTCATGCTAAAGGGAGGGTCTCAGGTTTGGAAGTGGAAGGATTTGGATATCACATCTCATGTTATAGGAAGGATCTCAGGTTTGGTATTAGAAGCATTGAGATATCACATCTCATGCTATAGGAAGGGTCTCAGGATTGGAATGGGAAGGAGTTGGATATCACATCTCAAGCTATAGAAAGGGTCTCAGGATTGGAATGGGAAGGAGTTGGATATCACATCTCAATCTATAGTAAGGGTCTCAGGATTGGAATGGGAAGGAGTTGGATATCACATCTCATGCTATAGGAAGGGTCTCAGGTTTGGTATTAGCATTGAGATATCCCATCTCATGCTATAGGAAGGGTCTCAGGTTTGGAATCGGAAGGAGTTGTATATGACATCTCATGCCATAGGTAGGGTCTCAGGTTTGGTATAAGCATTGAGATATCACATCTCTGCTATCGGAAGGGTCTCAGGATTGGAATGGGAAGGAGTTGGATATCCCATCTCGTTATAGGAAGGGTCTCAGGTTTGGTATTAGAAGCATTGAGATATCACATCTCATGGTATAGGACGGGTCTCAGAATTGGAATGGGAAGGAGTTAGATATCACATCTCAAGTTATAGGAAGGGTCTCAGGATTGGAATGGGAAGGACTTGGATATCACATCTCATGATATAGGAAGGGTCTCAGTTTTGGTATTAGAAGCATTGAGATATCACATCTCATGCTATAGGAAGGGTCTCAGGATTGGAATGGGAAGGACTTGGATAACACATCTCATGTTATAGGAAGGGTCTCAGGTTTGGTATTAGAAGCATTGAGATATCACATCTCATGCTATAGGAAGGGTCTCAGAATTGGAATGGGAAGGAGTTGGATATCACATCTCAAGCTATAGGAAGGGTCTCAGGATTGGAATGGGAAGGAGTTTGATATCACATCTCATGCGATGTATGGGTCTCAGGTTTTGTAGAAGCATTGGGATATCACATCTCATGCTATCGGAAGGGTATCAGGATTGGATTTGGAAGGAGTTGGATATCCCATCTCATGATATAGGAAGGGTCTCAGGTTGGAATGGGAAGGAGTTGGATATCACATCTCATGTTATAGGAAGGGTCTCAGGATTGGAATGGGAAGGACTTGGATATCACATCTCATGCTATAGGAAGGCTCTCAGGTTTGGAAGGGGAAGGAGTTGGATATCACATTACATGTTAGAGGTAGGATCTCAGGTTTGGTATTAGAGGCATTGAGATATCACATCTCATGCTAACAGAAGGATCTCAGGATCGGAATGGGAAGGAGTTGGATATCACATCTCATGCTAAAGGGAGGGTCTCAGGTTTGGAAGGGGAAGGATTTGGATATCACATCTCATGTTATAGGAAGGATCTCAGGTTTGGTATTAGACACATTGAGATATCACATCTCATGCTATCGGAAGGATCTCAGGTTTGGTATTAGAGGCATTGAGATATCACATCTCATGATATCAGAAGGGTCTCAGGATTGGAATGGGAAGGAGTCGGATATCACATCTCATGCTAAAGGGAGGGTCTCAGGTTTACTATTAGAAGCATTGAGATATCACATCTCATGTTATAGGAAGGAACTCAGGTTTGGTATTAGAGGCATTGAGATATCACATCTCATGCTATCAGAAGGGTTTCAGGATTGGAATGGGAAGGAGTCGGATATCACATCTCATGCTAAAGGGAGGGTCTCAGGATTGGAAGGGGAAGGATTTGGATATCACATCTCATGTTATGGGAAGGATCTTAGGTTTGGTATTAGAAGCATTGAGATATCACATCTCATGCTATCGGAAGGATCTCAGGTTTGGTATTAGAGGCATTGAGATATCACATCTCATGCTATCAGAAGGGTCTCGGGATTGGAATGGGAAGGAGTTGGATATCACATCTCATGCTAAAGGGAGGGTCTCGGGTTTGGAAGGGGAAGGATTTGGATATCACATCTCATGTTATAGGAAGGATCTCAGGTTTGGTATTAGAAGCATTGAGATATCACATCTCATGCTATCGGAAGGATCTCAGGTTTGGTATTAGAGGCATTGAGATATCACATCTCATGCTATCAGAAGGGTCTCAGGATTGGAATGGGAAGGAGTTGGATATCACATCTCATGCTAAAGGGAGGGTCTCAGGTTTGGAAGGGGAAGGATTTGGAGATCACATCTCATGTTATAGGAAGGATCTCAGGTTTGGTATTAGAAGCATTGAGATATCACATCTCATGCTATCGGAAGGATCTCAGGTTTGGTATTAGAGGCATTGAGATATCACATCTCATGCTATCCGAAGGGTCTCAGGATTGGAATGGGAAGGAGTCGGATATCACATCTCATGCTAAATGGAGGGCCTCAGGTTTGGAAGTGGAAGAATTTGGATATCACATCTCATGTTATAGGAAGGATCTCAGGTTTGGTATTAGAAGCATTGAGATATCACATCTCATGCTATAGGAAGGGTCTCAGGATTGGAATGGGAAGGAGTTGGATATCACATCTCAAGCTATAGGAAGGGTCTCAGGATTGCAATCGGAAGGAGTTGGATATCACATCTCAAGCTATAGGAAGGGTCTCAGGATTGGAATGGGAAGGAGTTGGATATCACATCTCATGCTATAGGAAGGGTCTCAGGTTTGGTATAAGCATTGAGATATCCCATCTCATTCTATAGGAAGGGTCTCAGGTTTGGAATCGGAAGGAGTTGTATATGACATCTCATGCCATAGGAAGGGTCTCAGGTTTGGTATAAGCATTGAGATATCACATCTCTGCTATCGGAAGGGTCTCAGGATTGGAATGGGAAGGAGTTGGATATCCCATCTCGTTATAGGAAGGGTCTCAGGTTTGGTATTAGAAGCATTGAGATATCACATCTCATGGTATAGGACGGGTTTCAGAATTGGAATGGGAAGGAGTTGGATATCACATCTCAAGCTATAGGAAGGGTCTCAGGATTGGAATGGGAAGGACTTGGATATCACATCTCATGTTATAGGAAGGGTCTCAGGTTTGGTATTAGAAGCATTGATATATCACATCTCATGCTATAGGAAGGGTCTCAGGATTGGAATGGGAAGGACTTGGATATCACATCTCATGTTATAGGAAGGGTCTCAGGTTTGGTATTAGAAGCATTGAGATATCACATCTCATGCTATGGGAAGGGTCTCAGAATTGGAATGGGAAGGAGTTGGATATCACATCTCAAGCTATAGGAAGGGTCTCAGGATTGGAATGGGAAGGAGTTTGATATCAAATCTCATGCCATGTATGGGTCTCAGGTTTTGTAGAAGCATTGGGATATCACATCTCATGCTATCGGAAGGGTATCAGGATTGGATTTGGAAGAAGTTGGATATCCCATCTCATGCTATAGGAAGGGTCTCAGGTTGGAATGGGAAGGAGTTGGATATCACATCTCATGTTATAGGAAGGGTCTCAGGATTGGAATGGGAAGGACTTGGATATCACATCTCATGCTATAGGAAGGCTCTCAGGTTTGGAAGGGGAAGGAGTTGGATATCACATTACATGTTAGAGGTAGGATCTCAGGTTTGGTATTAGAGGCATTGAGATATCACATCTCATGCTATCAGAAGGATCTCAGGATCAGAATGGGAAGGAGTTGGATATCACATCTCATGCTAAAGGGAGGGTCTCAGGTTTGGAAGAGGAAGGATTTGGATATCACATCTCATGTTATAGGAAGGATCTCAGGTTTGGTATTAGAAGCATTGAGATATAACATCTCATGCTATCGGAAGGATCTCAGGTTTGGTATTAGAGGCATTGAGATATCACATCTCATGATATCAGAAGGGTCTCAGGATTGGAATGGGAAGGAGTCGGATATCACATCTCATGCTAAAGGGAGGGTCTCAGGTTGGGTATTAGAAGCATTGAGATATCACATCTCATGTTATAGGAAGGGTCTCAGGTTTGGTATTAGAAGCATTGAGACATCACATCTCATGCTATCAGAAGGGTCTCAGGATTGGAATGGGAAAGAGTCGGATATCACATCTCATGCTAAAGGGAGGTTCTCAGGTTTGGAAGGGGAAGGATTTGGATATCACATCTCATGTTATAGGAAGGATCTCAGGTTTGGTATTAGAAGCATTGAGATATCAGATCTCATGCTATCGGAAGGATCTCAGGTTTGGTATTAGAGGCATTGAGATATCACATCTCATGCTATCCGAAGGGTCTCAGGATTGGAATGGGAAGGAGTCGGATATCACATCTCATGCTAAATGGAGGGCCTCAGGTTTGGAAGTGGAAGGATTTGGATATCACATCTCATGTTATAGGATGGATCTCAGGTTTGCTATTAGAAGCATTGAGATATCACATCTCATGCTATAGGAAGGGTCTCAGGATTGGAATGGGAAGGAGTTGGATATCACATCTCAAGCTATAGGAAGGGTCTCAGGATTGGAATCGGATGGAGTTGGATATCACATCTCAAGCTATAGGAAGGGTCTCAGGATTGGAATGGGAAGGAGTTGGATATCACATCTCATGCTATAGGAAGGGTCTCAGGTTTGGTATAAGCATTGAGATATCCCATCTCATTCTATAGGAAGGGTCTCAGGTTTGGAATCGGAAGGAGTTGTATATGACATCTCATGCCATAGGAAGGGTCTCAGGTTTGGTATAAGCATTGAGATATCACATCTCTGCTATCGGAAGGGTCTCAGGATTGGAATGGGAAGGAGTTGGATATCCCATCTCGTTAAAGGAAGGGTCTCAGGTTTGGTATTAGAAGCATTGAGATATCACATCTCATGGTATAGGACGGGTTTCAGAATTGGAATGGGAAGGAGTTGGATATCACATCTCAAGCTATAGGAAGGGTCTCAGGATTGGAATGGGAAGGACTTGGATATCACATCTCATGTTATAGGAAGGGTCTCAGGTTTGGTATTAGAAGCCTTGAGATATCACATCTCATGCCATAGGAAGGGTCTCAGGATTGGAATGGGAAGGACTTGGATATCACATCTCATGTTATAGGAAGGGTCTCAGGTTTGGTATTAGAAGCATTGAGATATCACATCTCATGCTATGGGAAGGGTCTCAGAATTGGAATGGGAAGGAGTTGGATATCACATCTCAAGCTATAGGAAGGGTCTCAGGATTGGAATGGGAAGGAGTTTGATATCAAATCTCATGCCATGTATGGGTCTCAGATTTTGTAGAAGCATTGGGATATCACATCTCATGCTATCAGAAGGGTATCAGGATTGGATTTGGAAGAAGTTGGATATCCCATCTCATGCTATAGGAAGGGTCTCAGGTTGGAATGGGAAGGAGTTGGATATCACATCTCATGTTATAGGAAGGGTCTCAGGATTGGAATGGGAAGGACTTGGATATCACATCTCATGCTATAGGAAGGCTCTCAGGTTTGGGAGGGGAAGGAGTTGGATATCACATTACATGTTAGAGGTAGGATCTCAGGTTTGGTATTAGAGGCATTGAGATATCACATCTCATGCTATCAGAAGGATCTCAGGATCAGAATGGGAAGGAGTTGGATATCACATCTCATGCTAAAGGGAGGGTCTCAGGTTTGGAAGAGGAAGGATTTGGATATCACATCTCATGTTATAGGAAGGATCTCAGGTTTGGTATTAGAAGCATTGAGATATAACATCTCATGCTATCGGAAGGATCTCAGGTTTGGTATTAGAGGCATTGAGATATCACATCTCATGATATCAGAAGGGTCTCAGGATTGGAATGGGAAGGAGTCGGATATCACATCTCATGCTAAAGGGAGGGTCTCAGGTTGGGTATTAGAAGCATTGAGATATCACATCTCATGTTATAGGAAGGGTCTCAGGTTTGGTATTAGAAGCATTGAGACATCACATCTCATGCTATCAGAAGGGTCTCAGGATTGGAATGGGAAAGAGTCGGATATCACATCTCATGCTAAAGGGAGGTTCTCAGGTTTGGAAGGGGAAGGATTTGGATATCACATCTCATGTTATAGGAAGGATCTCAGGTTTGGTATTAGAAGCATTGAGATATCAGATCTCATGCTATCGGAAGGATCTCAGGTTTGGTATTAGAGGCATTGAGATATCACATCTCACGCTATCATAAGGGTCTCGGGATTGGAATGGGAAGGAGTTGGATATCACATCTCATGTGGGTCTCGGGTTTGGAAGGGGAAGTATTTGGATATCACATCTCATGTTACAGGAAGGATCTCAGGTTTGGTATTAGCATTGAGATATCACATCTCATGCTATCGGAAGGGTATCAGGATTGGATCTCGAAGGAGTTGGATATCCCATCTCATGCTATAGGAAGGGTCTCAGGTTTGGTATAAGCATTGAGATATCCCATCTCATGCTATAGGAAGGGTCTCAGGTTTGGAATCGGAAGGAGTCGTATATGACATCTCATGCCATAGGAAGGGTCTCAGGTTTGGTATAAGCATTGAGATATCACATCTCTGCTATCTGAAGGGTCTCAGGATTGGAATGGGAAGGAGTTGGATATCCCATCTCGTTATAGGAAGGGTCTCAGGTTTGGTATTAGAAGCATTGAGATATCACATCTCATGGTATAGGACGGGTCTCAGAATTGGAATGGGAAGGAGTTGGATATCACATCTCAAGCTATAGGAAGGGTCTCAGTATTGGAATGGGAAGGACTTGGATATCACATCTCATGTTATAGGAAGGATCTCAGGTTTGGTATTAGAAGCATTGAGATATCACATCTCATGCTATAGGAAGGGTCTCAGGATTGGAATGGGAAGGACTTGGATATCACATCTCATGTTATAGGAAGGGTCTCAGGTTTGGTATTAGAAGCATTGAGATATCATATCTCATGCTATGGGAAGGGTCTCAGAATTGGAATGGGAAGGAGTTGGATATCACATCTCAAGCTATAGGAAGGGTCTCAGGATTGGAATGGGAAGGAGTTTGATATCACATCTCATGTCATGTATGGGTCTCAGGTTTTGTAGAAGCATTGGGATATCACATCTCATGCTATCGGAAGGGTATCAGGATTGGATTTGGAAGGAGTTGGATATCCCATCTCATGCTATAGGAAGGGTCTCAGGTTGGAATGGGAAGGAGTTGGATATCACATCTCATGTTATAGGAAGGGTCTCAGGATTGGAATGGGAAGGACTTGGATAACACATCTCATGCTATAGGAAGGCTCTCAGGTTTGGAAGGGGAAGGAGTTGGATATCACATTACATGTTAGAGGTAGGATCTCAGGTTTGGTATTAGAGGCATTGAGATATCACATCTCATGCTATCAGAAGGATTTCAGGATCGGAATGGGAAGGAGTTGGATATCACATCTCATGCTAAAGGGAGGGTCTCAGGTTTGGAAGGGGAAGGATTTGGATATCACATCTCATGTTATAGGAAGGATCTCAGGTTTGGTATTAGAAGCATTGAGATATCAGATCTCATGCTATCGGAAGGATCTCAGGTTTGGTATTAGAGGCATTGAGATATCACATCTCATGCTATCAGAAGGGTCTCGGGATTGGAATGGGAAGGAGTTGGATATCACATCTCATGTGGGTCGCGGGTTTGGAAGGGGAAGTATTTGGATATCACATCTCATGTTACAGGAAGGATCTCAGGTTTGGTATTAGCATTGAGATATCACATCTCATGCTATCGGAAGGGTATCAGGATTGGATCTGGAAGGAGTTGGATATCCCATCTCATGCTATAGGAAGGGTCTCAGGTTTGGTATAAGCATTGAGATATCCCATCTCATGCTATAGGAAGGGTCTCAGGTTTGGAATCGGAAGGAGTCGTATATGACATCTCATGCCATAGGAAGGGTCTCAGGTTTGGTATAAGCATTGAGATATCACATCTCTGCTATCTGAAGGGTCTCAGGATTGGAATGGGAAGGAGTTGGATATCCCATCTCGTTATAGGAAGGGTCTCAGGTTTGGTATTAGAAGCATTGAGATATCACATCTCATGGTATAGGACGGGTCTCAGAATTGGAATGGGAAGGAGTTGGATATCACATCTCAAGCTATAGGAAGGGTCTCAGGATTGGAATGGGAGGTAGTTGGATATCACATCTCATGCTAAAGGGAGGGTCTCAGGTTTGGAAGGGGAAGGATTTGGATATCACGTCTCATGTTATAGGAAGGATCTCAGGTTTGGTATTAGAAGCATTGAGATATCACATCTCATGCTATCGGAAGGATCTCAGGTTTGGTATTAGAGGCATTGAGATATCACATCTCATGCTAAAGGGAGGGTCTCAGGTTTGGAAGGGGAAGGATTTGGATATCACATCTCTTGTTATAGGAAGGATCACAGGTTTGGTATTAGAAGCATTGAGATATCACATCTCATGCTATCGGAAGGATCTCAGGTTTGGTATTAGAGGCATTGAGATATCACATCTCATGCTATCAGAAGGGTCTCAGGATTGGAATGGGAAAGAGTCGGATATCACATCTCATGCTAAAGGGAGGTTCTCAGGTTTGGAAGGGGAAGGATTTGGATATCACATCTCATGTTATAGGAAGGATCTCAGGTTTGGTATTAGAAGCATTGAGATATCAGATCTCATGCTATCGGAAGGATCTCAGGTTTGGTATTAGAGGCATTGAGATATCACATCTCACGCTATCATAAGGGTCTCGGGATTGGAATGGGAAGGAGTTGGATATCACATCTCATGTGGGTCTCGGGTTTGGAAGGGGAAGTATTTGGATATCACATCTCATGTTACAGGAAGGATCTCAGGTTTGGTATTAGCATTGAGATATCACATCTCATGCTATCGGAAGGGTATCAGGATTGGATCTCGAAGGAGTTGGATATCCCATCTCATGCTATAGGAAGGGTCTCAGGTTTGGTATAAGCATTGAGATATCCCATCTCATGCTATAGGAAGGGTCTCAGGTTTGGAATCGGAAGGAGTCGTATATGACATCTCATGCCATAGGAAGGGTCTCAGGTTTGGTATAAGCATTGAGATATCACATCTCTGCTATCTGAAGGGTCTCAGGATTGGAATGGGAAGGAGTTGGATATCCCATCTCGTTATAGGAAGGGTCTCAGGTTTGGTATTAGAAGCATTGAGATATCACATCTCATGGTATAGGACGGGTCTCAGAATTGGAATGGGAAGGAGTTGGATATCACATCTCAAGCTATAGGAAGGGTCTCAGTATTGGAATGGGAAGGACTTGGATATCACATCTCATGTTATAGGAAGGATCTCAGGTTTGGTATTAGAAGCATTGAGATATCACATCTCATGCTATAGGAAGGGTCTCAGGATTGGAATGGGAAGGACTTGGATATCACATCTCATGTTATAGGAAGGGTCTCAGGTTTGGTATTAGAAGCATTGAGATATCATATCTCATGCTATGGGAAGGGTCTCAGAATTGGAATGGGAAGGAGTTGGATATCACATCTCAAGCTATAGGAAGGGTCTCAGGATTGGAATGGGAAGGAGTTTGATATCACATCTCATGTCATGTATGGGTCTCAGGTTTTGTAGAAGCATTGGGATATCACATCTCATGCTATCGGAAGGGTATCAGGATTGGATTTGGAAGGAGTTGGATATCCCATCTCATGCTATAGGAAGGGTCTCAGGTTGGAATGGGAAGGAGTTGGATATCACATCTCATGTTATAGGAAGGGTCTCAGGATTGGAATGGGAAGGACTTGGATAACACATCTCATGCTATAGGAAGGCTCTCAGGTTTGGAAGGGGAAGGAGTTGGATATCACATTACATGTTAGAGGTAGGATCTCAGGTTTGGTATTAGAGGCATTGAGATATCACATCTCATGCTATCAGAAGGATTTCAGGATCGGAATGGGAAGGAGTTGGATATCACATCTCATGCTAAAGGGAGGGTCTCAGGTTTGGAAGGGGAAGGATTTGGATATCACATCTCATGTTATAGGAAGGATCTCAGGTTTGGTATTAGAAGCATTGAGATATCAGATCTCATGCTATCGGAAGGATCTCAGGTTTGGTATTAGAGGCATTGAGATATCACATCTCATGCTATCAGAAGGGTCTCGGGATTGGAATGGGAAGGAGTTGGATATCACATCTCATGTGGGTCTCGGGTTTGGAAGGGGAAGTATTTGGATATCACATCTCATGTTACAGGAAGGATCTCAGGTTTGGTATTAGCATTGAGATATCACATCTCATGCTATCGGAAGGGTATCAGGATTGGATCTGGAAGGAGTTGGATATCCCATCTCATGCTATAGGAAGGGTCTCAGGTTTGGTATAAGCATTGAGATATCCCATCTCATGCTATAGGAAGGGTCTCAGGTTTGGAATCGGAAGGAGTCGTATATGACATCTCATGCCATAGGAAGGGTCTCAGGTTTGGTATAAGCATTGAGATATCACATCTCTGCTATCTGAAGGGTCTCAGGATTGGAATGGGAAGGAGTTGGATATCCCATCTCGTTATAGGAAGGGTCTCAGGTTTGGTATTAGAAGCATTGAGATATCACATCTCATGGTATAGGACGGGTCTCAGAATTGGAATGGGAAGGAGTTGGATATCACATCTCAAGCTATAGGAAGGGTCTCAGGATTGGAATGGGAAGTAGTTGGATATCACATCTCATGCTAAAGGGAGGGTCTCAGGTTTGGAAGGGGAAGGATTTGGATATCACGTCTCATGTTATAGGAAGGATCTCAGGTTTGGTATTAGAAGCATTGAGATATCACATCTCATGCTATCGGAAGGATCTCAGGTTTGGTATTAGAGGCATTGAGATATCACATCTCATGCTAAAGGGAGGGTCTCAGGTTTGGAAGGGGAAGGATTTGGATATCACATCTCTTGTTATAGGAAGGATCACAGGTTTGGTATTAGAAGCATTGAGATATCACATCTCATGCTATCGGAAGGGTCTCAGGATTGGAATGGGACGGAGTTGGATATCACATCTCATGCTAAAGGGAGGGTCTCAGGTTTGGAAGGGGAAGGATGTGGATATCACATTTCATGTTAGAGGTAGGATCTCAGGTTTGGTATTGGAGGCATTGAGATATCACATCTCATGCTATCAGAAGGGTCTCAGGATGGGAATGGGAAGGAGTTGGATATCACATCTCATGCTAAAGGGAGGGTCTCAGGTTTGGAAGGGGAAGGATTCGGATATCACATCTCATGTTATCGGAAGGATCTCAGGTTTGGTATTAGAAGCATTGAGATATCACATCTCATGCTATAGGAAGGGTCTCAGGTTTGGTATTAGAAGCATTGAGATATCAAGTCTCATGGTATAGGAAGGGTCTCAGAATTGGAATGGGAAGGAGTTGGATATCTCAAGCTATAGGAAGGGTCTCAGGATTGGAATGGGAAGGGGTTTGATATCACAACTCATGCCATAGTATGGGTCTCAGGTTTGGTAGAACCATTGGGATATCACATCTCATGCTATCGGAAGGGTATCAGGATTTGATCTGGAAGGAGTTGGATATCCCATCTCATGCTATAGGAAGGGTCTCAGGTTGGAATGGGAAGGAGTTGGATATCACATCTCATGTTATAGGAAGGGTCCCAGGATTGGAATGGGAAGGACTTGGATATCATATCTCATGCTATAGGAAGGCTCTCAGGTTTGGAAGGGGAAGGAGTTGGATATCACATTTCATGTTAGAGGAAGGATCTCAGGTTCGGTATTAGAGGCATTAAGATATCACATCTCATGTTATAGGAAGGGTCTCACGTTTGGTATAAGCATTGAGATATCACATCTCATGCTATAGGAAGGGTCTCAGGATTGGAATGGGAAGGAGTTGGATATCACATCTCGAGCTATAGGAAGGGTCTCACGTTTGGTATAAGCATTGAGATATCACATCTCATGCTATAGGAAGGGTCTCAGGATTGGAATGGGAAGGTGTTGGATATCACATCTCATGTTATAGGAAAGATCTCAGGTTTGGTATTAGAAGCATTGCGACATCACATCTCATGTTATAGGAAGGGTCTCAGGATTGGAATGGGAAGAAGTTGGCTATCACATCTCATGCTATAGGAAGGGTCTCAGGTTTGGTATAAGCATTGAGATATCACATCTCATGCTATAGGAAGGGTCTCAGGATTGGAATGGGAAGGAGTTGTATATGACATCTCATGCCATAGGAAGGGTCTCAGGTTTGGAATAAGCATTGAGATATCACATCTCATGCTATAGGAAGGGTCTCAGGATTGGAATGGGACGGACTTGGATATCACATCTCATGCTATAGGGAGGGTCTCAGGTTTGGAAGGGGAAGGATTTGGATATCACATCGCATGTTATAGGAAGGATCTCAGGTTTGGTAAGGGAAGGAGTTGGATATCACATTTCATGTTAGAGGTAGGATCTCAGGTTTGGTATTAGAGGCATTGAGGTATCACATCTCATGCTATCAGAAGGGTCTCAGGATTGGAATGGGAAGGAGTTGGATATCACATCTCATGCTAAAGGGAGGGTCTGGTTTGGAAGGGGAAGGATTTGGATATCACATTGCATGTTATAGGAAGGATCTCAGGTTTGGTATTAGAAACATTGAGATATCACATCTCATGCTATCGGAAGTATCTCAGGTTTGGTATTAGAGGCATTGAGATATCACATCTCATGCTATCATAAGGGTCTCAGGATTGGAATGGGAAGGAGTTGGATATCACTTCTCATGCTAAAGGGAGGGTCTCAGGTTTGGAAGGGGAAGGATTTGGATATCACATCACATGTTATAAGAAGGATCTCAGGTTTGGTATAAGCATTGAGATATCACATCTCTGCAATCGGAAGTGTCTCAGGATTGGGATGGGAAGGAGTTGGATATCACATCTCATGCTATAGGAAGGGTCTCAGGTTTGGAACGGGAAGGAGTTCGATATCCCATCTCATGTTATAGGACGGGTCTCAGGTTTGGTATTAGAAGCATTGAGATATCACATCGCATGCTGTAGGAAGGGTCTCAGGATTGGAATGGGAAGGAGTTGGATATTACATCTCATGTTATAGGACGGGTCTCAGGTTTGTTATTAGAATCATTGAGATATCATATTGCATGCTGTAGGAAGGGTCTAAGGATTGGAATGGGAAGGACTTGAATATCACATCTCATGCTATAGGTAGGCTCTCAGGTTTGGAAAGGGAAGGAGTTGGATATCACATTTCATGTTAGAGGAAGGATCTCAGGTTTGGTATTAGAGGCATTGAGATATCACATCTCATGCTATAGGAAGGGTCTCAGGATTGGAATGGGAAGGAGTTGGATATCACATTTCATGCTATAGGAAGGGTCTCAGGTTTGGTATAAGCATTGAGATGTCACATCTCATGCTATAGGAAGGGTCTCAGGATTGGAATGGGAAGGAGTTGGATATCACATCTCATGTTATAGGAAGGATCTCAGGTTTGGTATTAGAAGCATTGAGATATCACATCTCATGCTATAGGAAGGGTCTCAGGATTGGAATGTGAAGGAGTTGTATATGACATCTCATGCCATAGGAAGGGTCTCAGGTTTGGTATAAGCATTGAGATATCACATCTCTGCTATCGGAAGGGTCTCAGGATTGGAATGGGAAGGAGTTGGATATCCCATCTCATGTTATAGGACGAGTCTCAGGTTTGGTATTAGAAGCATTGAGATATCACATCTGATGCTATAGGAAGTGTCTCAGGATTGGAATGGGAAGGAGTTTGATATCACATCTCATGCCATGTATGGGTCTCAGGTTTTGTAGAAGCATTGGGATATCACATCTCATGCTATCGGAAGGGTCTCAGGATTGGAATGGGAAGGACTTGGATATCACATCTCATGCTATAGGAAGGCTCTCAGGTTTGGAAGGGGAAGGAGTTGGATATCACATTTCATGTTAGAGGTAGGATCTCAGGTTTGGTATTAGAGGCATTGAGATATCACATCTCATGCTATCGGAAGGGTATCAGGATTGGATCTCGAAGGAGTTGGATATCCCATCTCATGCTATAGGAAGGGTCTCAGGTTTGGTATAAGCATTGAGATATCCCATCTCATGCTATAGGAAGGGTCTCAGGTTTGGAATCGGAAGGAGTCGTATATGACATCTCATGCCATAGGAAGGGTCTCAGGTTTGGTATAAGCATTGAGATATCACATCTCTGCTATCTGAAGGGTCTCAGGATTGGAATGGGAAGGAGTTGGATATCCCATCTCGTTATAGGAAGGGTCTCAGGTTTGGTATTAGAAGCATTGAGATATCACATCTCATGGTATAGGACGGGTCTCAGAATTGGAATGGGAAGGAGTTGGATATCACATCTCAAGCTATAGGAAGGGTCTCAGTATTGGAATGGGAAGGACTTGGATATCACATCTCATGTTATAGGAAGGATCTCAGGTTTGGTATTAGAAGCATTGAGATATCACATCTCATGCTATAGGAAGGGTATCAGGATTAGAATGGGAAGGACTTGGATATCACATCTCATGTTATAGGAAGGGTCTCAGGTTTGGTATTAGAAGCATTGAGATATCATATCTCATGCTATGGGAAGGGTCTCAGAATTGGAATGGGAAGGAGTTGGATATCACATCTCAAGCTATAGGAAGGGTCTCAGGATTGGAATGGGAAGGAGTTTGATATCACATCTCATGTCATGTATGGGTCTCAGGTTTTGTAGAAGCATTGGGATATCACATCTCATGCTATCGGAAGGGTATCAGGATTGGATTTGGAAGGAGTTGGATATCCCATCTCATGCTATAGGAAGGGTCTCAGGTTGGAATGGGAAGGAGTTGGATATCACATCTCATGTTATAGGAAGGGTCTCAGGATTGGAATGGGAAGGACTTGGATAACACATCTCATGCTATAGGAAGGCTCTCAGGTTTGGAAGGGGAAGGAGTTGGATATCACATTACATGTTAGAGGTAGGATCTCAGGTTTGGTATTAGAGGCATTGAGATATCACATCTCATGCTATCAGAAGGATTTCAGGATCGGAATGGGAAGGAGTTGGATATCACATCTCATGCTAAAGGGAGGGTCTCAGGTTTGGAAGGGGAAGGATTTGGATATCACATCTCATGTTATAGGAAGGATCTCAGGTTTGGTATTAGAAGCATTGAGATATCAGATCTCATGCTATCGGAAGGATCTCAGGTTTGGTATTAGAGGCATTGAGATATCACATCTCATGCTATCAGAAGGGTCTCGGGATTGGAATGGGAAGGAGTTGGATATCACATCTCATGTGGGTCTCGGGTTTGGAAGGGGAAGTATTTGGATATCACATCTCATGTTACAGGAAGGATCTCAGGTTTGGTATTAGCATTGAGATATCACATCTCATGCTATCGGAAGGGTATCAGGATTGGATCTGGAAGGAGTTGGATATCCCATCTCATGCTATAGGAAGGGTCTCAGGTTTGGAAGAGGAAGGATTTGGATATCACATCTCATGTTATAGGAAGGATCTCAGGTTTGGTATTAGAAGCATTGAGATATAACATCTCATGCTATCGGAAGGATCTCAGGTTTGGTATTAGAGGCATTGAGATATCACATCTCATGATATCAGAAGGGTCTCAGGATTGGAATGGGAAGGAGTCGGATATCACATCTCATGCTAAAGGGAGGGTCTCAGGTTGGGTATTAGAAGCATTGAGATATCACATCTCATGTTATAGGAAGGGTCTCAGGTTTGGTATTAGAAGCATTGAGACATCACATCTCATGCTATCAGAAGGGTCTCAGGATTGGAATGGGAAAGAGTCGGATATCACATCTCATGCTAAAGGGAGGTTCTCAGGTTTGGAAGGGGAAGGATTTGGATATCACATCTCATGTTATAGGAAGGATCTCAGGTTTGGTATTAGAAGCATTGAGATATCAGATCTCATGCTATCGGAAGGATCTCAGGTTTGGTATTAGAGGCATTGAGATATCACATCTCACGCTATCATAAGGGTCTCGGGATTGGAATGGGAAGGAGTTGGATATCACATCTCATGTGGGTCTCGGGTTTGGAAGGGGAAGTATTTGGATATCACATCTCATGTTACAGGAAGGATCTCAGGTTTGGTATTAGCATTGAGATATCACATCTCATGCTATCGGAAGGGTATCAGGATTGGATCTCGAAGGAGTTGGATATCCCATCTCATGCTATAGGAAGGGTCTCAGGTTTGGTATAAGCATTGAGATATCCCATCTCATGCTATAGGAAGGGTCTCAGGTTTGGAATCGGAAGGAGTCGTATATGACATCTCATGCCATAGGAAGGGTCTCAGGTTTGGTATAAGCATTGAGATATCACATCTCTGCTATCTGAAGGGTCTCAGGATTGGAATGGGAAGGAGTTGGATATCCCATCTCGTTATAGGAAGGGTCTCAGGTTTGGTATTAGAAGCATTGAGATATCACATCTCATGGTATAGGACGGGTCTCAGAATTGGAATGGGAAGGAGTTGGATATCACATCTCAAGCTATAGGAAGGGTCTCAGTATTGGAATGGGAAGGACTTGGATATCACATCTCATGTTATAGGAAGGATCTCAGGTTTGGTATTAGAAGCATTGAGATATCACATCTCATGCTATAGGAAGGGTCTCAGGATTGGAATGGGAAGGACTTGGATATCACATCTCATGTTATAGGAAGGGTCTCAGGTTTGGTATTAGAAGCATTGAGATATCATATCTCATGCTATGGGAAGGGTCTCAGAATTGGAATGGGAAGGAGTTGGATATCACATCTCAAGCTATAGGAAGGGTCTCAGGATTGGAATGGGAAGGAGTTTGATATCACATCTCATGTCATGTATGGGTCTCAGGTTTTGTAGAAGCATTGGGATATCACATCTCATGCTATCGGAAGGGTATCAGGATTGGATTTGGAAGGAGTTGGATATCCCATCTCATGCTATAGGAAGGGTCTCAGGTTGGAATGGGAAGGAGTTGGATATCACATCTCATGTTATAGGAAGGGTCTCAGGATTGGAATGGGAAGGACTTGGATAACACATCTCATGCTATAGGAAGGCTCTCAGGTTTGGAAGGGGAAGGAGTTGGATATCACATTACATGTTAGAGGTAGGATCTCAGGTTTGGTATTAGAGGCATTGAGATATCACATCTCATGCTATCAGAAGGATTTCAGGATCGGAATGGGAAGGAGTTGGATATCACATCTCATGCTAAAGGGAGGGTCTCAGGTTTGGAAGGGGAAGGATTTGGATATCACATCTCATGTTATAGGAAGGATCTCAGGTTTGGTATTAGAAGCATTGAGATATCAGATCTCATGCTATCGGAAGGATCTCAGGTTTGGTATTAGAGGCATTGAGATATCACATCTCATGCTATCAGAAGGGTCTCGGGATTGGAATGGGAAGGAGTTGGATATCACATCTCATGTGGGTCTCGGGTTTGGAAGGGGAAGTATTTGGATATCACATCTCATGTTACAGGAAGGATCTCAGGTTTGGTATTAGCATTGAGATATCACATCTCATGCTATCGGAAGGGTATCAGGATTGGATCTGGAAGGAGTTGGATATCCCATCTCATGCTATAGGAAGGGTCTCAGGTTTGGTATAAGCATTGAGATATCCCATCTCATGCTATAGGAAGGGTCTCAGGTTTGGAATCGGAAGGAGTCGTATATGACATCTCATGCCATAGGAAGGGTCTCAGGTTTGGTATAAGCATTGAGATATCACATCTCTGCTATCTGAAGGGTCTCAGGATTGGAATGGGAAGGAGTTGGATATCCCATCTCGTTATAGGAAGGGTCTCAGGTTTGGTATTAGAAGCATTGAGATATCACATCTCATGGTATAGGACGGGTCTCAGAATTGGAATGGGAAGGAGTTGGATATCACATCTCAAGCTATAGGAAGGGTCTCAGGATTGGAATGGGAGGTAGTTGGATATCACATCTCATGCTAAAGGGAGGGTCTCAGGTTTGGAAGGGGAAGGATTTGGATATCACGTCTCATGTTATAGGAAGGATCTCAGGTTTGGTATTAGAAGCATTGAGATATCACATCTCATGCTATCGGAAGGATCTCAGGTTTGGTATTAGAGGCATTGAGATATCACATCTCATGCTAAAGGGAGGGTCTCAGGTTTGGAAGGGGAAGGATTTGGATATCACATCTCTTGTTATAGGAAGGATCACAGGTTTGGTATTAGAAGCATTGAGATATCACATCTCATGCTATCGGAAGGATCTCAGGTTTGGTATTAGAGGCATTGAGATATCACATCTCATGCTATCAGAAGGGTCTCAGGATTGGAATGGGAAAGAGTCGGATATCACATCTCATGCTAAAGGGAGGTTCTCAGGTTTGGAAGGGGAAGGATTTGGATATCACATCTCATGTTATAGGAAGGATCTCAGGTTTGGTATTAGAAGCATTGAGATATCAGATCTCATGCTATCGGAAGGATCTCAGGTTTGGTATTAGAGGCATTGAGATATCACATCTCACGCTATCATAAGGGTCTCGGGATTGGAATGGGAAGGAGTTGGATATCACATCTCATGTGGGTCTCGGGTTTGGAAGGGGAAGTATTTGGATATCACATCTCATGTTACAGGAAGGATCTCAGGTTTGGTATTAGCATTGAGATATCACATCTCATGCTATCGGAAGGGTATCAGGATTGGATCTCGAAGGAGTTGGATATCCCATCTCATGCTATAGGAAGGGTCTCAGGTTTGGTATAAGCATTGAGATATCCCATCTCATGCTATAGGAAGGGTCTCAGGTTTGGAATCGGAAGGAGTCGTATATGACATCTCATGCCATAGGAAGGGTCTCAGGTTTGGTATAAGCATTGAGATATCACATCTCTGCTATCTGAAGGGTCTCAGGATTGGAATGGGAAGGAGTTGGATATCCCATCTCGTTATAGGAAGGGTCTCAGGTTTGGTATTAGAAGCATTGAGATATCACATCTCATGGTATAGGACGGGTCTCAGAATTGGAATGGGAAGGAGTTGGATATCACATCTCAAGCTATAGGAAGGGTCTCAGTATTGGAATGGGAAGGACTTGGATATCACATCTCATGTTATAGGAAGGATCTCAGGTTTGGTATTAGAAGCATTGAGATATCACATCTCATGCTATAGGAAGGGTCTCAGGATTGGAATGGGAAGGACTTGGATATCACATCTCATGTTATAGGAAGGGTCTCAGGTTTGGTATTAGAAGCATTGAGATATCCTATCTCATGCTATGGGAAGGGTCTCAGAATTGGAATGGGAAGGAGTTGGATATCACATCTCAAGCTATAGGAAGGGTCTCAGGATTGGAATGGGAAGGAGTTTGATATCACATCTCATGTCATGTATGGGTCTCAGGTTTTGTAGAAGCATTGGGATATCACATCTCATGCTATCGGAAGGGTATCAGGATTGGATTTGGAAGGAGTTGGATATCCCATCTCATGCTATAGGAAGGGTCTCAGGTTGGAATGGGAAGGAGTTGGATATCACATCTCATGTTATAGGAAGGGTCTCAGGATTGGAATGGGAAGGACTTGGATAACACATCTCATGCTATAGGAAGGCTCTCAGGTTTGGAAGGGGAAGGAGTTGGATATCACATTACATGTTAGAGGTAGGATCTCAGGTTTGGTATTAGAGGCATTGAGATATCACATCTCATGCTATCAGAAGGATTTCAGGATCGGAATGGGAAGGAGTTGGATATCACATCTCATGCTAAAGGGAGGGTCTCAGGTTTGGAAGGGGAAGGATTTGGATATCACATCTCATGTTATAGGAAGGATCTCAGGTTTGGTATTAGAAGCATTGAGATATCAGATCTCATGCTATCGGAAGGATCTCAGGTTTGGTATTAGAGGCATTGAGATATCACATCTCATGCTATCAGAAGGGTCTCGGGATTGGAATGGGAAGGAGTTGGATATCACATCTCATGTGGGTCTCGGGTTTGGAAGGGGAAGTATTTGGATATCACATCTCATGTTACAGGAAGGATCTCAGGTTTGGTATTAGCATTGAGATATCACATCTCATGCTATCGGAAGGGTATCAGGATTGGATCTGGAAGGAGTTGGATATCCCATCTCATGCTATAGGAAGGGTCTCAGGTTTGGTATAAGCATTGAGATATCCCATCTCATGCTATAGGAAGGGTCTCAGGTTTGGAATCGGAAGGAGTCGTATATGACATCTCATGCCATAGGAAGGGTCTCAGGTTTGGTATAAGCATTGAGATATCACATCTCTGCTATCTGAAGGGTCTCAGGATTGGAATGGGAAGGAGTTGGATATCCCATCTCGTTATAGGAAGGGTCTCAGGTTTGGTATTAGAAGCATTGAGATATCACATCTCATGGTATAGGACGGGTCTCAGAATTGGAATGGGAAGGAGTTGGATATCACATCTCAAGCTATAGGAAGGGTCTCAGGATTGGAATGGGAAGTAGTTGGATATCACATCTCATGCTAAAGGGAGGGTCTCAGGTTTGGAAGGGGAAGGATTTGGATATCACGTCTCATGTTATAGGAAGGATCTCAGGTTTGGTATTAGAAGCATTGAGATATCACATCTCATGCTATCGGAAGGATCTCAGGTTTGGTATTAGAGGCATTGAGATATCACATCTCATGCTAACGGGAGGGTCTCAGGTTTGGAAGGGGAAGGATTTGGATATCACATCTCTTGTTATAGGAAGGATCACAGGTTTGGTATTAGAAGCATTGAGATATCACATCTCATGCTATCGGAAGGGTCTCAGGATTGGAATGGGACGGAGTTGGATATCACATCTCATGCTAAAGGGAGGGTCTCAGGTTTGGAAGGGGAAGGATGTGGATATCACATTTCATGTTAGAGGTAGGATCTCAGGTTTGGTATTGGAGGCATTGAGATATCACATCTCATGCTATCAGAAGGGTCTCAGGATGGGAATGGGAAGGAGTTGGATATCACATCTCATGCTAAAGGGAGGGTCTCAGGTTTGGAAGGGGAAGGATTCGGATATCACATCTCATGTTATCGGAAGGATCTCAGGTTTGGTATTAGAAGCATTGAGATATCACATCTCATGCTATAGGAAGGGTCTCAGGTTTGGTATTAGAAGCATTGAGATATCAAGTCTCATGGTATAGGAAGGGTCTCAGAATTGGAATGGGAAGGAGTTGGATATCTCAAGCTATAGGAAGGGTCTCAGGATTGGAATGGGAAGGGGTTTGATATCACAACTCATGCCATAGTATGGGTCTCAGGTTTGGTAGAACCATTGGGATATCACATCTCATGCTATCGGAAGGGTATCAGGATTTGATCTGGAAGGAGTTGGATACCCCATCTCATGCTATAGGAAGGGTCTCAGGTTGGAATGGGAAGGAGTTGGATATCACATCTCATGTTATAGGAAGGGTCCCAGGATTGGAATGGGAAGGACTTGGATATCATATCTCATGCTATAGGAAGGCTCTCAGGTTTGGAAGGGGAAGGAGTTGGATATCACATTTCATGTTAGAGGAAGGATCTCAGGTTTGGTATTAGAGGCATTAAGATATCACATCTCATGTTATAGGAAGGGTCTCACGTTTGGTATAAGCATTGAGATATCACATCTCATGCTATAGGAAGGGTCTCAGGATTGGAATGGGAAGGAGTTGGATATCACATCTCGAGCTATAGGAAGGGTCTCACGTTTGGTATAAGCATTGAGATATCACATCTCATGCTATAGGAAGGGTCTCAGGATTGGAATGGGAAGGTGTTGGATATCACATCTCATGTTATAGGAAAGATCTCAGGTTTGGTATTAGAAGCATTGCGACATCACATCTCATGTTATAGGAAGGGTCTCAGGATTGGAATGGGAAGAAGTTGGCTATCACATCTCATGCTATAGGAAGGGTCTCAGGTTTGGTATAAGCATTGAGATATCACATCTCATGCTATAGGAAGGGTCTCAGGATTGGAATGGGAAGGAGTTGTATATGACATCTCATGCCATAGGAAGGGTCTCAGGTTTGGAATAAGCATTGAGATATCACATCTCATGCTATAGGAAGGGTCTCAGGATTGGAATGGGACGGACTTGGATATCACATCTCATGCTATAGGGAGGGTCTCAGGTTTGGAAGGGGAAGGATTTGGATATCACATCGCATGTTATAGGAAGGATCTCAGGTTTGGTAAGGGAAGGAGTTGGATATCACATTTCATGTTAGAGGTAGGATCTCAGGTTTGGTATTAGAGGCATTGAGGTATCACATCTCATGCTATCAGAAGGGTCTCAGGATTGGAATGGGAAGGAGTTGGATATCACATCTCATGCTAAAGGGAGGGTCTGGTTTGGAAGGGGAAGGATTTGGATATCACATTGCATGTTATAGGAAGGATCTCAGGTTTGATATTAGAAACATTGAGATATCACATCTCATGCTATCGGAAGTATCTCAGGTTTGGTATTAGAGGCATTGAGATATCACATCTCATGCTATCATAAGGGTCTCAGGATTGGAATGGGAAGGAGTTGGATATCACTTCTCATGCTAAAGGGAGGGTCTCAGGTTTGGAAGGGGAAGGATTTGGATATCACATCACATGTTATAAGAAGGATCTCAGGTTTGGTATAAGCATTGAGATATCACATCTCTGCAATCGGAAGTGTCTCAGGATTGGGATGGGAAGGAGTTGGATATCACATCTCATCCTATAGGAAGGGTCTCAGGTTTGGAACGGGAAGGAGTTCGATATCCCATCTCATGTTATAGGACGGGTCTCAGGTTTGGTATTAGAAGCATTGAGATATCACATCGCATGCTGTAGGAAGGGTCTCAGGATTGGAATGGGAAGGAGTTGGATATTACATCTCATGTTATAGGACGGGTCTCAGGTTTGTTATTAGAATCATTGAGATATCATATTGCATGCTGTAGGAAGGGTCTAAGGATTGGAATGGGAAGGACTTGAATATCACATCTCATGCTATAGGTAGGCTCTCAGGTTTGGAAAGGGAAGGAGTTGGATATCACATTTCATGTTAGAGGAAGGATCTCAGGTTTGGTATTAGAGGCATTGAGATATCACATCTCATGCTATAGGAAGGGTCTCAGGATTGGAATGGGAAGGAGTTGGATATCACATTTCATGCTATAGGAAGGGTCTCAGGTTTGGTATAAGCATTGAGATGTCACATCTCATGCTATAGGAAGGGTCTCAGGATTGGAATGGGAAGGAGTTGGATATCACATCTCATGTTATAGGAAGGATCTCAGGTTTGGTATTAGAAGCATTGAGATATCACATCTCATGCTATAGGAAGGGTCTCAGGATTGGAATGTGAAGGAGTTGTATATGACATCTCATGCCATAGGAAGGGTCTCAGGTTTGGTATAAGCATTGAGATATCACATCTCTGCTATCGGAAGGGTCTCAGGATTGGAATGGGAAGGAGTTGGATATCCCATCTCATGTTATAGGACGAGTCTCAGGTTTGGTATTAGAAGCATTGAGATATCACATCTGATGCTATAGGAAGTGTCTCAGGATTGGAATGGGAAGGAGTTTGATATCACATCTCATGCCATGTATGGGTCTCAGGTTTTGTAGAAGCATTGGGATATCACATCTCATGCTATCGGAAGGGTCTCAGGATTGGAATGGGAAGGACTTGGATATCACATCTCATGCTATAGGAAGGCTCTCAGGTTTGGAAGGGGAAGGAGTTGGATATCACATTTCATGTTAGAGGTAGGATCTCAGGTTTGGTATTAGAGGCATTGAGATATCACATCTCATGCTATCGGAAGGGTATCAGGATTGGATCTCGAAGGAGTTGGATATCCCATCTCATGCTATAGGAAGGGTCTCAGGTTTGGTATAAGCATTGAGATATCCCATCTCATGCTATAGGAAGGGTCTCAGGTTTGGAATCGGAAGGAGTCGTATATGACATCTCATGCCATAGGAAGGGTCTCAGGTTTGGTATAAGCATTGAGATATCACATCTCTGCTATCTGAAGGGTCTCAGGATTGGAATGGGAAGGAGTTGGATATCCCATCTCGTTATAGGAAGGGTCTCAGGTTTGGTATTAGAAGCATTGAGATATCACATCTCATGGTATAGGACGGGTCTCAGAATTGGAATGGGAAGGAGTTGGATATCACATCTCAAGCTATAGGAAGGGTCTCAGTATTGGAATGGGAAGGACTTGGATATCACATCTCATGTTATAGGAAGGATCTCAGGTTTGGTATTAGAAGCATTGAGATATCACATCTCATGCTATAGGAAGGGTCTCAGGATTAGAATGGGAAGGACTTGGATATCACATCTCATGTTATAGGAAGGGTCTCAGGTTTGGTATTAGAAGCATTGAGATATCATATCTCATGCTATGGGAAGGGTCTCAGAATTGGAATGGGAAGGAGTTGGATATCACATCTCAAGCTATAGGAAGGGTCTCAGGATTGGAATGGGAAGGAGTTTGATATCACATCTCATGTCATGTATGGGTCTCAGGTTTTGTAGAAGCATTGGGATATCACATCTCATGCTATCGGAAGGGTATCAGGATTGGATTTGGAAGGAGTTGGATATCCCATCTCATGCTATAGGAAGGGTCTCAGGTTGGAATGGGAAGGAGTTGGATATCACATCTCATGTTATAGGAAGGGTCTCAGGATTGGAATGGGAAGGACTTGGATAACACATCTCATGCTATAGGAAGGCTCTCAGGTTTGGAAGGGGAAGGAGTTGGATATCACATTACATGTTAGAGGTAGGATCTCAGGTTTGGTATTAGAGGCATTGAGATATCACATCTCATGCTATCAGAAGGATTTCAGGATCGGAATGGGAAGGAGTTGGATATCACATCTCATGCTAAAGGGAGGGTCTCAGGTTTGGAAGGGGAAGGATTTGGATATCACATCTCATGTTATAGGAAGGATCTCAGGTTTGGTATTAGAAGCATTGAGATATCAGATCTCATGCTATCGGAAGGATCTCAGGTTTGGTATTAGAGGCATTGAGATATCACATCTCATGCTATCAGAAGGGTCTCGGGATTGGAATGGGAAGGAGTTGGATATCACATCTCATGTGGGTCTCGGGTTTGGAAGGGGAAGTATTTGGATATCACATCTCATGTTACAGGAAGGATCTCAGGTTTGGTATTAGCATTGAGATATCACATCTCATGCTATCGGAAGGGTATCAGGATTGGATCTGGAAGGAGTTGGATATCCCATCTCATGCTATAGGAAGGGTCTCAGGTTTGGTATAAGCATTGAGATATCCCATCTCATGCTATAGGAAGGGTCTCAGGTTTGGAATCGGAAGGAGTCGTATATGACATCTCATGCCATAGGAAGGGTCTCAGGTTTGGTATAAGCATTGAGATATCACATCTCTGCTATCTGAAGGGTCTCAGGATTGGAATGGGAAGGAGTTGGATATCCCATCTCATTATAGGAAGGGTCTCAGGTTTGGTATTAGAAGCATTGAGATATCACATCTCATGGTATAGGACGGGTCTCAGAATTGGAATGGGAAGGAGTTGGATATCACATCTCAAGCTATAGGAAGGGTCTCAGGATTGGAATGGGAAGTAGTTGGATATCACATCTCATGCTAAAGGGAGGGTCTCAGGTTTGGAAGGGGAAGGATTTGGATATCACGTCTCATGTTATAGGAAGGATCTCAGGTTTGGTATTAGAAGCATTGAGATATCACATCTCATGCTATCGGAAGGATCTCAGGTTTGGTATTAGAGGCATTGAGATATCACATCTCATGCTAAAGGGAGGGTCTCAGGTTTGGAAGGGGAAGGATTTGGATATCACATCTCTTGTTATAGGAAGGATCACAGGTTTGGTATTAGAAGCATTGAGATATCACATCTCATGCTATCGGAAGGGTCTCAGGATTGGAATGGGACGGAGTTGGATATCACATCTCATGCTAAAGGGAGGGTCTCAGGTTTGGAAGGGGAAGGATGTGGATATCACATTTCATGTTAGAGGTAGGATCTCAGGTTTGGTATTGGAGGCATTGAGATATCACATCTCATGCTATCAGAAGGGTCTCAGGATGGGAATGGGAAGGAGTTGGATATCACATCTCATGCTAAAGGGAGGGTCTCAGGTTTGGAAGGGGAAGGATTTGGATATCACATCTCATGTTATCGGAAGGATCTCAGGTTTGGTATTAGAAGCATTGAGATATCACATCTCATGCTATAGGAAGGGTCTCAGGTTTGGTATTAGAAGCATTGAGATATCAAGTCTCATGGTATAGGAAGGGTCTCAGAATTGGAATGGGAAGGAGTTGGATATCTCAAGCTATAGGAAGGGTCTCAGGATTGGAATGGGAAGGGGTTTGATATCACAACTCATGCCATAGTATGGGTCTCAGGTTTGGTAGAACCATTGGGATATCACATCTCATGCTATCGGAAGGGTATCAGGATTTGATCTGGAAGGAGTTGGATATCCCATCTCATGCTATAGGAAGGGTCTCAGGTTGGAATGGGAAGGAGTTGGATATCACATCTCATGTTATAGGAAGGGTCCCAGGATTGGAATGGGAAGGACTTGGATATCATATCTCATGCTATAGGAAGGCTCTCAGGTTTGGAAGGGGAAGGAGTTGGATATCACATTTCATGTTAGAGGAAGGATCTCAGGTTTGGTATTAGAGGCATTAAGATATCACATCTCATGTTATAGGAAGGGTCTCACGTTTGGTATAAGCATTGAGATATCACATCTCATGCTATAGGAAGGGTCTCAGGATTGGAATGGGAAGGAGTTGGATATCACATCTCGAGCTATAGGAAGGGTCTCACGTTTGGTATAAGCATTGAGATATCACATCTCATGCTATAGGAAGGGTCTCAGGATTGGAATGGGAAGGTGTTGGATATCACATCTCATGTTATAGGAAAGATCTCAGGTTTGGTATTAGAAGCATTGCGACATCACATCTCATGTTATAGGAAGGGTCTCAGGATTGGAATGGGAAGAAGTTGGCTATCACATCTCATGCTATAGGAAGGGTCTCAGGTTTGGTATAAGCATTGAGATATCACATCTCATGCTATAGGAAGGGTCTCAGGATTGGAATGGGAAGGAGTTGTATATGACATCTCATGCCATAGGAAGGGTCTCAGGTTTGGAATAAGCATTGAGATATCACATCTCATGCTATAGGAAGGGTCTCAGGATTGGAATGGGACGGACTTGGATATCACATCTCATGCTATAGGGAGGGTCTCAGGTTTGGAAGGGGAAGGATTTGGATATCACATCGCATGTTATAGGAAGGATCTCAGGTTTGGTAAGGGAAGGAGTTGGATATCACATTTCATGTTAGAGGTAGGATCTCAGGTTTGGTATTAGAGGCATTGAGGTATCACATCTCATGCTATCAGAAGGGTCTCAGGATTGGAATGGGAAGGAGTTGGATATCACATCTCATGCTAAAGGGAGGGTCTGGTTTGGAAGGGGAAGGATTTGGATATCACATTGCATGTTATAGGAAGGATCTCAGGTTTGGTATTAGAAACATTGAGATATCACATCTCATGCTATCGGAAGTATCTCAGGTTTGGTATTAGAGGCATTGAGATATCACATCTCATGCTATCATAAGGGTCTCAGGATTGGAATGGGAAGGAGTTGGATATCACTTCTCATGCTAAAGGGAGGGTCTCAGGTTTGGAAGGGGAAGGATTTGGATATCACATCACATGTTATAAGAAGGATCTCAGGTTTGGTATTAGAAGCATTGAGATATCACATCTCATGCTATCAGAAGGGTCTCAGGATTGGAATGGGAGGGAGTTGGATATCACATCTCATGCTATAGGAAGGGTCTCAGGTTTGGAACGGGAAGGAGTTGGATATCACATCTCATGTTATAGGAAGAGTCTCAGGTTTGGTATAAGCATTGAGATATCACATCTCTGCAATCGGAAGTGTCTCAGGATTGGGATGGGAAGGAGTTGGATATCACATCTCATGCTATAGGAAGGGTCTCAGGTTTGGAACGGGAAGGAGTTCGATATCCCATCTCATGTTATAGGACGGGTCTCAGGTTTGGTATTAGAAGCATTGAGATATCACATCGCATGCTGTAGGAAGGGTCTCAGGATTGGAATGGGAAGGAGTTGGATATTACATCTCATGTTATAGGACGGGTCTCAGGTTTGTTATTAGAATCATTGAGATATCATATTGCATGCTGTAGGAAGGGTCTAAGGATTGGAATGGGAAGGACTTGAATATCACATCTCATGCTATAGGTAGGCTCTCAGGTTTGGAAAGGGAAGGAGTTGGATATCACATTTCATGTTAGAGGAAGGATCTCAGGTTTGGTATTAGAGGCATTGAGATATCACATCTCATGCTATAGGAAGGGTCTCAGGATTGGAATGGGAAGGAGTTGGATATCACATTTCATGCTATAGGAAGGGTCTCAGGTTTGGTATAAGCATTGAGATGTCACATCTCATGCTATAGGAAGGGTCTCAGGATTGGAATGGGAAGGAGTTGGATATCACATCTCATGTTATAGGAAGGATCTCAGGTTTGGTATTAGAAGCATTGAGATATCACATCTCATGCTATAGGAAGGGTCTCAGGATTGGAATGTGAAGGAGTTGTATATGACATCTCATGCCATAGGAAGGGTCTCAGGTTTGGTATAAGCATTGAGATATCACATCTCTGCTATCGGAAGGGTCTCAGGATTGGAATGGGAAGGAGTTGGATATCCCATCTCATGTTATAGGACGAGTCTCAGGTTTGGTATTAGAAGCATTGAGATATCACATCTGATGCTATAGGAAGTGTCTCAGGATTGGAATGGGAAGGAGTTTGATATCACATCTCATGCCATGTATGGGTCTCAGGTTTTGTAGAAGCATTGGGATATCACATCTCATGCTATCGGAAGGGTATCAGGATTGGATTTGGAAGGAGTTGGATATCACATCTCATGTTATAGGAAGGGTCTCAGGATTGGAATGGGAAGGACTTGGATATCACATCTCATGCTATAGGAAGGCTCTCAGGTTTGGAAGGGGAAGGAGTTGGATATCACATTTCATGTTAGAGGTAGGATCTCAGGTTTGGTATTAGAGGCATTGAGATATCACATCTCATGCTATCAGAAGGGTCTCAGGATTGGAATGGGAAGGAGTTGGATATCACATCTCATGCTAAAGGGAGGGTCTCAGGTTTGGAAGGGGAAGGATTTGGATATCACGTCTCATGTTATAGGAAGGATCTTAGGTTTGGTATTAGAAGCATTGAGATATCACATCTCATGCTATCGGAAGGATCTCAGGTTTGGTATTAGAGGCATTGAGATATCACATCTCATGCTAAAGGGAGGGTCTCAGGTTTGGAAGGGGAAGGATTTGGATATCACGTCTCATGTTATAGGAAGGATCTTAGGTTTGGTATTAGAAGCATTGAGATATCACATCTCATGCTATCGGAAGGATCTCAGGTTTGGTATTAGAGGCATTGAGATATCACATCTCATGCTAAAGGGAGGGTCTCAGGTTTGGAAGGGGAATGATTTGGATATCACATCTCTTGTTATAGGAAGGATCACAGGTTTGGTATTAGAAGCATTGAGATATCACATCTCATGCTATCGGAAGGGTCTCAGGATTGGAATGGGAAGGAGTTGGATATCACATCTCATGCTAAAGGGAGGGTCTCAGGTTTGGAAGGGGAAGGATTTGGATATCGCATCACATGTTATAAGAAGGATCTCAGGTTTGGTATTAGAAGCATTGAGATATCACATCTCATGCTATCGGAAGGGTCTCAGGATTGGAACGGGAAGGAGTCGGATATCACATCTCATGCTATAGGAAGGCTCTCAGGTTTGGAAGGGGAAAGAGTTGGATATCACATTTCATGTTAGAGGTAGGATCTCAGGTTTGGTATTAGAGGCATTGAGATATCACATCTCATGCTATCAGAAGGGTCTCAGGATTGGAATGGGAAGGAGTTGGATATCACATCTCATGCTAAAGGGAGGGTCTCAGGTTTGGAAGGGGAAGGGTTTGGATATCACGTCTCATGTTATAGGAAGGATCTCAGGTTTGGTATTAGAAGCATTGAGATATCACATCTCATGCTATCGGAAGGATCTCAGGTTTGGTATTAGAGGCATTGAGATATCACATCTCATGCTAAAGGGAGGGTCTCAGGTTTGGAAGGGGAAGGATTTGGATATCACATCTCTTGTTATAGGAAGGATCACAGGTTTGGTATTAGAAGCATTGAGATATCACATCTCATGCTATCGGAAGGGTCTCAGGATTGGAATGGGACGGAGTTGGATATCACATCTCATGCTAAAGGGAGGGTCTCAGGTTTGGAAGGGGAAGGATGTGGATATCACATTTCATGTTAGAGGTAGGATCTCAGGTTTGGTATTGGAGGCATCGAGATATCACATCTCATGCTATCAGAAGGGTCTCAGGATGGGAATGGGAAGGAGTTGGATATCACATCTCATGCTAAAGGGAGGGTCTCAGGTTTGGAAGGGGAAGGATTTGGATATCACATCTCATGTTATCGGAAGGATCTCAGGTTTGGTATTAGAAGCATTGAGATATCACATCTCATGCTATATGAAGGGTCTCAGGTTTGGTATTAGAAGCATTGAGATATCAAGTCTCATGGTATAGGAAGGGTCTCAGAATTGGAATGGGAAGGAGTTGGATATCTCAAGCTATAGGAAGGGTCTCAGGATTGGAATGGGAAGGGGTTTGATATCACAACTCATGCCATAGTATGGGTCTCAGGTTTGGTAGAAACATTGGGATATCACATCTCATGCTATCGGAAGGGTATCAGGATTTGATTTGGAAGGAGTTGGATATCCCATCTCATGCTATAGGAAGGGTCTCAGGTTGGAATGGGAAGGAGTTGGATATCACATCTCATGTTATAGGAAGGGTCCCAGGATTGGAATGGGAAGGACTTGGATATCATATCTCATGCTATAGGAAGGCTCTCAGGTTTGGAAGGGGAAGGAGTTGGATATCACATTTCATGTTAGAGGAAGGATCTCAGGTTTGGTATTAGAGGCATTAAGATATCACATCTCATGTTATAGGAAGGGTCTCACGTTTGGTATAAGCATTGAGATATCACATCTCATGCTATCAGAAGGGTCTCAGGATTGGAATGGGAAGGAGTTGGATATCGCATCTCATGCTAAAGGGAGGGTCTCAGGTTTGGAAGGGGAAGGATTTGGATATCACATCGCATGTTATAGGAAGGATCTCAGGTTTGGTATTAGAATCATTGAGATATCACATCTCATGCTATCGGAAGTATCTCAGGTTTGGTATTAGAGGCATTGAGATATCACATCTCATGCTATCATAAGGGTCTCAGGATTGGAATGGGAAGGAGTTGGATATCACTTCTCATGCTAAAGGGAGGGTCTCAGGTTTGGAAGGGGAAGGATTTGGATATCACATCACATGTTATAAGAAGGATCTCAGGTTTGGTATTAGAAGCATTGAGATATCACATCTCATGCTATCAGAAGGGTCTCAGGATTGGAATGGGAAGGAGTTGGATATCACATCTCATGCTATAGGAAGGGTCTCAGGTTTGTACCGGGAAGGAGTTGGATATCACATCTCATGTTATAGGAAGAGTCTCAGGTTTGGTATAAGCATTGAGATATCACATCTCTGCAATCGGAAGTGTCTCAGGATTGGGATGGGAAGGAGTTGGATATCACATCTCATGCTATAGGAAGGGTCTCAGGTTTGGAACGGGAAGGAGTTGGATATCCCATCTCATGTTATAGGACGGGTCTCAGGTTTGGTATTAGAAGCATTGAGATATCACATCGCATGCTGTAGGAAGGGTCTCAGGATTGGAATGGGAAGGAGTTGGATATTACATCTCATGCTATAGGAAGGGTCTCAGGTTTGGTATAAGCATTGAGATATCACATCTCTGCTATCGGAAGTGTCTCAGGATTGGAATGGGAAGGAGTTGGATATCCCATCTCATGTTATAGGACGGGTCTCAGGTTTGTTATTAGAATCATTGAGATATCATATTGCATGCTGTAGGAAGGGTCTAAGGATTGGAATGGGAAGGACTTGAATATCACATCTCATGCTATAGGTAGGCTCTCAGGTTTGGAAAGGGAAGGAGTTGGATATCACATTTCATGTTAGAGGAAGGATCTCAGGTTTGGTATTAGAGGCATTGAGATATCACATCTCATGCTATAGGAAGGGTCTCAGGATTGGAATGGGAAGGAGTTGGATATCACATCTCATGCTATAGGAAGGGTCTCAGGTGTGGTATAAGCATTGAGATGTCACATCTCATGCTATAGGAAGCGTCTCAGGATTGGAATGGGAAGGAGTTGGATATCACATCTCATGTTATAGGAAGGATCTCAGGTTTGGTATTAGAAGCATTGAGATATCACATCTCATGCTATAGGAAGGGTCTCAGGATTGGAATGGGAAGGAGTTGTATATGACATCTCATGCCATAGGAAGGGTCTCAGGTTTGGTATAAGCATTGAGATATCACATCTCTGCTATCGGAAGGGTCTCAGGATTGGAATGGGAAGGAGTTGGATATCCCATCTCATGTTATAGGAAGAGTCTCAGGTTTGGTATTAGAAGCATTGAGATATCACATCTGATGCTATAGGAAGTGTCTCAGGATTGGAATGGGAAGGAGTTTGATATCACATCTCATGCCATGTATGGGTCTCAGGTTTTGTAGAAGCATTGGGATATCACATCTCATGCTATCGGAAGGGTATCAGGATTGGATTTGGAAGGAGTTGGATATCACATCTCATGTTATAGGAAGGGTCTCAGGATTGGAATGGGAAGGACTTGGATATCACATCTCATGCTATAGGAAGGCTCTCAGGTTTGGAAGGGGAAGGAGTTGGATATCACATTTCATGTTAGAGGTAGGATCTCAGGTTTGGTATTAGAGGCATTGAGATATCACATCTCATGCTATCAGAAGGGTCTCAGGATTGGAATGGGAAGGAGTTGGATATCACATCTCATGCTAAAGGGAGGGTCTCAGGTTTGGAAGGGGAAGGATTTGGATATCACATCTCATGTTATAGGAAGGATCTCAGGTTTTGTATTAGAAGCATTGAGATATCACATCTCATGCTATCGGAAGGATCTCAGGTTTGGTATTAGAGGCATTGAGATATCACATCTCATGCTATCAGAAGGGTCTCAGGATTGGAATGGGAAGGAGTCGGATATCACATCTCATGCTAAAGGGAGGGTCTCAGGTTTGGAAGTGGAAGGATTTGGATATCACATCTCATGTTATAGGAAGGATCTCAGGTTTGGTATTAGAAGCATTGAGATATCACATCTCATGCTATAGGAAGGGTCTCAGGATTGGAATGGGAAGGAGTTGGATATCACATCTCAAGCTATAGAAAGGGTCTCAGGATTGGAATGGGAAGGAGTTGGATATCACATCTCAATCTATAGTAAGGGTCTCAGGATTGGAATGGGAAGGAGTTGGATATCACATCTCATGCTATAGGAAGGGTCTCAGGTTTGGTATTAGCATTGAGATATCCCATCTCATGCTATAGGAAGGGTCTCAGGTTTGGAATCGGAAGGAGTTGTATATGACATCTCATGCCATAGGTAGGGTCTCAGGTTTGGTATAAGCATTGAGATATCACATCTCTGCTATCGGAAGGGTCTCAGGATTGGAATGGGAAGGAGTTGGATATCCCATCTCGTTATAGGAAGGGTCTCAGGTTTGGTATTAGAAGCATTGAGATATCACATCTCATGGTATAGGACGGGTCTCAGAATTGGAATGGGAAGGAGTTAGATATCACATCTCAAGCTATAGGAAGGGTCTCAGGATTGGAATGGGAAGGACTTGGATATCACATCTCATGATATAGGAAGGGTCTCAGGTTTGGTATTAGCATTGAGATATCACATCTCATGCTATCGGAAGGGTATCAGGATTGGATCTCGAAGGAGTTGGATATCCCATCTCATGCTATAGGAAGGGTCTCAGGTTTGGTATAAGCATTGAGATATCCCATCTCATGCTATAGGAAGGGTCTCAGGTTTGGAATCGGAAGGAGTCGTATATGACATCTCATGCCATAGGAAGGGTCTCAGGTTTGGTATAAGCATTGAGATATCACATCTCTGCTATCTGAAGGGTCTCAGGATTGGAATGGGAAGGAGTTGGATATCCCATCTCGTTATAGGAAGGGTCTCAGGTTTGGTATTAGAAGCATTGAGATATCACATCTCATGGTATAGGACGGGTCTCAGAATTGGAATGGGAAGGAGTTGGATATCACATCTCAAGCTATAGGAAGGGTCTCAGTATTGGAATGGGAAGGACTTGGATATCACATCTCATGTTATAGGAAGGATCTCAGGTTTGGTATTAGAAGCATTGAGATATCACATCTCATGCTATAGGAAGGGTCTCAGGATTGGAATGGGAAGGACTTGGATATCACATCTCATGTTATAGGAAGGGTCTCAGGTTTGGTATTAGAAGCATTGAGATATCATATCTCATGCTATGGGAAGGGTCTCAGAATTGGAATGGGAAGGAGTTGGATATCACATCTCAAGCTATAGGAAGGGTCTCAGGATTGGAATGGGAAGGAGTTTGATATCACATCTCATGTCATGTATGGGTCTCAGGTTTTGTAGAAGCATTGGGATATCACATCTCATGCTATCGGAAGGGTATCAGGATTGGATTTGGAAGGAGTTGGATATCCCATCTCATGCTATAGGAAGGGTCTCAGGTTGGAATGGGAAGGAGTTGGATATCACATCTCATGTTATAGGAAGGGTCTCAGGATTGGAATGGGAAGGACTTGGATAACACATCTCATGCTATAGGAAGGCTCTCAGGTTTGGAAGGGGAAGGAGTTGGATATCACATTACATGTTAGAGGTAGGATCTCAGGTTTGGTATTAGAGGCATTGAGATATCACATCTCATGCTATCAGAAGGATTTCAGGATCGGAATGGGAAGGAGTTGGATATCACATCTCATGCTAAAGGGAGGGTCTCAGGTTTGGAAGGGGAAGGATTTGGATATCACATCTCATGTTATAGGAAGGATCTCAGGTTTGGTATTAGAAGCATTGAGATATCAGATCTCATGCTATCGGAAGGATCTCAGGTTTGGTATTAGAGGCATTGAGATATCACATCTCATGCTATCAGAAGGGTCTCGGGATTGGAATGGGAAGGAGTTGGATATCACATCTCATGTGGGTCTCGGGTTTGGAAGGGGAAGTATTTGGATATCACATCTCATGTTACAGGAAGGATCTCAGGTTTGGTATTAGCATTGAGATATCACATCTCATGCTATCGGAAGGGTATCAGGATTGGATCTGGAAGGAGTTGGATATCCCATCTCATGCTATAGGAAGGGTCTCAGGTTTGGTATAAGCATTGAGATATCCCATCTCATGCTATAGGAAGGGTCTCAGGTTTGGAATCGGAAGGAGTCGTATATGACATCTCATGCCATAGGAAGGGTCTCAGGTTTGGTATAAGCATTGAGATATCACATCTCTGCTATCTGAAGGGTCTCAGGATTGGAATGGGAAGGAGTTGGATATCCCATCTCGTTATAGGAAGGGTCTCAGGTTTGGTATTAGAAGCATTGAGATATCACATCTCATGGTATAGGACGGGTCTCAGAATTGGAATGGGAAGGAGTTGGATATCACATCTCAAGCTATAGGAAGGGTCTCAGGATTGGAATGGGAAGTAGTTGGATATCACATCTCATGCTAAAGGGAGGGTCTCAGGTTTGGAAGGGGAAGGATTTGGATATCACGTCTCATGTTATAGGAAGGATCTCAGGTTTGGTATTAGAAGCATTGAGATATCACATCTCATGCTATCGGAAGGATCTCAGGTTTGGTATTAGAGGCATTGAGATATCACATCTCATGCTAAAGGGAGGGTCTCAGGTTTGGAAGGGGAAGGATTTGGATATCACATCTCTTGTTATAGGAAGGATCACAGGTTTGGTATTAGAAGCATTGAGATATCACATCTCATGCTATCGGAAGGGTCTCAGGATTGGAATGGGACGGAGTTGGATATCACATCTCATGCTAAAGGGAGGGTCTCAGGTTTGGAAGGGGAAGGATGTGGATATCACATTTCATGTTAGAGGTAGGATCTCAGGTTTGGTATTGGAGGCATTGAGATATCACATCTCATGCTATCAGAAGGGTCTCAGGATGGGAATGGGAAGGAGTTGGATATCACATCTCATGCTAAAGGGAGGGTCTCAGGTTTGGAAGGGGAAGGATTCGGATATCACATCTCATGTTATCGGAAGGATCTCAGGTTTGGTATTAGAAGCATTGAGATATCACATCTCATGCTATAGGAAGGGTCTCAGGTTTGGTATTAGAAGCATTGAGATATCAAGTCTCATGGTATAGGAAGGGTCTCAGAATTGGAATGGGAAGGAGTTGGATATCTCAAGCTATAGGAAGGGTCTCAGGATTGGAATGGGAAGGGGTTTGATATCACAACTCATGCCATAGTATGGGTCTCAGGTTTGGTAGAACCATTGGGATATCACATCTCATGCTATCGGAAGGGTATCAGGATTTGATCTGGAAGGAGTTGGATATCCCATCTCATGCTATAGGAAGGGTCTCAGGTTGGAATGGGAAGGAGTTGGATATCACATCTCATGTTATAGGAAGGGTCCCAGGATTGGAATGGGAAGGACTTGGATATCATATCTCATGCTATAGGAAGGCTCTCAGGTTTGGAAGGGGAAGGAGTTGGATATCACATTTCATGTTAGAGGAAGGATCTCAGGTTTGGTATTAGAGGCATTAAGATATCACATCTCATGTTATAGGAAGGGTCTCACGTTTGGTATAAGCATTGAGATATCACATCTCATGCTATAGGAAGGGTCTCAGGATTGGAATGGGAAGGAGTTGGATATCACATCTCGAGCTATAGGAAGGGTCTCACGTTTGGTATAAGCATTGAGATATCACATCTCATGCTATAGGAAGGGTCTCAGGATTGGAATGGGAAGGTGTTGGATATCACATCTCATGTTATAGGAAAGATCTCAGGTTTGGTATTAGAAGCATTGCGACATCACATCTCATGTTATAGGAAGGGTCTCAGGATTGGAATGGGAAGAAGTTGGCTATCACATCTCATGCTATAGGAAGGGTCTCAGGTTTGGTATAAGCATTGAGATATCACATCTCATGCTATAGGAAGGGTCTCAGGATTGGAATGGGAAGGAGTTGTATATGACATCTCATGCCATAGGAAGGGTCTCAGGTTTGGAATAAGCATTGAGATATCACATCTCATGCTATAGGAAGGGTCTCAGGATTGGAATGGGACGGACTTGGATATCACATCTCATGCTATAGGGAGGGTCTCAGGTTTGGAAGGGGAAGGATTTGGATATCACATCGCATGTTATAGGAAGGATCTCAGGTTTGGTAAGGGAAGGAGTTGGATATCACATTTCATGTTAGAGGTAGGATCTCAGGTTTGGTATTAGAGGCATTGAGGTATCACATCTCATGCTATCAGAAGGGTCTCAGGATTGGAATGGGAAGGAGTTGGATATCACATCTCATGCTAAAGGGAGGGTCTGGTTTGGAAGGGGAAGGATTTGGATATCACATTGCATGTTATAGGAAGGATCTCAGGTTTGGTATTAGAAACATTGAGATATCACATCTCATGCTATCGGAAGTATCTCAGGTTTGGTATTAGAGGCATTGAGATATCACATCTCATGCTATCATAAGGGTCTCAGGATTGGAATGGGAAGGAGTTGGATATCACTTCTCATGCTAAAGGGAGGGTCTCAGGTTTGGAAGGGGAAGGATTTGGATATCACATCACATGTTATAAGAAGGATCTCAGGTTTGGTATTAGAAGCATTGAGATATCACATCTCATGCTATCAGAAGGGTCTCAGGATTGGAATGGGAGGGAGTTGGATATCACATCTCATGCTATAGGAAGGGTCTCAGGTTTGGAACGGGAAGGAGTTGGATATCACATCTCATGTTATAGGAAGAGTCTCAGGTTTGGTATAAGCATTGAGATATCACATCTCTGCAATCGGAAGTGTCTCAGGATTGGGATGGGAAGGAGTTGGATATCACATCTCATGCTATAGGAAGGGTCTCAGGTTTGGAACGGGAAGGAGTTCGATATCCCATCTCATGTTATAGGACGGGTCTCAGGTTTGGTATTAGAAGCATTGAGATATCACATCGCATGCTGTAGGAAGGGTCTCAGGATTGGAATGGGAAGGAGTTGGATATTACATCTCATGTTATAGGACGGGTCTCAGGTTTGTTATTAGAATCATTGAGATATCATATTGCATGCTGTAGGAAGGGTCTAAGGATTGGAATGGGAAGGACTTGAATATCACATCTCATGCTATAGGTAGGCTCTCAGGTTTGGAAAGGGAAGGAGTTGGATATCACATTTCATGTTAGAGGAAGGATCTCAGGTTTGGTATTAGAGGCATTGAGATATCACATCTCATGCTATAGGAAGGGTCTCAGGATTGGAATGGGAAGGAGTTGGATATCACATTTCATGCTATAGGAAGGGTCTCAGGTTTGGTATAAGCATTGAGATGTCACATCTCATGCTATAGGAAGGGTCTCAGGATTGGAATGGGAAGGAGTTGGATATCACATCTCATGTTATAGGAAGGATCTCAGGTTTGGTATTAGAAGCATTGAGATATCACATCTCATGCTATAGGAAGGGTCTCAGGATTGGAATGTGAAGGAGTTGTATATGACATCTCATGCCATAGGAAGGGTCTCAGGTTTGGTATAAGCATTGAGATATCACATCTCTGCTATCGGAAGGGTCTCAGGATTGGAATGGGAAGGAGTTGGATATCCCATCTCATGTTATAGGACGAGTCTCAGGTTTGGTATTAGAAGCATTGAGATATCACATCTGATGCTATAGGAAGTGTCTCAGGATTGGAATGGGAAGGAGTTTGATATCACATCTCATGCCATGTATGGGTCTCAGGTTTTGTAGAAGCATTGGGATATCACATCTCATGCTATCGGAAGGGTATCAGGATTGGATTTGGAAGGAGTTGGATATCACATCTCATGTTATAGGAAGGGTCTCAGGATTGGAATGGGAAGGACTTGGATATCACATCTCATGCTATAGGAAGGCTCTCAGGTTTGGAAGGGGAAGGAGTTGGATATCACATTTCATGTTAGAGGTAGGATCTCAGGTTTGGTATTAGAGGCATTGAGATATCACATCTCATGCTATCAGAAGGGTCTCAGGATTGGAATGGGAAGGAGTTGGATATCACATCTCATGCTAAAGGGAGGGTCTCAGGTTTGGAAGGGGAAGGATTTGGATATCACGTCTCATGTTATAGGAAGGATCTTAGGTTTGGTATTAGAAGCATTGAGATATCACATCTCATGCTATCGGAAGGATCTCAGGTTTGGTATTAGAGGCATTGAGATATCACATCTCATGCTAAAGGGAGGGTCTCAGGTTTGGAAGGGGAAGGATTTGGATATCACGTCTCATGTTATAGGAAGGATCTTAGGTTTGGTATTAGAAGCATTGAGATATCACATCTCATGCTATCGGAAGGATCTCAGGTTTGGTATTAGAGGCATTGAGATATCACATCTCATGCTAAAGGGAGGGTCTCAGGTTTGGAAGGGGAATGATTTGGATATCACATCTCTTGTTATAGGAAGGATCACAGGTTTGGTATTAGAAGCATTGAGATATCACATCTCATGCTATCGGAAGGGTCTCAGGATTGGAATGGGAAGGAGTTGGATATCACATCTCATGCTAAAGGGAGGGTCTCAGGTTTGGAAGGGGAAGGATTTGGATATCGCATCACATGTTATAAGAAGGATCTCAGGTTTGGTATTAGAAGCATTGAGATATCACATCTCATGCTATCGGAAGGGTCTCAGGATTGGAACGGGAAGGAGTCGGATATCACATCTCATGCTATAGGAAGGCTCTCAGGTTTGGAAGGGGAAAGAGTTGGATATCACATTTCATGTTAGAGGTAGGATCTCAGGTTTGGTATTAGAGGCATTGAGATATCACATCTCATGCTATCAGAAGGGTCTCAGGATTGGAATGGGAAGGAGTTGGATATCACATCTCATGCTAAAGGGAGGGTCTCAGGTTTGGAAGGGGAAGGGTTTGGATATCACGTCTCATGTTATAGGAAGGATCTCAGGTTTGGTATTAGAAGCATTGAGATATCACATCTCATGCTATCGGAAGGATCTCAGGTTTGGTATTAGAGGCATTGAGATATCACATCTCATGCTAAAGGGAGGGTCTCAGGTTTGGAAGGGGAAGGATTTGGATATCACATCTCTTGTTATAGGAAGGATCACAGGTTTGGTATTAGAAGCATTGAGATATCACATCTCATGCTATCGGAAGGGTCTCAGGATTGGAATGGGACGGAGTTGGATATCACATCTCATGCTAAAGGGAGGGTCTCAGGTTTGGAAGGGGAAGGATGTGGATATCACATTTCATGTTAGAGGTAGGATCTCAGGTTTGGTATTGGAGGCATCGAGATATCACATCTCATGCTATCAGAAGGGTCTCAGGATGGGAATGGGAAGGAGTTGGATATCACATCTCATGCTAAAGGGAGGGTCTCAGGTTTGGAAGGGGAAGGATTTGGATATCACATCTCATGTTATCGGAAGGATCTCAGGTTTGGTATTAGAAGCATTGAGATATCACATCTCATGCTATATGAAGGGTCTCAGGTTTGGTATTAGAAGCATTGAGATATCAAGTCTCATGGTATAGGAAGGGTCTCAGAATTGGAATGGGAAGGAGTTGGATATCTCAAGCTATAGGAAGGGTCTCAGGATTGGAATGGGAAGGGGTTTGATATCACAACTCATGCCATAGTATGGGTCTCAGGTTTGGTAGAAACATTGGGATATCACATCTCATGCTATCGGAAGGGTATCAGGATTTGATTTGGAAGGAGTTGGATATCCCATCTCATGCTATAGGAAGGGTCTCAGGTTGGAATGGGAAGGAGTTGGATATCACATCTCATGTTATAGGAAGGGTCCCAGGATTGGAATGGGAAGGACTTGGATATCATATCTCATGCTATAGGAAGGCTCTCAGGTTTGGAAGGGGAAGGAGTTGGATATCACATTTCATGTTAGAGGAAGGATCTCAGGTTTGGTATTAGAGGCATTAAGATATCACATCTCATGTTATAGGAAGGGTCTCACGTTTGGTATAAGCATTGAGATATCACATCTCATGCTATAGGAAGGGTCTCAGGATTGGAATGGGAAGGAGTTGGATATCACATCTCAAGCTATAGGAAGGGTCTCACGTTTGGTATAAGCATTGAGATATCACATCTCATGCTATAGGAAGGGTCTTAGGATTGGAATGGGAAGGTGTTGGATATCACATCTCATGTTATAGGAAAGATCTCAGGTTTGGTATTAGAAGCATTGCGACATCACATCTCATGTTATAGGAAGGGTCTCAGGATTGGAATGGGAAGAAGTTGGATATCACATCTCATGCTATAGGAAGGGTCTCAGGTTTGGTATAAGCATTGAGATATCACATCTCATGCTATAGGAAGGGTCTCAGGATTGGAATGGGAAGGAGTTGTATATGACATCTCATGCCATAGGAAGGGTCTCAGGTTTGGAATAAGCATTGAGATATCACATCTCATGCTATAGGAAGGGTCTCAGGATTGGAATGGGACGGACTTGGATATCACATCTCATGCTATAGGGAGGGTCTCAGGTTTGGAAGGGGAAGGATTTGGATATCACATCGCATGTTATAGGAAGGATCTCAGGTTTGGTAAGGGAAGGAGTTGGATATCACATTTCATGTTAGAGGTAGGATCTCAGGTTTGGTATTAGAGGCATTGAGGTATCACATCTCATGCTATCAGAAGGGTCTCAGGATTGGAATGGGAAGGAGTTGGATATCGCATCTCATGCTAAAGGGAGGGTCTCAGGTTTGGAAGGGGAAGGATTTGGATATCACATCGCATGTTATAGGAAGGATCTCAGGTTTGGTATTAGAATCATTGAGATATCACATCTCATGCTATCGGAAGTATCTCAGGTTTGGTATTAGAGGCATTGAGATATCACATCTCATGCTATCATAAGGGTCTCAGGATTGGAATGGGAAGGAGTTGGATATCACTTCTCATGCTAAAGGGAGGGTCTCAGGTTTGGAAGGGGAAGGATTTGGATATCACATCACATGTTATAAGAAGGATCTCAGGTTTGGTATTAGAAGCATTGAGATATCACATCTCATGCTATCAGAAGGGTCTCAGGATTGGAATGGGAAGGAGTTGGATATCACATCTCATGCTATAGGAAGGGTCTCAGGTTTGTACCGGGAAGGAGTTGGATATCACATCTCATGTTATAGGAAGAGTCTCAGGTTTGGTATAAGCATTGAGATATCACATCTCTGCAATCGGAAGTGTCTCAGGATTGGGATGGGAAGGAGTTGGATATCACATCTCATGCTATAGGAAGGGTCTCAGGTTTGGAACGGGAAGGAGTTGGATATCCCATCTCATGTTATAGGACGGGTCTCAGGTTTGGTATTAGAAGCATTGAGATATCACATCGCATGCTGTAGGAAGGGTCTCAGGATTGGAATGGGAAGGAGTTGGATATTACATCTCATGCTATAGGAAGGGTCTCAGGTTTGGTATAAGCATTGAGATATCACATCTCTGCTATCGGAAGTGTCTCAGGATTGGAATGGGAAGGAGTTGGATATCCCATCTCATGTTATAGGACGGGTCTCAGGTTTGTTATTAGAATCATTGAGATATCATATTGCATGCTGTAGGAAGGGTCTAAGGATTGGAATGGGAAGGACTTGAATATCACATCTCATGCTATAGGTAGGCTCTCAGGTTTGGAAAGGGAAGGAGTTGGATATCACATTTCATGTTAGAGGAAGGATCTCAGGTTTGGTATTAGAGGCATTGAGATATCACATCTCATGCTATAGGAAGGGTCTCAGGATTGGAATGGGAAGGAGTTGGATATCACATCTCATGCTATAGGAAGGGTCTCAGGTGTGGTATAAGCATTGAGATGTCACATCTCATGCTATAGGAAGGGTCTCAGGATTGGAATGGGAAGGAGTTGGATATCACATCTCATGTTATAGGAAGGATCTCAGGTTTGGTATTAGAAGCATTGAGATATCACATCTCATGCTATAGGAAGGGTCTCAGGATTGGAATGGGAAGGAGTTGTATATGACATCTCATGCCATAGGAAGGGTCTCAGGTTTGGTATAAGCATTGAGATATCACATCTCTGCTATCGGAAGGGTCTCAGGATTGGAATGGGAAGGAGTTGGATATCCCATCTCATGTTATAGGAAGAGTCTCAGGTTTGGTATTAGAAGCATTGAGATATCACATCTGATGCTATAGGAAGTGTCTCAGGATTGGAATGGGAAGGAGTTTGATATCACATCTCATGCCATGTATGGGTCTCAGGTTTTGTAGAAGCATTGGGATATCACATCTCATGCTATCGGAAGGGTATCAGGATTGGATTTGGAAGGAGTTGGATATCACATCTCATGTTATAGGAAGGGTCTCAGGATTGGAATGGGAAGGACTTGGATATCACATCTCATGCTATAGGAAGGCTCTCAGGTTTGGAAGGGGAAGGAGTTGGATATCACATTTCATGTTAGAGGTAGGATCTCAGGTTTGGTATTAGAGGCATTGAGATATCACATCTCATGCTATCAGAAGGGTCTCAGGATTGGAATGGGAAGGAGTTGGATATCACATCTCATGCTAAAGGGAGGGTCTCAGGTTTGGAAGGGGAAGGATTTGGATATCACATCTCATGTTATAGGAAGGATCTCAGGTTTTGTATTAGAAGCATTGAGATATCACATCTCATGCTATCGGAAGGATCTCAGGTTTGGTATTAGAGGCATTGAGATATCACATCTCATGCTATCAGAAGGGTCTCAGGATTGGAATGGGAAGGAGTCGGATATCACATCTCATGCTAAAGGGAGGGTCTCAGGTTTGGAAGTGGAAGGATTTGGATATCACATCTCATGTTATAGGAAGGATCTCAGGTTTGGTATTAGAAGCATTGAGATATCACATCTCATGCTATAGGAAGGGTCTCAGGATTGGAATGGGAAGGAGTTGGATATCACATCTCAAGCTATAGAAAGGGTCTCAGGATTGGAATGGGAAGGAGTTGGATATCACATCTCAATCTATAGTAAGGGTCTCAGGATTGGAATGGGAAGGAGTTGGATATCACATCTCATGCTATAGGAAGGGTCTCAGGTTTGGTATTAGCATTGAGATATCCCATCTCATGCTATAGGAAGGGTCTCAGGTTTGGAATCGGAAGGAGTTGTATATGACATCTCATGCCATAGGTAGGGTCTCAGGTTTGGTATAAGCATTGAGATATCACATCTCTGCTATCGGAAGGGTCTCAGGATTGGAATGGGAAGGAGTTGGATATCCCATCTCGTTATAGGAAGGGTCTCAGGTTTGGTATTAGAAGCATTGAGATATCACATCTCATGGTATAGGACGGGTCTCAGAATTGGAATGGGAAGGAGTTAGATATCACATCTCAAGCTATAGGAAGGGTCTCAGGATTGGAATGGGAAGGACTTGGATATCACATCTCATGATATAGGAAGGGTCTCAGGTTTGGTATTAGCATTGAGATATCACATCTCATGCTATCGGAAGGGTATCAGGATTGGATCTCGAAGGAGTTGGATATCCCATCTCATGCTATAGGAAGGGTCTCAGGTTTGGTATAAGCATTGAGATATCCCATCTCATGCTATAGGAAGGGTCTCAGGTTTGGAATCGGAAGGAGTCGTATATGACATCTCATGCCATAGGAAGGGTCTCAGGTTTGGTATAAGCATTGAGATATCACATCTCTGCTATCTGAAGGGTCTCAGGATTGGAATGGGAAGGAGTTGGATATCCCATCTCGTTATAGGAAGGGTCTCAGGTTTGGTATTAGAAGCATTGAGATATCACATCTCATGGTATAGGACGGGTCTCAGAATTGGAATGGGAAGGAGTTGGATATCACATCTCAAGCTATAGGAAGGGTCTCAGTATTGGAATGGGAAGGACTTGGATATCACATCTCATGTTATAGGAAGGATCTCAGGTTTGGTATTAGAAGCATTGAGATATCACATCTCATGCTATAGGAAGGGTCTCAGGATTGGAATGGGAAGGACTTGGATATCACATCTCATGTTATAGGAAGGGTCTCAGGTTTGGTATTAGAAGCATTGAGATATCATATCTCATGCTATGGGAAGGGTCTCAGAATTGGAATGGGAAGGAGTTGGATATCACATCTCAAGCTATAGGAAGGGTCTCAGGATTGGAATGGGAAGGAGTTTGATATCACATCTCATGTCATGTATGGGTCTCAGGTTTTGTAGAAGCATTGGGATATCACATCTCATGCTATCGGAAGGGTATCAGGATTGGATTTGGAAGGAGTTGGATATCCCATCTCATGCTATAGGAAGGGTCTCAGGTTGGAATGGGAAGGAGTTGGATATCACATCTCATGTTATAGGAAGGGTCTCAGGATTGGAATGGGAAGGACTTGGATAACACATCTCATGCTATAGGAAGGCTCTCAGGTTTGGAAGGGGAAGGAGTTGGATATCACATTACATGTTAGAGGTAGGATCTCAGGTTTGGTATTAGAGGCATTGAGATATCACATCTCATGCTATCAGAAGGATTTCAGGATCGGAATGGGAAGGAGTTGGATATCACATCTCATGCTAAAGGGAGGGTCTCAGGTTTGGAAGGGGAAGGATTTGGATATCACATCTCATGTTATAGGAAGGATCTCAGGTTTGGTATTAGAAGCATTGAGATATCAGATCTCATGCTATCGGAAGGATCTCAGGTTTGGTATTAGAGGCATTGAGATATCACATCTCATGCTATCAGAAGGGTCTCGGGATTGGAATGGGAAGGAGTTGGATATCACATCTCATGTGGGTCTCGGGTTTGGAAGGGGAAGTATTTGGATATCACATCTCATGTTACAGGAAGGATCTCAGGTTTGGTATTAGCATTGAGATATCACATCTCATGCTATCGGAAGGGTATCAGGATTGGATCTGGAAGGAGTTGGATATCCCATCTCATGCTATAGGAAGGGTCTCAGGTTTGGTATAAGCATTGAGATATCCCATCTCATGCTATAGGAAGGGTCTCAGGTTTGGAATCGGAAGGAGTCGTATATGACATCTCATGCCATAGGAAGGGTCTCAGGTTTGGTATAAGCATTGAGATATCACATCTCTGCTATCTGAAGGGTCTCAGGATTGGAATGGGAAGGAGTTGGATATCCCATCTCGTTATAGGAAGGGTCTCAGGTTTGGTATTAGAAGCATTGAGATATCACATCTCATGGTATAGGACGGGTCTCAGAATTGGAATGGGAAGGAGTTGGATATCACATCTCAAGCTATAGGAAGGGTCTCAGGATTGGAATGGGAAGTAGTTGGATATCACATCTCATGCTAAAGGGAGGGTCTCAGGTTTGGAAGGGGAAGGATTTGGATATCACGTCTCATGTTATAGGAAGGATCTCAGGTTTGGTATTAGAAGCATTGAGATATCACATCTCATGCTATCGGAAGGATCTCAGGTTTGGTATTAGAGGCATTGAGATATCACATCTCATGCTAAAGGGAGGGTCTCAGGTTTGGAAGGGGAAGGATTTGGATATCACATCTCTTGTTATAGGAAGGATCACAGGTTTGGTATTAGAAGCATTGAGATATCACATCTCATGCTATCGGAAGGGTCTCAGGATTGGAATGGGACGGAGTTGGATATCACATCTCATGCTAAAGGGAGGGTCTCAGGTTTGGAAGGGGAAGGATGTGGATATCACATTTCATGTTAGAGGTAGGATCTCAGGTTTGGTATTGGAGGCATTGAGATATCACATCTCATGCTATCAGAAGGGTCTCAGGATGGGAATGGGAAGGAGTTGGATATCACATCTCATGCTAAAGGGAGGGTCTCAGGTTTGGAAGGGGAAGGATTCGGATATCACATCTCATGTTATCGGAAGGATCTCAGGTTTGGTATTAGAAGCATTGAGATATCACATCTCATGCTATAGGAAGGGTCTCAGGTTTGGTATTAGAAGCATTGAGATATCAAGTCTCATGGTATAGGAAGGGTCTCAGAATTGGAATGGGAAGGAGTTGGATATCTCAAGCTATAGGAAGGGTCTCAGGATTGGAATGGGAAGGGGTTTGATATCACAACTCATGCCATAGTATGGGTCTCAGGTTTGGTAGAACCATTGGGATATCACATCTCATGCTATCGGAAGGGTATCAGGATTTGATCTGGAAGGAGTTGGATATCCCATCTCATGCTATAGGAAGGGTCTCAGGTTGGAATGGGAAGGAGTTGGATATCACATCTCATGTTATAGGAAGGGTCCCAGGATTGGAATGGGAAGGACTTGGATATCATATCTCATGCTATAGGAAGGCTCTCAGGTTTGGAAGGGGAAGGAGTTGGATATCACATTTCATGTTAGAGGAAGGATCTCAGGTTTGGTATTAGAGGCATTAAGATATCACATCTCATGTTATAGGAAGGGTCTCACGTTTGGTATAAGCATTGAGATATCACATCTCATGCTATAGGAAGGGTCTCAGGATTGGAATGGGAAGGAGTTGGATATCACATCTCGAGCTATAGGAAGGGTCTCACGTTTGGTATAAGCATTGAGATATCACATCTCATGCTATAGGAAGGGTCTCAGGATTGGAATGGGAAGGTGTTGGATATCACATCTCATGTTATAGGAAAGATCTCAGGTTTGGTATTAGAAGCATTGCGACATCACATCTCATGTTATAGGAAGGGTCTCAGGATTGGAATGGGAAGAAGTTGGCTATCACATCTCATGCTATAGGAAGGGTCTCAGGTTTGGTATAAGCATTGAGATATCACATCTCATGCTATAGGAAGGGTCTCAGGATTGGAATGGGAAGGAGTTGTATATGACATCTCATGCCATAGGAAGGGTCTCAGGTTTGGAATAAGCATTGAGATATCACATCTCATGCTATAGGAAGGGTCTCAGGATTGGAATGGGACGGACTTGGATATCACATCTCATGCTATAGGGAGGGTCTCAGGTTTGGAAGGGGAAGGATTTGGATATCACATCGCATGTTATAGGAAGGATCTCAGGTTTGGTAAGGGAAGGAGTTGGATATCACATTTCATGTTAGAGGTAGGATCTCAGGTTTGGTATTAGAGGCATTGAGGTATCACATCTCATGCTATCAGAAGGGTCTCAGGATTGGAATGGGAAGGAGTTGGATATCACATCTCATGCTAAAGGGAGGGTCTGGTTTGGAAGGGGAAGGATTTGGATATCACATTGCATGTTATAGGAAGGATCTCAGGTTTGGTATTAGAAACATTGAGATATCACATCTCATGCTATCGGAAGTATCTCAGGTTTGGTATTAGAGGCATTGAGATATCACATCTCATGCTATCATAAGGGTCTCAGGATTGGAATGGGAAGGAGTTGGATATCACTTCTCATGCTAAAGGGAGGGTCTCAGGTTTGGAAGGGGAAGGATTTGGATATCACATCACATGTTATAAGAAGGATCTCAGGTTTGGTATTAGAAGCATTGAGATATCACATCTCATGCTATCAGAAGGGTCTCAGGATTGGAATGGGAGGGAGTTGGATATCACATCTCATGCTATAGGAAGGGTCTCAGGTTTGGAACGGGAAGGAGTTGGATATCACATCTCATGTTATAGGAAGAGTCTCAGGTTTGGTATAAGCATTGAGATATCACATCTCTGCAATCGGAAGTGTCTCAGGATTGGGATGGGAAGGAGTTGGATATCACATCTCATGCTATAGGAAGGGTCTCAGGTTTGGAACGGGAAGGAGTTCGATATCCCATCTCATGTTATAGGACGGGTCTCAGGTTTGGTATTAGAAGCATTGAGATATCACATCGCATGCTGTAGGAAGGGTCTCAGGATTGGAATGGGAAGGAGTTGGATATTACATCTCATGTTATAGGACGGGTCTCAGGTTTGTTATTAGAATCATTGAGATATCATATTGCATGCTGTAGGAAGGGTCTAAGGATTGGAATGGGAAGGACTTGAATATCACATCTCATGCTATAGGTAGGCTCTCAGGTTTGGAAAGGGAAGGAGTTGGATATCACATTTCATGTTAGAGGAAGGATCTCAGGTTTGGTATTAGAGGCATTGAGATATCACATCTCATGCTATAGGAAGGGTCTCAGGATTGGAATGGGAAGGAGTTGGATATCACATTTCATGCTATAGGAAGGGTCTCAGGTTTGGTATAAGCATTGAGATGTCACATCTCATGCTATAGGAAGGGTCTCAGGATTGGAATGGGAAGGAGTTGGATATCACATCTCATGTTATAGGAAGGATCTCAGGTTTGGTATTAGAAGCATTGAGATATCACATCTCATGCTATAGGAAGGGTCTCAGGATTGGAATGTGAAGGAGTTGTATATGACATCTCATGCCATAGGAAGGGTCTCAGGTTTGGTATAAGCATTGAGATATCACATCTCTGCTATCGGAAGGGTCTCAGGATTGGAATGGGAAGGAGTTGGATATCCCATCTCATGTTATAGGACGAGTCTCAGGTTTGGTATTAGAAGCATTGAGATATCACATCTGATGCTATAGGAAGTGTCTCAGGATTGGAATGGGAAGGAGTTTGATATCACATCTCATGCCATGTATGGGTCTCAGGTTTTGTAGAAGCATTGGGATATCACATCTCATGCTATCGGAAGGGTATCAGGATTGGATTTGGAAGGAGTTGGATATCACATCTCATGTTATAGGAAGGGTCTCAGGATTGGAATGGGAAGGACTTGGATATCACATCTCATGCTATAGGAAGGCTCTCAGGTTTGGAAGGGGAAGGAGTTGGATATCACATTTCATGTTAGAGGTAGGATCTCAGGTTTGGTATTAGAGGCATTGAGATATCACATCTCATGCTATCAGAAGGGTCTCAGGATTGGAATGGGAAGGAGTTGGATATCACATCTCATGCTAAAGGGAGGGTCTCAGGTTTGGAAGGGGAAGGATTTGGATATCACGTCTCATGTTATAGGAAGGATCTTAGGTTTGGTATTAGAAGCATTGAGATATCACATCTCATGCTATCGGAAGGATCTCAGGTTTGGTATTAGAGGCATTGAGATATCACATCTCATGCTAAAGGGAGGGTCTCAGGTTTGGAAGGGGAAGGATTTGGATATCACGTCTCATGTTATAGGAAGGATCTTAGGTTTGGTATTAGAAGCATTGAGATATCACATCTCATGCTATCGGAAGGATCTCAGGTTTGGTATTAGAGGCATTGAGATATCACATCTCATGCTAAAGGGAGGGTCTCAGGTTTGGAAGGGGAATGATTTGGATATCACATCTCTTGTTATAGGAAGGATCACAGGTTTGGTATTAGAAGCATTGAGATATCACATCTCATGCTATCGGAAGGGTCTCAGGATTGGAATGGGAAGGAGTTGGATATCACATCTCATGCTAAAGGGAGGGTCTCAGGTTTGGAAGGGGAAGGATTTGGATATCGCATCACATGTTATAAGAAGGATCTCAGGTTTGGTATTAGAAGCATTGAGATATCACATCTCATGCTATCGGAAGGGTCTCAGGATTGGAACGGGAAGGAGTCGGATATCACATCTCATGCTATAGGAAGGCTCTCAGGTTTGGAAGGGGAAAGAGTTGGATATCACATTTCATGTTAGAGGTAGGATCTCAGGTTTGGTATTAGAGGCATTGAGATATCACATCTCATGCTATCAGAAGGGTCTCAGGATTGGAATGGGAAGGAGTTGGATATCACATCTCATGCTAAAGGGAGGGTCTCAGGTTTGGAAGGGGAAGGGTTTGGATATCAAGTCTCATGTTATAGGAAGGATCTCAGGTTTGGTATTAGAAGCATTGAGATATCACATCTCATGCTATCGGAAGGATCTCAGGTTTGGTATTAGAGGCATTGAGATATCACATCTCATGCTAAAGGGAGGGTCTCAGGTTTGGAAGGGGAAGGATTTGGATATCACATCTCTTGTTATAGGAAGGATCACAGGTTTGGTATTAGAAGCATTGAGATATCACATCTCATGCTATCGGAAGGGTCTCAGGATTGGAATGGGACGGAGTTGGATATCACATCTCATGCTAAAGGGAGGGTCTCAGGTTTGGAAGGGGAAGGATGTGGATATCACATTTCATGTTAGAGGTAGGATCTCAGGTTTGGTATTGGAGGCATCGAGATATCACATCTCATGCTATCAGAAGGGTCTCAGGATGGGAATGGGAAGGAGTTGGATATCACATCTCATGCTAAAGGGAGGGTCTCAGGTTTGGAAGGGGAAGGATTTGGATATCACATCTCATGTTATCGGAAGGATCTCAGGTTTGGTATTAGAAGCATTGAGATATCACATCTCATGCTATATGAAGGGTCTCAGGTTTGGTATTAGAAGCATTGAGATATCAAGTCTCATGGTATAGGAAGGGTCTCAGAATTGGAATGGGAAGGAGTTGGATATCTCAAGCTATAGGAAGGGTCTCAGGATTGGAATGGGAAGGGGTTTGATATCACAACTCATGCCATAGTATGGGTCTCAGGTTTGGTAGAAACATTGGGATATCACATCTCATGCTATCGGAAGGGTATCAGGATTTGATTTGGAAGGAGTTGGATATCCCATCTCATGCTATAGGAAGGGTCTCAGGTTGGAATGGGAAGGAGTTGGATATCACATCTCATGTTATAGGAAGGGTCCCAGGATTGGAATGGGAAGGACTTGGATATCATATCTCATGCTATAGGAAGGCTCTCAGGTTTGGAAGGGGAAGGAGTTGGATATCACATTTCATGTTAGAGGAAGGATCTCAGGTTTGGTATTAGAGGCATTAAGATATCACATCTCATGTTATAGGAAGGGTCTCACGTTTGGTATAAGCATTGAGATATCACATCTCATGCTATAGGAAGGGTCTCAGGATTGGAATGGGAAGGAGTTGGATATCACATCTCAAGCTATAGGAAGGGTCTCACGTTTGGTATAAGCATTGAGATATCACATCTCATGCTATAGGAAGGGTCTTAGGATTGGAATGGGAAGGTGTTGGATATCACATCTCATGTTATAGGAAAGATCTCAGGTTTGGTATTAGAAGCATTGCGACATCACATCTCATGTTATAGGAAGGGTCTCAGGATTGGAATGGGAAGAAGTTGGATATCACATCTCATGCTATAGGAAGGGTCTCAGGTTTGGTATAAGCATTGAGATATCACATCTCATGCTATAGGAAGGGTCTCAGGATTGGAATGGGAAGGAGTTGTATATGACATCTCATGCCATAGGAAGGGTCTCAGGTTTGGAATAAGCATTGAGATATCACATCTCATGCTATAGGAAGGGTCTCAGGATTGGAATGGGACGGACTTGGATATCACATCTCATGCTATAGGGAGGGTCTCAGGTTTGGAAGGGGAAGGATTTGGATATCACATCGCATGTTATAGGAAGGATCTCAGGTTTGGTAAGGGAAGGAGTTGGATATCACATTTCATGTTAGAGGTAGGATCTCAGGTTTGGTATTAGAGGCATTGAGGTATCACATCTCATGCTATCAGAAGGGTCTCAGGATTGGAATGGGAAGGAGTTGGATATCGCATCTCATGCTAAAGGGAGGGTCTCAGGTTTGGAAGGGGAAGGATTTGGATATCACATCGCATGTTATAGGAAGGATCTCAGGTTTGGTATTAGAATCATTGAGATATCACATCTCATGCTATCGGAAGTATCTCAGGTTTGGTATTAGAGGCATTGAGATATCACATCTCATGCTATCATAAGGGTCTCAGGATTGGAATGGGAAGGAGTTGGATATCACTTCTCATGCTAAAGGGAGGGTCTCAGGTTTGGAAGGGGAAGGATTTGGATATCACATCACATGTTATAAGAAGGATCTCAGGTTTGGTATTAGAAGCATTGAGATATCACATCTCATGCTATCAGAAGGGTCTCAGGATTGGAATGGGAAGGAGTTGGATATCACATCTCATGCTATAGGAAGGGTCTCAGGTTTGTACCGGGAAGGAGTTGGATATCACATCTCATGTTATAGGAAGAGTCTCAGGTTTGGTATAAGCATTGAGATATCACATCTCTGCAATCGGAAGTGTCTCAGGATTGGGATGGGAAGGAGTTGGATATCACATCTCATGCTATAGGAAGGGTCTCAGGTTTGGAACGGGAAGGAGTTGGATATCCCATCTCATGTTATAGGACGGGTCTCAGGTTTGGTATTAGAAGCATTGAGATATCACATCGCATGCTGTAGGAAGGGTCTCAGGATTGGAATGGGAAGGAGTTGGATATTACATCTCATGCTATAGGAAGGGTCTCAGGTTTGGTATAAGCATTGAGATATCACATCTCTGCTATCGGAAGTGTCTCAGGATTGGAATGGGAAGGAGTTGGATATCCCATCTCATGTTATAGGACGGGTCTCAGGTTTGTTATTAGAATCATTGAGATATCATATTGCATGCTGTAGGAAGGGTCTAAGGATTGGAATGGGAAGGACTTGAATATCACATCTCATGCTATAGGTAGGCTCTCAGGTTTGGAAAGGGAAGGAGTTGGATATCACATTTCATGTTAGAGGAAGGATCTCAGGTTTGGTATTAGAGGCATTGAGATATCACATCTCATGCTATAGGAAGGGTCTCAGGATTGGAATGGGAAGGAGTTGGATATCACATCTCATGCTATAGGAAGGGTCTCAGGTGTGGTATAAGCATTGAGATGTCACATCTCATGCTATAGGAAGGGTCTCAGGATTGGAATGGGAAGGAGTTGGATATCACATCTCATGTTATAGGAAGGATCTCAGGTTTGGTATTAGAAGCATTGAGATATCACATCTCATGCTATAGGAAGGGTCTCAGGATTGGAATGGGAAGGAGTTGTATATGACATATCATGCCATAGGAAGGGTCTCAGGTTTGGTATAAGCATTGAGATATCACATCTCTGCTATCGGAAGGGTCTCAGGATTGGAATGGGAAGGAGTTGGATATCCCATCTCATGTTATAGGAAGAGTCTCAGGTTTGGTATTAGAAGCATTGAGATATCACATCTGATGCTATAGGAAGTGTCTCAGGATTGGAATGGGAAGGAGTTTGATATCACATCTCATGCCATGTATGGGTCTCAGGTTTTGTAGAAGCATTGGGATATCACATCTCATGCTATCGGAAGGGTATCAGGATTGGATTTGGAAGGAGTTGGATATCACATCTCATGTTATAGGAAGGGTCTCAGGATTGGAATGGGAAGGACTTGGATATCACATCTCATGCTATAGGAAGGCACTCAGGTTTGGAAGGGGAAGGAGTTGGATATCACATTTCATGTTAGAGGTAGGATCTCAGGTTTGGTATTAGAGGCATTGAGATATCACATCTCATGCTATCAGAAGGGTCTCAGGATTGGAATGGGAAGGAGTTGGATATCACATCTCATGCTAAAGGGAGGGTCTCAGGTTTGGAAGGGGAAGGATTTGGATATCACATCTCATGTTATAGGAAGGATCTCAGGTTTTGTATTAGAAGCATTGAGATATCACATCTCATGCTATCGGAAGGATCTCAGGTTTGGTATTAGAGGCATTGAGATATCACATCTCATGCTATCAGAAGGGTCTCAGGATTGGAATGGGAAGGAGTCGGATATCACATCTCATGCTAAAGGGAGGGTCTCAGGTTTGGAAGTGGAAGGATTTGGATATCACATCTCATGTTATAGGAAGGATCTCAGGTTTGGTATTAGAAGCATTGAGATATCACATCTCATGCTATAGGAAGGGTCTCAGGATTGGAATGGGAAGGAGTTGGATATCACATCTCAAGCTATAGAAAGGGTCTCAGGATTGGAATGGGAAGGAGTTGGATATCACATCTCAATCTATAGTAAGGGTCTCAGGATTGGAATGGGAAGGAGTTGGATATCACATCTCATGCTATAGGAAGGGTCTCAGGTTTGGTATTAGCATTGAGATATCCCATCTCATGCTATAGGAAGGGTCTCAGGTTTGGAATCGGAAGGAGTTGTATATGACATCTCATGCCATAGGTAGGGTCTCAGGTTTGGTATAAGCATTGAGATATCACATCTCTGCTATCGGAAGGGTCTCAGGATTGGAATGGGAAGGAGTTGGATATCCCATCTCGTTATAGGAAGGGTCTCAGGTTTGGTATTAGAAGCATTGAGATATCACATCTCATGGTATAGGACGGGTCTCAGAATTGGAATGGGAAGGAGTTAGATATCACATCTCAAGCTATAGGAAGGGTCTCAGGATTGGAATGGGAAGGACTTGGATATCACATCTCATGATATAGGAAGGGTCTCAGGTTTGGTATTAGAAGCATTGAGATATCACATCTCATGCTATAGGAAGGGTCTCAGGATTGGAATGGGAAGGACTTGGATAACACATCTCATGTTATAGGAAGGGTCTCAGGTTTGGTATTAGAAGCATTGAGATATCACATCTCATGCTATAGGAAGGGTCTCAGAATTGGAATGGGAAGGAGTTGGATATCACATCTCAAGCTATAGGAAGGGTCTCAGGATTGGAATGGGAAGGAGTTTGATATCACATCTCATGCGATGTATGGGTCTCAGGTTTTGTAGAAGCATTGGGATATCACATCTCATGCTATCGGAAGGGTATCAGGATTGGATTTGGAAGGAGTTGGATATCCCATCTCATGATATAGGAAGGGTCTCAGGTTGGAATGGGAAGGAGTTGGATATCACATCTCATGTTATAGGAAGGGTCTCAGGATTGGAATGGGAAGGACTTGGATATCACATCTCATGCTATAGGAAGGCTCTCAGGTTTGGAAGGGGAAGGAGTTGGATATCACATTACATGTTAGAGGTAGGATCTCAGGTTTGGTATTAGAGGCATTGAGATATCACATCTCATGCTAACAGAAGGATCTCAGGATCGGAATGGGAAGGAGTTGGATATCACATCTCATGCTAAAGGGAGGGTCTCAGGTTTGGAAGGGGAAGGATTTGGATATCACATCTCATGTTATAGGAAGGATCTCAGGTTTGGTATTAGACACATTGAGATATCACATCTCATGCTATCGGAAGGATCTCAGGTTTGGTATTAGAGGCATTGAGATATCACATCTCATGATATCAGAAGGGTCTCAGGATTGGAATGGGAAGGAGTCGGATATCACATCTCATGCTAAAGGGAGGGTCTCAGGTTTACTATTAGAAGCATTGAGATATCACATCTCATGTTATAGGAAGGAACTCAGGTTTGGTATTAGAGGCATTGAGATATCACATCTCATGCTATCAGAAGGGTTTCAGGATTGGAATGGGAAGGAGTCGGATATCACATCTCATGCTAAAGGGAGGGTCTCAGGTTTGGAAGGGGAAGGATTTGGATATCACATCTCATGTTATGGGAAGGATCTTAGGTTTGGTATTAGAAGCATTGAGATATCACATCTCATGCTATCGGAAGGATCTCAGGTTTGGTATTAGAGGCATTGAGATATCACATCTCATGCTATCAGAAGGGTCTCGGGATTGGAATGGGAAGGAGTTGGATATCACATCTCATGCTAAAGGGAGGGTCTCGGGTTTGGAAGGGGAAGGATTTGGATATCACATCTCATGTTATAGGAAGGATCTCAGGTTTGGTATTAGCATTGAGATATCCCATCTGATGCTATAGGAAGGGTCTCAGGTTTGGAATCGGAAGGAGTTGTATATGACATCTCATGCCATAGGAAGGGTCTCAGGTTTGGTATAAGCATTGAGATATCACATCGCATGCTGTAGGAAGGGTCTCAGGATTGGAATGGGAAGGAGTTGGATATTACATCTCATGCTATAGGAAGGGTCTCAGGTTTGGTATAAGCATTGAGATATCACATCTCTGCTATCGGAAGTGTCTCAGGATTGGAATGGGAAGGAGTTGGATATCCCATCTCATGTTATAGGACGGGTCTCAGGTTTGTTATTAGAATCATTGAGATATCGTATTGCATGCTGTAGGAAGGGTCTAAGGATTGGAATGGGAAGGACTTGAATATCACATCTCATGCTATAGGTAGGCTCTCAGGTTTGGAAAGGGAAGGAGTTGGATATCACATTTCATGTTAGAGGAAGGATCTCAGGTTTGGTATTAGAGGCATTGAGATATCACATCTCATGCTATAGGAAGGGTCTCAGGATTGGAATGGGAAGGAGTTGGATATCACATCTCATGCTATAGGAAGGGTCTCAGGTGTGGTATAAGCATTGAGATGTCACATCTCATGCTATAGGAAGGGTCTCAGGATTGGAATGGGAAGGAGTTGGATATCACATCTCATGTTATAGGAAGGATCTCAGGTTTGGTATTAGAAGCATTGAGATATCACATCTCATGCTATAGGAAGGGTCTCAGGATTGGAATGGGAAGGAGTTGTATATGACATCTCATGCCATAGGAAGGGTCTCAGGTTTGGTATAAGCATTGAGATATCACATCTCTGCTATCGGAAGGGTCTCAGGATTGGAATGGGAAGGAGTTGGATATCCCATCTCATGTTATAGGAAGAGTCTCAGGTTTGGTATTAGAAGCATTGAGATATCACATCTGATGCTATAGGAAGTGTCTCAGGATTGGAATGGGAAGGAGTTTGATATCACATCTCATGCCATGTATGGGTCTCAGGTTTTGTAGAAGCATTGGGATATCACATCTCATGCTATCGGAAGGGTATCAGGATTGGATTTGGAAGGAGTTGGATATCACATCTCATGTTATAGGAAGGGTCTCAGGATTGGAATGGGAAGGACTTGGATATCACATCTCATGCTATAGGAAGGCTCTCAGGTTTGGAAGGGGAAGGAGTTGGATATCACATTTCATGTTAGAGGTAGGATCTCAGGTTTGGTATTAGAGGCATTGAGATATCACATCTCATGCTATCAGAAGGGTCTCAGGATTGGAATGGGAAGGAGTTGGATATCACATCTCATGCTAAAGGGAGGGTCTCAGGTTTGGAAGGGGAAGGATTTGGATATCACATCTCATGTTATAGGAAGGATCTCAGGTTTTGTATTAGAAGCATTGAGATATCACATCTCATGCTATCGGAAGGATCTCAGGTTTGGTATTAGAGGCATTGAGATATCACATCTCATGCTATCAGAAGGGTCTCAGGATTGGAATGGGAAGGAGTCGGATATCACATCTCATGCTAAAGGGAGGGTCTCAGGTTTGGAAGTGGAAGGATTTGGATATCACATCTCATGTTATAGGAAGGATCTCAGGTTTGGTATTAGAAGCATTGAGATATCACATCTCATGCTATAGGAAGGGTCTCAGGATTGGAATGGGAAGGAGTTGGATATCACATCTCAAGCTATAGAAAGGGTCTCAGGATTGGAATGGGAAGGAGTTGGATATCACATCTCAATCTATAGTAAGGGTCTCAGGATTGGAATGGGAAGGAGTTGGATATCACATCTCATGCTATAGGAAGGGTCTCAGGTTTGGTATTAGCATTGAGATATCCCATCTCATGCTATAGGAAGGGTCTCAGGTTTGGAATCGGAAGGAGTTGTATATGACATCTCATGCCATAGGTAGGGTCTCAGGTTTGGTATAAGCATTGAGATATCACATCTCTGCTATCGGAAGGGTCTCAGGATTGGAATGGGAAGGAGTTGGATATCCCATCTCGTTATAGGAAGGGTCTCAGGTTTGGTATTAGAAGCATTGAGATATCACATCTCATGGTATAGGACGGGTCTCAGAATTGGAATGGGAAGGAGTTAGATATCACATCTCATGTTATAGGAAGGGTCTCAGGTTTGGTATTAGAAGCATTGAGATATCACATCTCATGCTATAGGAAGGGTCTCAGAATTGGAATGGGAAGGAGTTGGATATCACATCTCAAGCTATAGGAAGGGTCTCAGGATTGGAATGGGAAGGAGTTTGATATCACATCTCATGCGATGTATGGGTCTCAGGTTTTGTAGAAGCATTGGGATATCACATCTCATGCTATCGGAAGGGTATCAGGATTGGATTTGGAAGGAGTTGGATATCCCATCTCATGATATAGGAAGGGTCTCAGGTTGGAATGGGAAGGAGTTGGATATCACATCTCATGTTATAGGAAGGGTCTCAGGATTGGAATGGGAAGGACTTGGATATCACATCTCATGCTATAGGAAGGCTCTCAGGTTTGGAAGGGGAAGGAGTTGGATATCACATTACATGTTAGAGGTAGGATCTCAGGTTTGGTATTAGAGGCATTGAGATATCACATCTCATGCTAACAGAAGGATCTCAGGATCGGAATGGGAAGGAGTTGGATATCACATCTCATGCTAAAGGGAGGGTCTCAGGTTTGGAAGGGGAAGGATTTGGATATCACATCTCATGTTATAGGAAGGATCTCAGGTTTGGTATTAGACACATTGAGATATCACATCTCATGCTATCGGAAGGATCTCAGGTTTGGTATTAGAGGCATTGAGATATCACATCTCATGATATCAGAAGGGTCTCAGGATTGGAATGGGAAGGAGTCGGATATCACATCTCATGCTAAAGGGAGGGTCTCAGGTTTACTATTAGAAGCATTGAGATATCACATCTCATGTTATAGGAAGGAACTCAGGTTTGGTATTAGAGGCATTGAGATATCACATCTCATGCTATCAGAAGGGTTTCAGGATTGGAATGGGAAGGAGTCGGATATCACATCTCATGCTAAAGGGAGGGTCTCAGGTTTGGAAGGGGAAGGATTTGGATATCACATCTCATGTTATGGGAAGGATCTTAGGTTTGGTATTAGAAGCATTGAGATATCACATCTCATGCTATCGGAAGGATCTCAGGTTTGGTATTAGCGGCATTGAGATATCACATCTCATGCTATCAGAAGGGTCTCGGGATTGGAATGGGAAGGAGTTGGATATCACATCTCATGCTAAAGGGAGGGTCTCGGGTTTGGAAGGGGAAGGATTTGGATATCACATCTCATGTTATAGGAAGGATCTCAGGTTTGGTATTAGCATTGAGATATCCCATCTGATGCTATAGGAAGGGTCTCAGGTTTGGAATCGGAAGGAGTTGTATATGACATCTCATGCCATAGGAAGGGTCTCAGGTTTGGTATAAGCATTGAGATATCACATCTCTGCTATCGGAAGGGTCTCAGGATTGGAATGGGAAGGAGTTGGATATCCCATCTCGTTATAGGAAGGATCTCAGGTTTGGTATTAGAAGCATTGAGATATCACATCTCATGGTATAGGACAGGTCTCAGAATTGGAATGGGAAGGAGTTGGATATCACATCTCAAACTATAGGAAGGGTCTCCGGATTGGAATGGGAAGGACTTGGATATCACATCTCATGTTATAGGAAGGGTCTCAGGTTTGGTATTAGAAGCATTAAGATATCACATCTCATGCTATAGGAAGGGTCTCAATATTGGAATGGGAAGGACTTGGATATCACATCTCATGTTATAGGAAGGGTCTCAGGTTTGGTATTAGAAGCATTGAGATATCACATCTCATGCTATAGGAAGGGTCTCTGGATTGGAATGGGAAGGACTTGGATATCACATCTCATCATAAAGGAAGGGTCTAAGGTTTGGAAGGGGAAGGATTTGGATATCACATCTCATGTTATAGGACCGGTCTCAGGTTTGGTATTAGAAGCATTGAGATATCAAGTATCATGGTATAGGACGGGTCTCAGAATTGGAATGGGAAGCAGTTGGATATCACATCTCAATCTATAGGAAGGGTTTCAGGATTGGAATGGGAAGGAGTTTGATATCACATCTCATGCCATGTATGGGTCTCAGGTTTTGTAGAAGCATTGGGATATCACATGTCATGCTATCGGAAGGGTATCAGGATTGGATCTGGAAGGAGTTGGATATCCCATCTCATGCTATCAGAAGGGTCTCAGGATTGGAATGGGAAGGTCCTGGATATCACATCTCATGATAAAGGAAGGGTCTAAGGTTTGGAAGGGGAAGGATTTGGATATCACATCTCATGTTATAGGACCGGTCTCAGGTTTGGTATTAGAAGCATTGAGATATCAAGTCTCATGGTATAGAACGGGTCTCAGAATTGGAATGGGAAGGAGTTGGATATCACATCTCAAGCTATAGGAAGGGTCTCAGGATTGGAATGGGAAGGAGTTTGATATCACATCTCATGCCATGTATGGGTCTCAGGTTTTGTAGAAGCATTGGGATATCACATCTCATGCTATCGGAAGGGTATCAGGATTGGATCTGGAAGGAGTTGGATATCCCATCTCATGCTATAGGAAGGGTCTCAGGTTGGAATGGGAAGGAGTTGGATATCACATCTCATGTTATAAGAAGGGTCTCAGGATTGGAATGGGAAGGACTTGGATATCACATCTCATGCTATAGGAAGGCTCTCAGGTTTGGAAGGGGAAGGAGTTGGATATCACATTTCATGTTAGAGGAAGGATCTCAGGTTTGGTATTAGAGGCATTGAGATATCACATCTCATGCTATCAGAAGGGTCTCAGGATTGGAATGGGAAGGAGTTGGATATCACATCTCATGCTAAAGGGAGGGTCTCAGGTTTGGAAGGGGAAGGATTTGGAGATCACATCTCATGTTATAGGAAGGATCTCAGGTTTGGTATTAGAAGCATTGAGATATCACATCTCATGCTATCGGAAGGATCTCAGGTTTGGTATTAGAGGCATTGAGATATCACATCTCATGCTATCCGAAGGGTCTCAGGATTGGAATGGGAAGGAGTCGGATATCACATCTCATGCTAAATGGAGGGCCTCAGGTTTGGAAGTGGAAGAATTTGGATATCACATCTCATGTTATAGGAAGGATCTCAGGTTTGGTATTAGAAGCATTGAGATATCACATCTCATGCTATAGGAAGGGTCTCAGGATTGGAATGGGAAGGAGTTGGATATCACATCTCAAGCTATAGGAAGGGTCTCAGGATTGCAATCGGAAGGAGTTGGATATCACATCTCAAGCTATAGGAAGGGTCTCAGGATTGGAATGGGAAGGAGTTGGATATCACATCTCATGCTATAGGAAGGGTCTCAGGTTTGGTATAAGCATTGAGATATCCCATCTCATTCTATAGGAAGGGTCTCAGGTTTGGAATCGGAAGGAGTTGTATATGACATCTCATGCCATAGGAAGGGTCTCAGGTTTGGTATAAGCATTGAGATATCACATCTCTGCTATCGGAAGGGTCTCAGGATTGGAATGGGAAGGAGTTGGATATCCCATCTCGTTATAGGAAGGGTCTCAGGTTTGGTATTAGAAGCATTGAGATATCACATCTCATGGTATAGGACGGGTTTCAGAATTGGAATGGGAAGGAGTTGGATATCACATCTCAAGCTATAGGAAGGGTCTCAGGATTGGAATGGGAAGGACTTGGATATCACATCTCATGTTATAGGAAGGGTCTCAGGTTTGGTATTAGAAGCATTGATATATCACATCTCATGCTATAGGAAGGGTCTCAGGATTGGAATGGGAAGGACTTGGATATCACATCTCATGTTATAGGAAGGGTCTCAGGTTTGGTATTAGAAGCTTTGAGATATCACATCTCATGCTATGGGAAGGGTCTCAGAATTGGAATGGGAAGGAGTTGGATATCACATCTCAAGCTATAGGAAGGGTCTCAGGATTGGAATGGGAAGGAGTTTGATATCAAATCTCATGCCATGTATGGGTCTCAGGTTTTGTAGAAGCATTGGGATATCACATCTCATGCTATCGGAAGGGTATCAGGATTGGATTTGGAAGAAGTTGGATATCCCATCTCATGCTATAGGAAGGGTCTCAGGTTGGAATGGGAAGGAGTTGGATATCACATCTCATGTTATAGGAAGGGTCTCAGGATTGGAATGGGAAGGACTTGGATATCACATCTCATGCTATAGGAAGGCTCTCAGGTTTGGAAGGGGAAGGAGTTGGATATCACATTACATGTTAGAGGTAGGATCTCAGGTTTGGTATTAGAGGCATTGAGATATCACATCTCATGCTATCAGAAGGATCTCAGGATCAGAATGGGAAGGAGTTGGATATCACATCTCATGCTAAAGGGAGGGTCTCAGGTTTGGAAGAGGAAGGATTTGGATATCACATCTCATGTTATAGGAAGGATCTCAGGTTTGGTATTAGAAGCATTGAGATATAACATCTCATGCTATCGGAAGGATCTCAGGTTTGGTATTAGAGGCATTGAGATATCACATCTCATGATATCAGAAGGGTCTCAGGATTGGAATGGGAAGGAGTCGGATATCACATCTCATGCTAAAGGGAGGGTCTCAGGTTGGGTATTAGAAGCATTGAGATATCACATCTCATGTTATAGGAAGGGTCTCAGGTTTGGTATTAGAAGCATTGAGACATCACATCTCATGCTATCAGAAGGGTCTCAGGATTGGAATGGGAAAGAGTCGGATATCACATCTCATGCTAAAGGGAGGTTCTCAGGTTTGGAAGGGGAAGGATTTGGATATCACATCTCATGTTATAGGAAGGATCTCAGGTTTGGTATTAGAAGCATTGAGATATCAGATCTCATGCTATCGGAAGGATCTCAGGTTTGGTATTAGAGGCATTGAGATATCACATCTCATGCTATCCGAAGGGTCTCAGGATTGGAATGGGAAGGAGTCGGATATCACATCTCATGCTAAATGGAGGGCCTCAGGTTTGGAAGTGGAAGGATTTGGATATCACATCTCATGTTATAGGATGGATCTCAGGTTTGCTATTAGAAGCATTGAGATATCACATCTCATGCTATAGGAAGGGTCTCAGGATTGGAATGGGAAGGAGTTGGATATCACATCTCAAGCTATAGGAAGGGTCTCAGGATTGGAATCGGATGGAGTTGGATATCACATCTCAAGCTATAGGAAGGGTCTCAGGATTGGAATGGGAAGGAGTTGGATATCACATCTCATGCTATAGGAAGGGTCTCAGGTTTGGTATAAGCATTGAGATATCCCATCTCATTCTATAGGAAGGGTCTCAGGTTTGGAATCGGAAGGAGTTGTATATGACATCTCATGCCATAGGAAGGGTCTCAGGTTTGGTATAAGCATTGAGATATCACATCTCTGCTATCGGAAGGGTCTCAGGATTGGAATGGGAAGGAGTTGGATATCCCATCTCGTTAAAGGAAGGGTCTCAGGTTTGGTATTAGAAGCATTGAGATATCACATCTCATGGTATAGGACGGGTTTCAGAATTGGAATGGGAAGGAGTTGGATATCACATCTCAAGCTATAGGAAGGGTCTCAGGATTGGAATGGGACGGACTTGGATATCACATCTCATGTTATAGGAAGGGTCTCAGGTTTGGTATTAGAAGCATTGAGATATCACATCTCATGCTATAGGAAGGGTCTCAGGATTGGAATGGGAAGGACTTGGATATCACATCTCATGTTATAGGAAGGGTCTCAGGTTTGGTATTAGAAGCATTGAGATATCACATCTCATGCTATGGGAAGGGTCTCAGAATTGGAATGGGAAGGAGTTGGATATCACATCTCAAGCTATAGGAAGGGTCTCAGGATTGGAATGGGAAGGAGTTTGATATCAAATCTCATGCCATGTATGGGTCTCAGATTTTGTAGAAGCATTGGGATATCACATCTCATGCTATCAGAAGGGTATCAGGATTGGATTTGGAAGAAGTTGGATATCCCATCTCATGCTATAGGAAGGGTCTCAGGTTGGAATGGGAAGGAGTTGGATATCACATCTCATGTTATAGGAAGGGTCTCAGGATTGGAATGGGAAGGACTTGGATATCACATCTCATGCTATAGGAAGGCTCTCAGGTTTGGGAGGGGAAGGAGTTGGATATCACATTACATGTTAGAGGTAGGATCTCAGGTTTGGTATTAGAGGCATTGAGATATCACATCTCATGCTATCAGAAGGATCTCAGGATCAGAATGGGAAGGAGTTGGATATCACATCTCATGCTAAAGGGAGGGTCTCAGGTTTGGAAGAGGAAGGATTTGGATATCACATCTCATGTTATAGGAAGGATCTCAGGTTTGGTATTAGAAGCATTGAGATATAACATCTCATGCTATCGGAAGGATCTCAGGTTTGGTATTAGAGGCATTGAGATATCACATCTCATGATATCAGAAGGGTCTCAGGATTGGAATGGGAAGGAGTCGGATATCACATCTCATGCTAAAGGGAGGGTCTCAGGTTGGGTATTAGAAGCATTGAGATATCACATCTCATGTTATAGGAAGGGTCTCAGGTTTGGTATTAGAAGCATTGAGACATCACATCTCATGCTATCAGAAGGGTCTCAGGATTGGAATGGGAAAGAGTCGGATATCACATCTCATGCTAAAGGGAGGTTCTCAGGTTTGGAAGGGGAAGGATTTGGATATCACATCTCATGTTATAGGAAGGATCTCAGGTTTGGTATTAGAAGCATTGAGATATCAGATCTCATGCTATCGGAAGGATCTCAGGTTTGGTATTAGAGGCATTGAGATATCACATCTCATGCTATCATAAGGGTCTCGGGATTGGAATGGGAAGGAGTTGGATATCACATCTCATGTGGGTCTCGGGTTTGGAAGGGGAAGTATTTGGATATCACATCTCATGTTACAGGAAGGATCTCAGGTTTGGTATTAGCATTGAGATATCACATCTCATGCTATCGGAAGGGTATCAGGATTGGATCTCGAAGGAGTTGGATATCCCATCTCATGCTATAGGAAGGGTCTCAGGTTTGGTATAAGCATTGAGATATCCCATCTCATGCTATAGGAAGGGTCTCAGGTTTGGAATCGGAAGGAGTCGTATATGACATCTCATGCCATAGGAAGGGTCTCAGGTTTGGTATAAGCATTGAGATATCACATCTCTGCTATCTGAAGGGTCTCAGGATTGGAATGGGAAGGAGTTGGATATCCCATCTCGTTATAGGAAGGGTCTCAGGTTTGGTATTAGAAGCATTGAGATATCACATCTCATGGTATAGGACGGGCCTCAGAATTGGAATGGGAAGGAGTTGGATATCACATCTCAAGCTATAGGAAGGGTCTCAGTATTGGAATGGGAAGGACTTGGATATCACATCTCATGTTATAGGAAGGATCTCAGGTTTGGTATTAGAAGCATTGAGATATCACATCTCATGCTATAGGAAGGGTCTCAGGATTGGAATGGGAAGGACTTGGATATCACATCTCATGTTATAGGAAGGGTCTCAGGTTTGGTATTAGAAGCATTGAGATATCACATCTCATGCTATGGGAAGGGTCTCAGAATTGGAATGGGAAGGAGTTGGATATCACATCTCAAGCTATAGGAAGGGTCTCAGGATTGGAATGGGAAGGAGTTTGATATCACATCTCATGTCATGTATGGGTCTCAGGTTTTGTAGAAGCATTGGGATATCACATCTCATGCTATCGGAAGGGTATCAGGATTGGATTTGGAAGGAGTTGGATATCCCATCTCATGCTATAGGAAGGGTCTCAGGTTGGAATGGGAAGGAGTTGGATATCACATCTCATGTTATAGGAAGGGTCTCAGGATTGGAATGGGAAGGACTTGGATAACACATCTCATGCTATAGGAAGGCTCTCAGGTTTGGAAGGGGAAGGAGTTGGATATCACATTACATGTTAGAGGTAGGATCTCAGGTTTGGTATTAGAGGCATTGAGATATCACATCTCATGCTATCAGAAGGATTTCAGGATCGGAATGGGAAGGAGTTGGATATCACATCTCATGCTAAAGGGAGGGTCTCAGGTTTGGAAGGGGAAGGATTTGGATATCACATCTCATGTTATAGGAAGGATCTCAGGTTTGGTATTAGAAGCATTGAGATATCAGATCTCATGCTATCGGAAGGATCTCAGGTTTGGTATTAGAGGCATTGAGATATCACATCTCATGCTATCAGAAGGGTCTCGGGATTGGAATGGGAAGGAGTTGGATATCACATCTCATGTGGGTCTCGGGTTTGGAAGGGGAAGTATTTGGATATCACATCTCATGTTACAGGAAGGATCTCAGGTTTGGTATTAGCATTGAGATATCACATCTCATGCTATCGGAAGGGTATCAGGATTGGATCTGGAAGGAGTTGGATATCCCATCTCATGCTATAGGAAGGGTCTCAGGTTTGGTATAAGCATTGAGATATCCCATCTCATGCTATAGGAAGGGTCTCAGGTTTGGAATCGGAAGGAGTCGTATATGACATCTCATGCCATAGGAAGGGTCTCAGGTTTGGTATAAGCATTGAGATATCACATCTCTGCTATCTGAAGGGTCTCAGGATTGGAATGGGAAGGAGTTGGATATCCCATCTCGTTATAGGAAGGGTCTCAGGTTTGGTATTAGAAGCATTGAGATATCACATCTCATGGTATAGGACGGGTCTCAGAATTGGAATGGGAAGGAGTTGGATATCACATCTCAAGCTATAGGAAGGGTCTCAGTATTGGAATGGGAAGGACTTGGATATCACATCTCATGTTATAGGAAGGATCTCAGGTTTGGTATTAGAAGCATTGAGATATCACATCTCATGCTATAGGAAGGGTCTCAGGATTGGAATGGGAAGGACTTGGATATCACATCTCATGTTATAGGAAGGGTCTCAGGTTTGGTATTAGAAGCATTGAGATATCATATCTCATGCTATGGGAAGGGTCTCAGAATTGGCATGGGAAGGAGTTGGATATCACATCTCAAGCTATAGGAAGGGTCTCAGGATTGGAATGGGAAGGAGTTTGATATCACATCTCATGCCATGTATGGGTCTCAGGTTTTGTAGAAGCATTGGGATATCACATCTCATGCTATCGGAAGGGTATCAGGATTGGATTTGGAAGGAGTTGGATATCCCATCTCATGCTATAGGAAGGGTCTCAGGTTGGAATGGGAAGGAGTTGGATATCACATCTCATGTTATAGGAAGGGTCTCAGGATTGGAATGGGAAGGACTTGGATATCACATCTCATGCTATAGGAAGGCTCTCAGGTTTGGAAGGGGAAGGAGTTGGATATCACATTACATGTTAGAGGTAGGATCTCAGGTTTGGTATTAGAGGCATTGAGATATCACATCTCATGCTATCAGAAGGATCTCAGGAGCGGAATGGGAAGGAGTTGGATATCACATCTCATGCTAAAGGGAGGGTCTCAGGTTTGGAAGGGGAAGGATTTGGATATCACATCTCATGTTATAGGAAGGATCTCAGGTTTGGTATTAGATGCATTGAGATATCACATCTCATGCTATCGGAAGGATCTCAGGTTTGGTATTAGAGGCATTGAGATATAACATCTCATGCTATCAGAAGGGTCTCAGGATTGGAATGGGAAGGAGTCGGATATCACATCTCATGCTAAAGGGAGGGTCTCAGGTTTGGTATTAGAAGCATTGAGATATCACATCTCATGTTATAGGAAGGATCTCAGGTTTGGTATTAGAGGCATTGAGATATCACATCTCATGCTATCAGAAGGGTCTCAGGATTGGAATGGGAAGGAGTCGGATATCACATCTCATGCTAAAGGGAGGGTCTCAGGTTTGGAAGGGGAAGGATTTGGATATCACATCTCATGTTATAGGAAGGATCTCAGGTTTGGTATTAGAAGCATTGAGATATCACATCTCATGCTATCGGAAGGATCTCAGGTTTCGTATTAGAGGCATTGAGATATCACATCTCATGCTATCAGAAGGGTCTCGGGATTGGAATGGGAAGGAGTTGGATATCACATCTCATGCTAAAGGGAGGGTCTCGGGTTTGGAAGGGGAAGGATTTGGATATCACATCTCATGTTATAGGAAGGACCTCAGGTTTGGTATTAGCATTGAGATATCCCATCTGATGCTATAGGAAGGGTCTCAGGTTTGGAATCGGAAGGAGTTGTATATGACATCTCATGCCATAGGAAGGGTCTCAGGTTTGGTATAAGCATTGAGATATCACATCTCTGCTATCGGAAGGGTCTCAGGATTGGAATGGGAAGGAGTTGGATATCCCATCTCGTTATAGGAAGGGTCTCAGGTTTGGTATTAGAAGCATTGAGATATCACATCTCATGGTATAGGACGGGTCTCAGAATTGGAATGGGAAGGAGTTGGATATCACATCTCAAGCTATAGGAAGGGTCTCGGGATTGGAATGGGAAGGACTTGGATATCACATCTCATGTTATAGGAAGGGTCTCAGGTTTGGTATTAGAAGCATTGAGATATCACATCTCATGCTATAGGAAGGGTTTTAGGATTGGAATGGGAAGGACTTGGATATCACATCTCATGTTATAGGATGGGTCTCAGGTTTGGTATTAGAAGCATTGAGATATCACATCTCATGGTATAGGACGGGTTTCAGAATTGGAATGGGAAGGAGTTGGATATCACATCTCAAGCTATAGGAAGGGTCTCAGGATTGGAATGGGAAGGACTTGGATATCACATATCATGTTATAGGAAGGGTCTCAGGTTTGGTATTAGAAGCATTGAGATATCACATCTCATGCTATAGGAAGGGTCTCAGGATTGGAATGGGAAGGACTTGGATATCACATCTCATGTTATAGGAAGGGTCTCAGGTTTGGTATTAGAAGCATTGAGATATCACATCTCATGCTATGGGAAGGGTCTCAGAATTGGAATGGGAAGGAGTTGGATATCACATCTCAAGCTATAGGAAGGGTCTCAGGATTGGAATGGGAAGGAGTTTGATATCAAATCTCATGCCATGTATGGGTCTCAGGTTTTGTAGAAGCATTGGGATATCACATCTCATGCTATCGGAAGGGTATCAGGATTGGATTTGGAAGAAGTTGGATATCCCATCTCATGCTATAGGAAGGGTCTCAGGTTGGAATGGGAAGGAGATGGATATCACATCTCATGTTATAGGAAGGGTCTCAGGATTGGAATGGGAAGGACTTGGATATCACATCTCATGCTATAGGAAGGCTCTCAGGTTTGGAAGGGGAAGGATTTGGATATCACATTACATGTTAGAGGTAGGATCTCAGGTTTGGTATTAGAGGCATTGAGATATCACATCTCATGCTATCAGAAGGATCTCAGGATCAGAATGGGAAGGAGTTGGATATCACATCTCATGCTAAAGGGAGGGTCTCAGGTTTGGAAGAGGAAGGATTTGGATATCACATCTCATGTTATAGGAAGGATCTCAGGTTTGGTATTAGAAGCATTGAGATATAACATCTCATGCTATCGGAAGGATCTCAGGTTTGGTATTAGAGGCATTGAGATATCACATCTCATGATATCAGAAGGGTCTCAGGATTGGAATGGGAAGGAGTTGGATATCACATCTCAAGCTATAGGAAGGGTCTCAGAATTGGAATCGGATGGAGTTGGATATCACATCTCAAGCTATAGGAAGGGTCTCAGGATTGGAATGGGAAGGAGTTGGATATCACATCTCATGCTATAGGAAGGGTCTCAGGTTTGGTATAAGCATTGAGATATCCCATCTCATTCTATAGGAAGGGTCTCAGGTTTGGAATCGGAAGGAGTTGTATATGACATCTCATGCCATAGGAAGGGTCTCAGGTTTGGTATAAGCATTGAGATATCACATCTCTGCTATCGGAAGGGTCTCAGGATTGGAATGGGAAGGAGTTGGATATCCCATCTCGTTAAAGGAAGGGTCTCAGGTTTGGTATTAGAAGCATTGAGATATCACATCTCATGGTATAGGACGGGTTTCAGAATTGGAATGGGAAGGAGTTGGATATCACATCTCAAGCTATAGGAAGGGTCTCAGGATTGGAATGGGAAGGACTTGGATATCACATCTCATGTTATAGGAAGGGTCCCAGGTTTGGTATTAGAAGCATTGAGATATCACATCTCATGCTATAGGAAGGGTCTCAGGATTGGAATGGGAAGGACTTGGATATCACATCTCATGTTATAGGAAGGGTCTCAGGTTTGGTATTAGAAGCATTGAGATATCACATCTCATGCTATGGGAAGGGTCTCAGAATTGGAATGGGAAGGAGTTGGATATCACATCTCAAGCTATAGGAAGGGTCTCAGGATTGGAATGGGAAGGAGTTTGATATCAAATCTCATGCCATGTATGGGTCTCAGATTTTGTAGAAGCATTGGGATATCACATCTCATGCTATCAGAAGGGTATCAGGATTGGATTTGGAAGAAGTTGGATATCCCATCTCATGCTATAGGAAGGGTCTCAGGTTGGAATGGGAAGGAGTTGGATATCACATCTCATGTTATAGGAAGGGTCTCAGGATTGGAATGGGAAGGACTTGGATATCACATCTCATGCTATAGGAAGGCTCTCAGGTTTGGGAGGGGAAGGAGTTGGATATCACATTACATGTTAGAGGTAGGATCTCAGGTTTGGTATTAGAGGCATTGAGATATCACATCTCATGCTATCAGAAGGATCTCAGGATCAGAATGGGAAGGAGTTGGATATCACATCTCATGCTAAAGGGAGGGTCTCAGGTTTGGAAGAGGAAGGATTTGGATATCACATCTCATGTTATAGGAAGGATCTCAGGTTTGGTATTAGAAGCATTGAGATATAACATCTCATGCTATCGGAAGGATCTCAGGTTTGGTATTAGAGGCATTGAGATATCACATCTCATGATATCAGAAGGGTCTCAGGATTGGAATGGGAAGGAGTCGGATATCACATCTCATGCTAAAGGGAGGGTCTCAGGTTGGGTATTAGAAGCATTGAGATATCACATCTCATGTTATAGGAAGGGTCTCAGGTTTGGTATTAGAAGCATTGAGACATCACATCTCATGCTATCAGAAGGGTCTCAGGATTGGAATGGGAAAGAGTCGGATATCACATCTCATGCTAAAGGGAGGTTCTCAGGTTTGGAGGGGGAAGGATTTGGATATCACATCTCATATTATAGGAAGGATCTCAGGTTTGGTATTAGAAGCATTGAGATATCAGATCTCATGCTATCGGAAGGATCTCAGGTTTGGTATTAGAGGCATTGAGATATCACATCTCATGCTATCATAAGGGTCTCGGGATTGGAATGGGAAGGAGTTGGATATCACATCTCATGTGGGTCTCGGGTTTGGAAGGGGAAGTATTTGGATATCACATCTCATGTTACAGGAAGGATCTCAGGTTTGGTATTAGCATTGAGATATCACATCTCATGCTATCGGAAGGGTATCAGGATTGGATCTCGAAGGAGTTGGATATCCCATCTCATGCTATAGGAAGGGTCTCAGGTTTGGTATAAGCATTGAGATATCCCATCTCATGCTATAGGAAGGGTCTCAGGTTTGGAATCGGTAGGAGTCGTATATGACATCTCATGCCATAGGAAGGGTCTCAGGTTTGGTATAAGCATTGAGATATCACATCTCTGCTATCTGAAGGGTCTCAGGATTGGAATGGGAAGGAGTTGGATATCCCATCTCGTTATAGGAAGGGTCTCAGGTTTGGTATTAGAAGCATTGAGATATCACATCTCATGGTATAGGACGGGTCTCAGAATTGGAATGGGAAGGAGTTGGATATCACATCTCAAGCTATAGGAAGGGTCTCAGTATTGGAATGGGAAGGACTTGGATATCACATCTCATGTTATAGGAAGGATCTCAGGTTTGGTATTAGAAGCATTGAGATATCACATCTCATGCTATCGGAAGGATCTCAGGTTTGGTATTAGAGGCATTGAGATGTCACATCTCATGCTATCAGAAGGGTCTCAGGATTGGAATGGGAAGGAGTCGGATATCACATCTCATGCTAAAGGGAGGGTCTCAGGTTTGGAAGGGGAAGGATTTGGAGATCACATCTCATGTTATAGGAAGGATCTCAGGTTTGGTATTAGAAGCATTGAGATATCACATCTCATGCTATAGGAAAGGTCTCAGGATTGGAATGGGAAGGAATTGGATATCACATCTCAAGCTATAGGAAGGGTCTCAGGATTGGAATGGGAAGGAGTTGGATATCACATCTGAAGCTATAGGAAGGGTCTCAGGATTGGAATGGGAAGGAGATGGATATCACATCTCATGCTATAGGAAGGGTCTCAGGTTTGGTATAAGCATTGAGATATCCCATCTCATGCTATAGGAAGGGTCTCAGGTTTGGAATCGGAAGGAGTTGTATATGACATCTCATGCCATAAGAAGGGTCTCAGGTTTGGTATAAGCATTGAGATATCACATCTCTGCTATCGGAAGGGTCTCAGGATTGGAATGGGAAGGAGTTGGATATCCCATCTCGTTATAGGAAGGGTCTCAGGTTTGGTATTAGAAGCATTGAGATATCACATCTCATGGTATAGGACGTGTCTCAGAATTGGAATGGGAAGGACTTGGATATCACATCTCATGTTATAGGAAGGGTCTCTGGTTTGGTATTAGAAGCATTGAGATATCACATCTCATGCGATAGGAAGGGTCTCAGGATTGTAATGGGAAGGACTTGGATATCACATCTCATGTTATAGGAAGGGTCTCAGGTTTGGTATTAGAAGCATTGAGATATCACATCTCATGCTTTGGGAAGGGTCTCAGAATCGGAATGGGAAGGAGTTGGATATCACATCTCAAGCTATAGGAAGGGTCTCAGGATTGGAATGGGAAGGAGTTTGATATCACATCTCATGCCATGTATGGGTCTCAGGTTTTGTAGAAGCATTGGGATATCACATCACATGCTATCGGAAGGGTATCAGGATTGGATTTGGAAGGAGTTGGATATCCCATCTCATGCTATAGGAAGGGTCTCAGGTTGGAATGGGAAGGAGTTGGATATCACATCTCATGTTATAGGAAGGGTCTCAGGATTGGAATGGGAAGGGCTTGGATATGACATCTCATGCTATAGGAAGGCTCTCAGGTTTGGAAGGGGAAGGAGTTGGATATCACATTTCATGTTAGAGGTAGGATCTGAGGTTTGGTATTAGAGGCATTGAGATATCACATCTCATGCTATCAGAAGGATCTCAGGATTGGAATGGGAAGGAGTTGGACATCACATCTCATGCTAAAGGGAGGGTCTCAGGTTTGGAAGGGGAAGGATTTGGATATCACATCTCATGTTATAGGAAGGATCTCAGGTTTGCTATTAGAAGCATTGAGATATCACATCTCATGCTATAGGAAAGGTCTCAGGTTTGGTATAAGCATTGAGATATCCCATCTCATGCTATAGGAAGGGTCTCAGGTTTGGAATCGGAAGGAGTTGTATATGACATCTCATGCCATAGGAAGGGTCTCAGGTTTGGTATAAGCATTGAGATATCACATCTCTGCTATCGGAAGGGTCTCAGGATTGGAATGGGAAGGAGTTGGATATCCCATCTCGTTATAGGAAAGGTCTCAGGTTTGGTATTAGAAGCATTGAGATATCACATCTCATGGTATAGGACGGGTCTCAGAATTGGAATGGGAAGGAGTTGGATATCACATCTCAAGCTATAGGAAGGGTCTCAGGATTGGAATGGGAAGGATTTGGATATCACATCTCATGTTATAGGAAGGGTCTCAGGTTTGGTATTAGAAGCATTGAGATATCACATCTCATGCTATAGGAAGGGTCTCAGGATTGGAATGGGAAGGACTTGGATATCACATCTCATGTTATAGGAAGGGTTTCAGGTTTGGTATTAGAAGCATTGAGATATCACATCTCATGCTATGGGAAGGGTCTCAGAATCGGAATGGGAAGGAGTTGGATATCACATCTCAAGCTATAGGAAGGGTCTCAGGATTGGAATGGGAAGGAGTTTGATATCACATCTCATGCCATGTATGGGTCTCAGGTTTTGTAGAAGCATTGGGATATCACATCTCATGCTATCGGAAGGGTATCAGGATTGGATTTGGAAGGAGTTGGATATCACATCTCATGCTATAGGAAGGGTCTCAGGATTGGAATGGGAAGGAGTTGGATATCCCTTCTCATGCTATAGGAAGGGTCTCAGGTTGGAATGGGAAGGAGTTGGATATTTTTAGGAAAGATTTCGTAATTGTAGGTAATTTTCCTTCCATGTGGCAACCCCTAAACTTTTTGCTGTTGTTTTTCACCTTGTTCTCGACTTTGCCAGAGAAGTGCAGCCTTCTGCCGCACTCCTCTGGGCTTTCGCTCCATTCTTACGGGGAAACTGACATGCCCTTAAGACAGTCAGTACCTGGAAACGCTGTTTTCCGTAGTTTCTTTTATCATGTTGCGGCTTTCGTGCAACATGACACAAGAGGGCACTGTAAGCTAAGTTACTGCTCTCTTGGGTCTCTAGCCTTCTACAGGCCCTAGATACTCGTTTAGGATTGTAACTGATCGGTGCAAGTGATTCACGGACGGGAATGGTGGCAGCGATCGTTTCTTGTGTTTTGAGCTCCTTTTGGCGTTTTAGGCGCGTTTCTCGCGCTTAACCCAAAATGGTGGCCTGGCTCCCAAAATGGCCAGACCACGAGGCTCCTTTGTCCTGTCCGCTGACCGTCTTGCTCCCTTTACCTTCCCCAGGCCGAGCCGACCCGGGGCCTTCCTTATTTGGGCATGTACTTTCCCGCGAAACACGGATGCTTTCACAGGCTTCTACATGCCTGGTGTGTGCCTCCAGGATGTGGGCTGGGATGTCTGGTCCCAATACACATCCTGGGTGCCAGAGAGTCTAGGGTGGTATGAATGCCTGGGACCAGGGGGCTGGAAACACCACTACCATGTCGATCTCCTGAGTTCTCACGAACGAAGGAATACAGGAGCCAAGTATCCTGCAACCAAGAGGCTGGACCGAGGAATCGCTGGTGACCCGCTGAAGGACTCCTCCTCTGCACTGCTGTCGCCTTGTGAAACCCTTTTCACCTTTGATCGAACCAGAAGGCCTGTACTGGTACTTCGACCCTTGGAATAGCGGGGACAGCTATTCTCGGCATCTTCACCATCTCCTGCTAGTAAGCCTTCGGAAGCGTCTCTGGGCCATCCAGCAGACTGACCAGCCTACACAGGAGTCTTGCTCTGTAACCGCCGCCAGGTTGTGTAGTATTTCGAGTCCTTGTCACTCTCACATGATTCGTACACTTGGCGTTCCCAGGTCTGAAGTGAGTAGTGGACATTTGGCTCAGATACACACGGCCGCTCCGTTGCCCTGCTGTTGTAACAAACTCTGCGGGTTCCTTCGTTTGGGACGTCTTTTACTCAACTCTGCTGCTGCAGACTCAACACGACGACAAGACGTCCCCTGCTCTTCTGAACCTGCCAGCGACTGAATCTGACGCGGAGAAGTTTGGGTCTGCTTGCATCGGGGACCGGTGAGTAGCATAGCTAGGAACTGGTCGCCCTCCTGCAGGAGCCCATAGCTTTTCCCCGCTGTGTCAAAACAGCACGCCTTTCCGTACTCGCGCTCTGCTTCTGCCCACAGTGGAGGCTGTGCTTGAGTCGCGGAACACTGTTCTTCTTCATTTGTGCACTAAACTGAACTGCCTGATTTCCCTCGAAGAGACTCCCCTTTTGCCCGTTGGCACCAGCGTGTGCAGGTACTTTTGAGCACAAGGCTCCACTCTTCGTAGAGCTCGGACTTCCTTTTAGTTAGGTGCCTCTGAAGGCGGACTGGGTCTAAGCATTATTTCGCACTGCCTGTTTTCCTTCCCGTTTAGGTGGACTACACATTTCGTGCATCTAACGCTTGAGACTTGTTTGTATTTGTATATATATTGTATTGGTATGGTATGTGTTGGGTTACTAGAGTTGTATTGTGATTTCTCGCTACGGTCATTGTTTTAAAGGCCTTGGAATAAATGTGTATATATTTTTAATATAACACCTGTTTGGAGTAGTTTGTAAGTGTCCTTGCTTTGTGTGCTCATTGCGGGCTTTCAGTCACCCTCACCCCTCTTGAGACCTAGTCTTCACCGCCGCGATCGCTACCCTGATTGGTCTGGCTTGTCCAGAGGTTACCCTGTTCCAAGTAATTAGGTTGGCCTTCTGAACTTCTGCGCCGCCAGGACAGAGTTCAGAAATCCGTCTTAACAAATTGGTGTACAGCGGTGGGATATGACTGAAGGCATCCAGTGTTGCGCACAAACTAAGCCATTTCAAGTTATTCCTACCAGGACACGTAGTGAATTGGGTAGTATAACTTTAAAAAGTCCATAGTCCTATCTAACAGTATGGAAACAAATACCTTGTTAACTTTAAATGCTTCCAAATCAGAAACATTGAAAAAGATGTGTGCGGAGAGAGGTGTTTCCTCTCAAGGCACGAAATTGGATATGATCCAAAGAATCGTGGCGTGGCAAGAAGCGCAGCTTGACGCTATAACTTCTGAGGACAGTGCAGAAGGAGGTGGGGCTGCTCTCACTGGTAGAACCGACGGTTCTGCCGCTGCACTGATCCACCGCGACCACGAGGACAGGGAGGATGAGATGTCTAATGTTTCCTCTGCCAGTGCTGATGCGGAGGCTATGCTTGAATTCAAGAAGCAAGAGCTGCGGTTTAGGCAGAAGGAGCTTGAATTCAGCATAGCCAAACTAAAAATCGAACAGGCAGAAAAACAGAAAGATAGGGATCACCAGTTGGAACTGGCCAAGCTTCAGGTTGCAAATGGGTCCAAGGGTCCAGGACATGGGTCTGGGGCCTCCTCTCATCCACGGTTTCCGAAAGATCTGCTCAGTGTGTATGAGGAAAGGAATGACATTATGGACTGGCTGAATGCGTTTGAGTATGCATGCGAAGTTCAACAAGTTGACAATGCTGATAAGATTGCCTGGTTACTCAGCAGACTGCCCCATTCTGGCTGTAGTGCCATTATGGAAATGTTGAAGGCTGAGCGAGCTGATTTCGCAATGTTAAAGCAAACTCTCATTTTAAAGTTTGGGAAGACTCCGGCCCAATATTTGAAACGATTCAGAGAGTATAAGAAAAAGGAATGTGGTACTTGGGTATCTTATGTCACCGAATCCTTGAAAAACTTAACTGGCTGGGTCGAAGGTTATAAGGTTTCTACCTTCGAAGGCATGATAAATCTTGTCATGCTGGAACACATTTTTGCATCTTCTTCCCCGGAGCTTAAGCAGCATTTGGCCGATTCGAAGGAGATAGATCCTAAGAAGCTAGCCATTGCAGCAGACTTATGGGTGTCACATAAGGACAAAACTCATCCTGGTAAGCAGGAGGAAGGGAAAAAGTCCAAAGATAAGGAGGGTGGAGAATCTGATAAATCTTCTTCTCAAAAGGGCCACAAAAAGAAAAATAAGGGTAAGACACAAGAGAACTCACAGGGTAGTGGAGGTCAGCCTCCGAAACAGAACTCTGGTTACAATAAGCCTCCCTATGTAAACAGACCCAATGGATCTTGTTTTGCTTGTGGAGCAACTGACCACATGAAGGGGGATCCCCGGTGTAAGGTTAGACCTTTTGGGGGTCCACTCCGCTAATCTGGCCTTCTCCTCCTACGAGGAAGAAGAGATTACAGGAGCATCCTTCTCCTCAGACTCATTTCCCAGCGGGTAGAAGCTGAGGTAGTTTTAGTTTCCCTGGGTTCCTGGGAGCCTAAAGTCGCAGAGGCTTATGCTAGGATTCCAGATAATACCAAGCACTACTTTAAAGACAGTGTGCTGATCAATGGAGTAGATACTCCAGCTCTTAGGGTTAGTGAGTGCAGTCGAACTGTAGTGGATTCTACCTTGGTAGACTCAGAGGAAGTTGCCAGAGCTACTCTGATGCCTAAGTTGGCTGACTGCCCACTCCGTATGTTCCCAGTAATACCTGTAAATCTTATTTTAAATGGTACAGCAGTCAGGATTCCAGTGAGTATTCAGAGAAACGTCCCGGGAAAGGTCTTGTTAGGTGATCTCAGAGCTTTAGGGCTCGTAGGAGACACTGCCGAAAGACCCTACACACGGTCTCAAGCACGGGCAGCATTGGCCAAGACCAATACGCCGCCCCAGCCGAAGGGGAAACCCAAGGTGAAAGGAGTAATCAAGTCAAGACGAGGGAAAGAGAATATTCCCCCGAGCTCGCCTACCACTGCGGTGGAGGAAGTTGGTCAATCGCCCGGGCCTGACGAGGAGGTGGCTATGCCTGAAGTATTTGACCCCAATGACCATCCTGAACTAAAAGACTTGTTAGTAGAAGGTGGTCCTGATAGGGACAAATTCAGTAAAGGCCAACGTGAGTGCCCATCTCTGGAAGGCCTAAGGAGACAGGCCTGCTCCCAGGTTGAGGGTGAACCTCCTGGGACGCATAGGATTTATTGGGAAGGTGGACTCCTGTATAGTGAGCCCACAGAGTCTACAGAAGGAGACCATAGGAGGTTGGTGGTTCCCCTTGCTTTAAGACCCTTCCTCCTGCAGTTGGCGCATGAAGTGCCCCTTGCTGGTCACCTTGGTATTAAGAGGACCAAGCAAAGGTTATCCATGCACTTCTACTGGCCCAAGATGGGGGTGCAAGTAGCAAGTCACTGCAGGAGTTGTGCCTCCTGCCAGTTATCTGGTAAGGTTGGCTCGACAATCCAAGCTCCATTGGTACCACTCCCAGTTGTGGGGGTACCATTCGAAAGGGTAGGGATCGACATCGTTGGTCCCCTTGACCCGCAAACATCCTCGGGCAATAGGTTTATCCTGGTGCTGGTCGACCATGCAACCAGATATCCTGAGGCCATCCCATTGAAAACTGTAACTGCCAAGTCAGTTGCAAAAGCTTTACTTGGCATATTTACTAGGGTTGGCTTCCCCAAAGAAGTTGTGTCGGATCGTGGCAGCAACTTTATGTCGAAGTATATGCAGGCTATGTGGAAAGAATGTGGGGTCACCTACAAGTTCTCTTCTGCATACCACCCCCATACCAATGGTCTGGTGGAACGTTTCAACAGAACGTTAAAGAGCATGATTGGGGCTCTGGAAGAGCCTCAGAGAAGAAAATGGGATCTTCTTTTACCATGCTTACTGTTCGCCTACCGAGAGGTACCACAGGAGGGTGTTGGCTTCAGCCCCTTCGAACTTCTGTTCGGTCATCCTGTACGGGGACCCTTAGCCATAGTCAAAGAGGGATGGGAGATGCCCACTCCCCCTGTTACTACCAACGTAGTTGATTATGTGCTAGGGCTCAGAAAACGGGTGGTACTTCTGATGGGCTTGGCTAGTGATAAATTGAAGGCAGGACAAGCGCTGGTGAAACATTGGTACGACCAGAAAGCTTCCCTCATCAACTTTACACCTGGTCAGCAAGTCCTGATCATGATTCCCATAAGGCCTCGAGCTTTACAGGACAAATGGTCAGGCCCTTACAGAGTGGTGGAGCCCCTGGGTGAGGTTAACTATTTAGTGGACCTTGGAAGGCCTGGACGGGCTCCAAAAGTGTTTCACATGAATAGGCTGAAGGCTTTCGTCCCAAGAGTCGAAATCGCAGCACTGCTACTGGCTTCAGATGTTGAGGAAGAGGAGTCTGAACCTCTCCCCGACCTGTTCCAAAGCGGTCCTTCAGATAGCTCCTTCGAGGGTGTCCGAGTGGCCCCTCACTTGACTTCTGATCAGCAGGCGGAGGTGAAAAGTTTGCTTAGGCAGTTTTCCCCCCTGTTTTCACAGTCGCCTGGTTTGACATCTTGGTGCAAACATAACATAGACACAGGAGACAGTGTACCTACCAAAAGTAGGGGATACAGGATGTCAGACAAAGTACGGTCTTATATTAAGACCTAGGTCAACAAGATGTTAGACCTTGGGGTGATTGAACCCTCTAGTAGTCCTTGGTCCAGCCCTGTGGTTTTGGTTCCAAAGGCAGGCACTTCTGAATTGAGGTTCTGCGTGGACTACAGGGCTTTGAATGCTGTCACCAAGACAGATGCACACCCCTTGCCTCGAACAGATGAGCTGGTGGATACTTTGGGTGCCTCCAAGTACCTCAGCACGTTTGACCTCACTGCTTGCTATTGGCAAATAGCTTTAGCAGAACATGCCAAGGAGAAGACAGCGTTTTCTACTCCAGACGGCCTTTACCAATTCCGGGTAATGCCGTTTGGGTTGAAGAATGCACCTGCCACTTTCCAGAGGCTTGTGAATCATGTTTTGAATGGGTTAGACGAATTCTGTCTTGCATATCTGGACGATATAGCAGTTTTCAGTGCCACCTGGGAAGACCATGTGAAACACCTCGGGATTGTGCTCCAGGCTCTTCAGAAAGCACACTTGACCATAAAGGCTAGTAAATGCCAGATTGGACAAGGCTCAGTGGTTTACCTTGGACATGAAGTAGGTGGAGGGAGGATACAGCCTCTTCCCAGTAAAGTACAAGAAGTACAAGACTGGCCTACCCCCACTAGACAGACCCAAGTGAGGGCCTTCTTAGGACTCACGGGGTATTACCGCAATTTTGTGGCAGACTATGGCACCATAGCTGCCCCTCTGACTGCCCTCACCACTCCGAAGAAACCCAAGAAGGTAACCTGGACCGACGAGTGTGAGAAGGCCTTCAATGGCTTAAAAGACTCCTTGTGCCAGGCCCCTGTCCTCAGGGCCCCTGATTATCAAAGACCTTTTATCGTGCAGACGGACGCCTCTGACACTGGGATAGGAGCTGTACTATCATAAGTAGATGAGAAGGGTAAGGAACACCCTATTGGTTTTATTAGTCGCCAGCTTAAGGACAGAGAGCTCCGAGGGTCCACAGTGGAGAAAGAATGTTTCTCTGTTGTGTGGGCCCTAAGGAAGCTGAGGCCCTACCTCTATGGGACCTACTTCACTGTGGAAACTGACCATAAGCCGTTAAAGTGGCTAATGAACATGAAGGGGGAGAATCCAAAGTTGCTTAGGTGGTCCATAAGTCTTCAAGGCTTCGACTTCACTATTGAGCATAGGCCAGGTGTCCAACATAGCAATGCTGATGGGTTGTCCAGAATGTTTAACCGACCTGAACAAGAGACTCATCCAGGGGTGGATTAGTTCCCCCTGTCCATAGTCTGGGAGGGGCGAGTGTTAGGAAAGATTTCGTAATTGTAGGTAATTTTCCTTCCATGTGGCAACCCCTAAACTTTTTGCTGTTGTTTTTCACCTTGTTCTCGACTTTGCCAGAGAAGTGCAGCCTTCTGCCGCACTCCTCTGGGCTTTCGCTCCATTCTTACGGGGAAACTGACATGCCCTTAAAACAGTCAGTACCAGGAAACGCTGTTTTCCATAGTTTCTTTTATCATGTTGCGGCTTTCGTGCAACATGACACAAGAGGGCACTGTAAGCTAAGTTACTGCTCTCTTGGGTCTCTAGCCTTCTACAGGCCCTATATACTCGTTTAGGATTGTAACTGATCGGTGCAAGTGATTCACGGACGGGAATGGTGGCAGCGATCGTTTCTTGTGTTTTGAGCTCCTTTTGGCGTTTTAGGCGCGTTTCTCGCGCTTAACCCAAAATGGTGGCCTGGCTCCCAAAATGGCCAGACCACGAGGCTCCTTTGTCCTGTCCGCTGACCGTCTTGCTCCCTTCACCTTCCCCAGGTCGAGCCGACCCGGGGCCTTCCTTATTTGGGCATGTACTTTCCCGCGAAACACGGATGCTTTCACAGGCTTCTACATGCCTGGTGTGTGCCTCCAGGATGTGGGCTGGGATGTCTGGTCCCAATACACATCCTGGGTGCCAGAGAGTCTAGGGTGGTATGAATGCCTGGGACCACCGTGGTCCGTGATAGGTCCACGTATGGTGTGAGTGTTGATGAGCGGATCTCCCATTGGGTCCCCTCCGTTTTGGCGTGAAGGGAACCGTGGATAAGAGGGGGCTGGAAACACCACTACCATGTCGATCTCCTGAGTTCTCACTAACGAAGGAATACAGGAGCCAAGTATCCTGCAACCAAGAGGCTGAACCGAGGAATCGCTTGTGACCCGCTGAAGGACTGCTCCTCTGCACTGCTGTCGCCTTGTGAAACCCTTTTCACCTTTGATCGAACCAGAAGGCCTGTACTGGTACTTCGACCCTTGGAATAGCGGGGACAGCTATTCTCGGCATCTTCACCATCTCCTGCTAGTAAGCCTTCGGAAGCGTCTCTGGGCCATCCAGCAGACTGACCAGCCTACACAGGAGTCTTGCTCTGTAACCGCCGCCAGGTTGTGTAGTATTTCGAGTCCTTGTCACTCTCACACGATTCGTACACTTGGCGTTCCCAGGTCTGAAGTGAGTAGTGGACATTTGGCTCAGATACACACGGCCGCTCCGTTGCCCTGCTGTGGTAACAAACTGTGCGGGTTCCTTCGTTTGGGACGTCTTTTACTCAACTCTGCTGCTGCAGACTCAACACGACGACGAGACATCCCCTGCTCTTCTGAACCTGCCAGCGACTGAAACTGACGCGGAGAAGCCTGGGTCTGCTTGCATCGGGGACCGGTGAGTAGCATAGCTAGGAACTGGACGCCCTCCTGCTGGAGCCCATAGCTTTTCCCTGCTGTGTCAAAACAGCACGCCTTTCCATACTCGCGCTCTGCTTCTGCCCACAGTGGAGGCTGCGCTTGAGTCGCGGAACACTGTTCTTCATTTGTGCACTAAACTGAACTGCCTGATTTCCCTCGAAGAGACTCTCCTTTTGCTCGTTGGCACCAGCGTGTGCAGGTACTTTTGAGCACAAGGCTCCACTCTTCGTAGAGCTCGGACTTCCTTTTAGTTAGGTGCCTCTGAAGGCGGACTGGGTCTAAGCATTATTTCGCACTGCCTGTTTTCCTTCCCGTTTAGGTGGACTACACATTTCGTGCATCTAACGCTTGAGACTTGTTTGTATTTGTATATATATATTGTATTGGTATGGTATGTGTTGGGTTACTAGAGTTGTATTGTGATTTCTCGCTACGGTCATTGTTTTAAAGGCCTTGGAATAAATGTGTATATATTTTTAATATAACACCTGTTTGGAGTAGTTTGTAAGTGTCCTTGCTTTGTGTGCTCATTGCGGGCTTTCAGTCACCCTCACCCCTCTTGAGACCTAGTCTTGACCGCCGCGATCGCTACCCTGATTGGTCTGGCTTGTCCAGAGGTTACCCTGTTCCAAGTAATTAGGTTGGCCTTCTGAACTTCTGCGCCGCCAGGACAGAGTTCAGAAATCCGTCTTAACAGATATCACATCTCATGTTAATGGAAGGGTCTCAGGATTGGAATGGGAAGGATTTGGATATCACATCTCTTGCTTTAGGAAGGGTCTCAGGTTTGGAAGGGGAAGGATTTGGATATCATATCTCATGTTATAGGACGGGTCCCAGGTTTGGTATTAGAAGCTTTGAGATATCACATCTCATGCTATAGGAAGGGTCTCAAGATTGGAATGGGAAGGAGTTGGATATCACATCTCATGCCATAGGAAGGGTCTCAGGTTTGGTATAAGCATTGAGATATCACATCTCTGCTATCGGAAGGGTCTCAGGATAGTGTAAGGATATTTGGCGTGTTACAGCACAGAGTACAGCACTACTGCACAGGTAGCAATTTTTTTTTTGCAGCACCACCACATGGGTGTGGTGCATTGCTATATGTGTCGCCAGAGTAACATGGACATATAAGTAAAGCAAATCTATTTTACAGTTAAAAGCACACGTGCACATTTAAAAATGCACACTGTTTTTCACCTGAAATGCCTATGGTGCAAGAGACACATTTGAAAATTAATAACTAACCTCATTAATAACTAACCTGACTAATAAAACTGCACTTAACATAACCCACTAATAAAAATGTGTCTCCACTGCAGAATTAGGCCTACTCTGAAAGTGAACTTTTAAACGCACATTCATTTTTTTTTTCGTTTTCTCTGCTGCTCTGTCCACATAACTACAGGAAGCAAAGGACTCGAAGGAACAGGAAATCAGTTGGTTACAAATTGTTATTGTAGAAATAAGCCATTGTGTAGTGAGGGAGGAGATGGCATGATTGATTCTGATTGGAGCAGCGTCATAGCAAGTATCATGCTAGAGGCAGTGATTAGAGTTTTGCTGGGGAAGCTTGAGGAGAGGGGGAGGACAATCGAGATTTGGCAGAGCTGAGAGAAGGACCTGTTTCCTGGCTGAAGCATTCCTGCTGCAAAAGCTGAGAATTCCAGGCAATAACCCCGTTTGAGAACGACAGACGCTTGTTTTCACTGGGGTTAATCTTCAAGGGAGCCAAATTCAGAAAGAGAATAGCCGGAGAAAAATTCATGCTGAACAGATAAGGTAATTACAGAAGTGTGGGGGCTGAGTGTGTACGAGAATATTCAGTCAGTGTAGGAAAGGAGATTCCCGTGCTTTACTCACGTGTTTAATGTTGCAAATTGAGTTCTTGTCTCCGCCACTCTCTTTTCAGTTTATCACAGATAATGCTGTTACTGTGCTATTTTATTTATTTCTGTAAAGAGTGAGATCGTGTTTAAATGCAACTTTTATAATACACAAAAATATTTGAAAGCAGACGGGTGGTGTGTTTTATATTTACCAATACAGTGCTGATGATGTGGGGAGATGTTTAGACAGTGCAATTGTCATTTTCAAGGTAGCTAAACATCAGGTTTGGTTGCAGCCGTGTGCACAATGTAATTCAGTATGAGCAATTATAACTAACTGTGTGTGTTGTAGTTTGTCGGAGGTCTATGAGCCGACAAAAAGGGAGGCCCGGGACATAGTTCACTACCGTATATAAGATAGTGAAAATACCACATGATAGCTCGCTGCCGTAGATAAGACAGAGAGAAATTGCCCATGGTGGCACACTAAAAATGAAAATGTGGTGTTCCTGAAATGCAAGCCTGAGGTCTCTCTAGTGATTACACGAAAAATCTATACCAACCACGCATGTCTGTGTGCTGAAATAATGCATGTCCACTGTATTATTGTTGTACATGGCCCAATCTGAATACAAGGAGTGATTGTTGCTAAGTTATTTTTCGGCGGTAAGAAAATACCGTCAGGCCCCAAATCTCCACAAAATACCCTACAATAGGAATGGGAAGGACTTAGATATCACATCTCATGCTATAGGGAGGGTCTCAGTTTTGATATTAGAAGCATTGAGATATCACATTTCATGCTATTGGAAGGGTCTCAAGTTTGGAATGGGAAGGAGTTGGATATCACATCTCAAGCTATCACAGGATTGGAATGGGAAGGAGTTTGATATCACATCTCAAGCTATAGGAAGGGTCTCAGGTTTGGAAAGGGAAGGATTTGGATTTCACATCTCATGTTATAGGATGGTTCTCATGTTTGGTTTTAAACCTGAGACTCTTCCTATAACATGAGATGGGATATCCAACTCCTTCCCATTCCAATCCTGAGACCCTTCCGATAGCAGAGATGTGATGTCTCAATGCTTCTAATACCAAACCTGAGATCCTTCCTATAACATCAGATGTGATATCCAACTCCTTCCCATTCCAATCCTGAGACCCTTCCGATAGCATGAGATGTGATATCCAACTCCTTCCCATTCCAATCCTGAGACCCTTCCTCTAGCATGAGATGTGATATCTCAATGCCTCTAATACCAAACCTGAGATCCTTCCTCTAACATGAAATGTGATATCCAACTCCTTCCCTTTCCAAACCTGAGAGCCTAGCTATAGCATGAGATGTGATATCCAAGACCTTCCCATTCCAATCCTTAGACCCTTCCTACAGCATGCAATATGATATCTCAATGATTCTAATAACAAACCTGAGACCCGTCCTATAACATGAGATGGGATATCCAACTCCTTCCCGTTCCAAACCTGATACCCTTCCTATAGCATGAGATGTGATATCCAATTCCTTCCCATCCCAATCCTGAGACACCTCCGATAGCAGAGATGTGATATCTCAATGCTTATACCAAACCTGAGACTCTTCCTATAACATGAGATATGATATCCAACTCCTTCCCGTTCCAAACCTGAGACCCTTCCTATAGCATGAGATGTGATATCCAACTCCTTCCCATTCCAATCCTGAGACCCTTCCTACAACATGAGATGGGAATATCCAACTCCTTCCCATTCCAATCCTGAGACCCTTCCTATAGCATGAGATGTTATATCTCACTGCTTATACCAAACCTGAGACCCTTCCTATAGCATGAGATGTGATATCCAACTCCTTCCCATTCCAATCCTGAGACCATTCCTATAGCATGAGATGTGATATCTCAATGCTTCTAATATCAAACTTGAGACCCTCCCTATAGCATGAGATGTGATATCCAAGTCCTTCCCATTCCAATCCTGAGACACTTCCTATAGCATGAGATGTGATATCTCAATGCTTCTAATACCAAACCTGAGACTCTTCCTATAACATGAGATGGGATATCCAACTCCTTCCCATTCCAAGCCCGAGACCCTTCCGATAGCAGAGATGTGATATCTCAATGCTTATACCAAACCTGAGACCCTTCCTATAGCATGAGATGTGATATCCAACTCCTTCCCATCCCAATCCTGAGACACTTCCGATTGCAGAGATGTGATATTTCAATGCTTATACCAAACCTGAGACTCTTCCTATAACATGAGATGGGATATCCAACTCCTTCCCGTTCCAAACCTGAGACCCTTCCTAAAGCATGAGATGTGATATCCAACTCCTTCCCATTCCAATCCTGAGACCCTTCCGATAGCATGAGATGTGTTATCTCAATGCCTCTTTACCAAACCTGAGATCCTACCTCTAACATGAAATGTGATATCCAACTCCTTCCCCTTCCAAACCTGAGAGCCTTCCTATAGCATGAGATGTGATATCCAAGTCCTTCCCATTCCAATCCTGAGACCCTTCCTATAACATGAGATGTGATGTCTCAATGCTTCTAATACCAAACCTGAGATCTTTCCTATAACATGAGATGTGATATCCAACTCCTTCCCATTCCAATCCTGAGACCCTTCCTATAGCATGAGATGTGATATCTCAATGCCTCTTTACCAAACTTGAGATCCTACCTCTAACATGAAATGTGATATCCAACTCCTTCCCCTTCCAAACCTGAGAGCCTTCCTATAGCATGAGATGTGATATCCAAGTCTGTCCCATTCCAATCCTGAGACCCTTCCTATAACATCAGATGTGATATCCAACTCCTTCCCATTCCAACCTGAGACCCTTCCTATAGCATGAGATGGGATATCCAACTCCTTCCAAATCCAATCCTGATAAACTTCCGATAGCATGAGATGTGATATCCCAATGCTTCTACAAAACCTGAGACCCATACATGGCATGAGATGTGATATCAAACTCCTTCCCATTCCAATCCTGAGACACTTCCTATAGCATGAGATGTAATATCTCAATGCTTCTAATACCAAACCTGAGACTCTTCCTATAACATGAGATGGGATATCCAACTCCTTCCCATTCCAATCCTGAGACCCTTCCGATAGCAGAGATGTGATGTCTCAATGCTTCTAATACCAAACCTGAGATCCTTCTTATAACATCAGATGTGAAATCCAACTCCTTCCCATTCCAATCCTGAGACCCTTCCGATAGCATGAGATGTGATATCCAACTCCTTCCCATTCCAATCCTGAGACCCTTCCTCTAGCATGAGATGTGATATCTCAATGCCTCTAATACCAAACCTGAGATCCTTCCTCTAACATGAAATGTGATATCCAACTCCTTCCCTTTCCAAACCTGAGAGCCTAGCTATAGCATGAGATGTGATATCCAAGACCTTCCCATTCCAATCCTTAGACCCTTCCTACAGCATGCAATATGATATCTCAATGATTCTAATAACAAACCTGAGACCCGTCCTATAACATGAGATGGGATATCCAACTCCTTCCCATTCCAATCCTGAGACACTTCCGATAGCGGAGATGTGATATCTCAATGCTTATACCAAACCTGAGACCCTTCCTATAGTATGAGATGTGATATCCAACTCCTTCCCGTTCCAAACCTGAGACCCTTCCTATAGCATATGTGATATCCAAATCCTTCCCCTTCCAAACCTGAGACGCTCCCTTTAGCATGAGATGTGATATCCAACTCCTTCCCACTCCAATCCTGAGACCATTTTGATAGCATGAGATGTGATATCTCAATACCTCTAATACCAAACCTGAGATACTTCCGATAGCATGAGATGTGATATCTCAATGCTTCTAATACCAAACCTGAGATCCTTCCTATAACATGAGATGTGATATCCAAATCCTTCCCCTTCCAAAACTGAGACCCTCCCTTTAGCATGAGATGTGATATCCTACTCCTTCCCATTCCAATCCTGAGACCCTTCTGATAGCATGAGATTTGCTATCTCAATGTCTCTAATACCAAACCTGAGATCCTACCTCTAACATGAAATGTGATATCCAACTCCTTCCCTTTCCAAACCTGAGACCCTGCCTATAGCATGAGATGTGATATCCAAGTCCTTCCCATTCCAATCCTGAGACCCTTCCTATAGCATGAGATGTGATATCTCAATGCTTATACCAAACCTGAGACCCTTTCTATGGCATGAGATGTCATATACAACTCCTTCCCATTCCAATCCTGAGACCCTTCCTATAGCATGAGATGTGATATCTCAATGCTTATACCAAACCTGAGACCCTTCCTATAGCATGAGATGTGATATCCAACTTCTTCCCATTCCAATCCTGAGACCCTTCCTATAACATGAGATGTGATGTCTCAATGCTTCTAATACCAAACCTGAGATCTTTCCTATAACATGAGATGTGATATCCAACTCCTTCCCATTCCAATCCTGAGACCCTTCCTATAGCATGAGATGTGATATCTCAATGCTTATACCAAACCTGAGACCCTTCCTATAGCTTGAGATGTGATATCCAACTCCTTCCCATTCCAATCCTGAGACCCTTCCTATAGCATGAGATGTGATATCTCAATGCCTCTAATACCAAACCTGAGATCCTTCCTCTAACATGAAATGTGATATCCAACTCCTTCCCCTTCCAAACCTGAGAGCCTTCCTATAGCATGAGATATGATATCCAAGTCCTTCCCATTCCAATCCTGAGACCCTTCCTATAACATGAGATGTGATATCCAACTCCTTCCCATTCCAACCTGAGACCCTTCCTATAGCATGAGATGGGATATCCAACTCCTTCCAAATCCAATCCTGATACCCTTCCGATAGCATGAGATGTGATATCCCAATGCTTCTACCAAACCTGAGACCCATACTATGGCATGAGATGTGATATCAAACTCCTTCCCATTCCAATCCTGAGACCCTTCCTATAGCATATGTGATATCCAAATCCTTCCCCTTCCAAACCTGAGACGCTCCCTTTAGCATGAGATGTGATATCCAACTCCTTCCCATTCCAATCCTGAGACCATTATGATAGCATGAGATGTGATATCTCAATACCTCTAATACCAAACCTGAGATACTTCCGATAGCATGAGATGTGATATCTCAATGCTTCTAATACCAAACCTGAGATCCTTCCTATAACATGAGATGTGATATCCAAATCCTTCCCCTTCCAAACCTGAGACCCTCCCTTTAGCATGAGATGTGATATCCAACTCCTTCCCATTCCAATCCTGAGACCCTTCTGATAGCATGAGATTTGCTATCTCAATGCCTCTAATACCAAACCTGAGATCCTACCTCTAACATGAGATGTGATATCCAACTCCTTCCCTTTCCAAACCTGAGACCCTGACTATAGCATGAGATGTGATATCTCAATGCTTATACCAAACCTGAGACCCTTCCTATAGCATGAGATGTGATATCCAACTTCTTCCCATTCCAATCCTGAGACCCTTCCTATAACATGAGATGTGATGTCTCAATGCTTCTAATACCATACCTGAGATCTTTCCTATAACATGAGATGTGATATCCAACTCCTTCCCATTAAAATCCTGAGACCCTTCCTATAGCATGAGATGTGATATCTCAATGCTTATACCAAACCTGAGACCCTTCCTATAGCTTGAGATGTGATATCCAACTCCTTTAAATTCCAATCCTGAGACCCTTCCTATAGCATGAGATGTGATATCTCAATGCCTCTAATACCAAATGTTAAGACGGATTTCTGAACTCTGTCCTGGTGGCGCAGAAGTTCAGAAGGCCAACCTAATTACTTGGAACAGGGTAACCTCTGAACAAGCCAGACCAATCAAGGTAGCGATCGCGGCGGTCAAGACTAGATCTCAAGAGGGGTGAGGGTGACTGAAAGCTCTCAATGAGCACACGAAGCAAGAGCGCTAACAAACTACTCCAAACAGTTGTTATATCAAAAATATACACACATTTATTTTAAGGCCTTTAAAACAACGACCGTAGCGAGAAAATCACAATATCACAATATTAAACCAACACATACCATATCAACACAATATATATACAAATACACAGTCGCAAGCGTTTAAAGCACGAAATATGTAGTCCACCTGAAAGGGAAGGAAAACAGGCAGTGCGATAATGCTTTCGACTTAGTTCGCCTTCATAGGCACCTAACTAGATGGAAGTCCGAGCCCTGCGAAGAGTGGAGCCTTGTGCTCAAAGTACCTGCCACGCCGGTGCCAACGGGCAAAAGGGGAAGCTCTTCGGAGGAAGTCAGGCAGTTCGCGTTAGTGCACAGCAGAAGAAGAACAGGTTCCGCAACTCAAGCGCAGCCTCCACAGCGGGCAGAAGCAGAGCGCGAGTACGGACGAAAAGGGTGCTGTTTTTACACAGCAGGGAAAAGCAATGGGATACTGCAGGAGGGCGACCAGATCCTAGATATACTACTCACCGGTCCCCGAAGCAAGCAGACCCAGGCTTCTCCACGTTAGTTTCAGCAGCTGGCAGGTTCAGAAGAGCAGGGAACGCCTTGTAGTCGTGTAGTGCAAAAAGACCTCCCAATCGACGAAACCGGCACAGTTTTGTTGCCGCACAGGACAACGGAGCGGCCGTGTGTATTCGAGCCAAATGAACACTCCTCCCTTCAGACCTGGGAACGCCAAGTGCACGAAGCGTGGGAGAGTGACAAGGACTCGCAATACAACACAACCTGGCGGCGGTTGCAGAGCCAAACTCCTTTGTAAGCTGGTCAGTCAACTGGATGGCCCAGCGACGCTTCCGAAGGCTTACTTGGCAGGAGATGGTTGAAGATGCCGGGAATAGCTGGTCCTGCTATTCCAAAGGTCGAAGCACCAGTACAGGCCTTCTGGTTCAATCAAAGGAGGACAGGGGCTCTCCGGACGACAGCAGTGCAAAGGAGGATTCCTTCAGCGGGTCACCAGCGATTCCTCGGTCCAGCCTCTTGGTTGCAGGATACTTGGCTCCTGTATTCCTTCGTTCGTGAGAACTCAGGAGATCGACATGGTAGTGGTGTTTCCAGCCCCCTCTTATCCACGGTTCCCTTCGCGCCAAAACGGAGAGGAACCAATGGGAGATCCGCTCATCAAAACACATACCATACGTGGACCAATCACGGACCACGGTGGTCCCAGGCATTCACACCACCCTAGACTCTCTGGCACCCAGGATGTGTATTGGGACCAGACATCCCAGCCCACACCCTGGAGGCACACAAACGACATGTAGAAGCCCGCGAAAGCATCGGTGTTTCGCGGGAAAGTACATGCCCAAATAAGGAAGGCCCCGGGTCGCTGGACCTGGGGAAGGTGAAGGGAGCAAGACGGACAGTGGACAGGACAAGGGAGCCTCGTGGTCTGGCCATTTTGGGGAGCCAGGCCACCATTTTGGGTTCAGTGCAAAAACGTGCTCAGAACGGCAAAAGGAGCTCAAAATATACAAAACGATCGCTGCCACCATTCCAGTCCCTGAATGACTTGCACCGTTCAAATACCATCCTAAAAGAGTATCTAGGGCCTGTAGAAGGCTAGAGACCCAAGAGAGCTGTAACTTAGCTTACAGTGCCCTCTTGTGTCGTGTTGCACTAAAGCTGCGACACGATAAAAGAAACTACGGGAAACAACGTTCCCCGGTACTGACTGTCTTAAGGGCATGTCAGTTTCCCCGTAAGAAAGGAGCGAAAGCCCAGAGAAGTGCGGCAGAAGGCTGTACTTCTCTGGCAAAGTCAAGAACAAGGTTAAAAACAATAGCAAAAAGTTTAGGGGTTGCCACATGGAAGGAAAATTCCCTACAATTACGAAATCTTTCCTAACACTCGCCCCTCCCAGACTATGGACAGGGGGAACTAATCCACCCCTGGATGAGTCTCATGTTCAGGTCGGTTAAACATTCTGGACAACCCATCAGCATTGCTATGTTGGACACCTGGCCTATGCTCAATAGTGAAGTCGAAGCCTTGAAGACTTATGGACCACCTAAGCAACTTTGGATTCTCCCCCTTCATGTTCATTAGCCACTTTAACGGCTTATGGTCAGTTTGCACAGTGAAGTGGGTCCCATAGAGGTAGGGCCTCAGCTTCCTTAGGGCCCACACAACAGAGAAACATTCTTTCTCTACCGTGGACCATCTGAGCTCTCTGTCCTTAAGCTGGCGACTAATAAAACCGATAGGGTGTTCCTTACCCTTCTCATCTACTTGTGATAGTACAGCTCCTATCCCAGTGTCAGAGGCGTCCGTCTGCACGATAAAAGGTCTTTGATAATCAGGGGCCCTGAGGACAGGGGCCTGGCACAAGGAGTCTTTCAAGCCATTGAAGGCCTTCTCACACTCGTCGGTCCAAGTTACCTTCTTGGGTTTCTTCGGAGTTGTGAGGGCAGTCAGAGGAGCAGCTATGGTGCCATAGTCTGCCATAAAATTCCGATAATACCCCGTGAGTCCTAAGAAGGCTCTCACTTGGGTTTGCGTAGTGGGGGTAGGCCAGTCTTGTACTGCTTGTACTTTACTGGGTAGAGGCTGTATCCTCCCTCCACCTACTTCATGTCCAAGGTAAACCACTGAGCCTTGTCCAATCTGGCATTTACTAGCCTTTATGGTCAAGTGGGCTTTCTGAAGAGCCTGGAGCACAATCCCGAGGTGTTTCACATGGTCTTCCCAGGTGGCACTGAAAACTGCTATATCGTCCAGATATGCAAGACAGAATTCGTCCAACCCATTCAACACATGATTCACAAGCCTCTGGAAAGTGGCAGGTGCATTCTTCAACCCGAACGGCATTACCCGGAATTGGTAAAGGCCGTCTGGAGTAGAAAATGCTGTCTTCTCCCTGGCATGTTCTGCTAAAGCTATTTGCCAATAGCCAGCAGTGAGGTCAAACGTGCTGAGGTACTTGGAGGCACCCAAAGTATCCACCAGCTCATCTGTTCGAGGCAAGGGGTGGGCATCTGTCTTGGTGACAGCATTCAGAGCCCTGTAATCCACGCAGAACCTCAATTCAGAAGTGCCTGCCTTTGGAACCAAGACCACAGGGCTGGACCAAGGACTACTAGAGGGTTCAATCACCCCAAGGTCTAACATCTTGTTGACCTCGGTCTTAATATAAGACCGTACTTTATCCGACATTCTGTATCCCCTACTTTTGGTAGGTACACTGTCTCCTGTGTCAATGTTATGTTTGCACCAAGGTGTCAAACCAGGCGACTGTGAAAACAGGGGGGAAAACTGCCTAAGCAAATTTTTCACCTCAACCTGCTGATCAGAAGTCAGGTGAGGGGCCACTCGGACACCCTCAATGGAGCTATCTGAAGGACCGCCGTGGAACAGGTCGGGGAGAGGTTCTGACTCCTCTTCCTCAACGTCTGAAGCCAGTAGCAGTGCTGCGATTTCGACTCTTGGGACGAAAGCCTTCAGCCTATTTACGTGGAACACTTTTGGAGCCTGTCCAGGCCTTCCAAGGTCCACTAAATAGTTCACCTCACCCAGGGGCTCCACCACTGTGTAAGGGCCTGACCATTTGTCCTGTAAAGCGCGAGGCCTTATGGGATTCATGATCAGGACTTGCTGACCAGGTGTAAAGGTGATGAGGGAAGCTTTCTGGTCGTACCAATGTTTCACCAGCGCTTGCCCTGCCTTCAATTTATCACTAGCCAAGCCCATCAGAAGTACCATCCGTTTTCTGAGCCCTAGCACATAGTCAACTACATTGGTAGTAACAGGGGGAGTGGGCATCTCCCATCCCTCCTTGACAATGGCTAAGGGTCCCCGTACGGGATGACCGAACAGAAGTTCGAAGGGGCTGAAGCCAACACCCTCCTGTGGTACCTCTCGGTAGGCAAACAGCGAGCATGGTAAAAGAAGATCCCATTTTCTTCTCTGGGGCTCCTCCAGAGCCCCAATCATGCTCTTTAACGTTCTGTTGAAGCGTTCCACCAGACCATTGGTCTGGGGGTGGTATGCAGAAGAGAACTTGTAGGTTACCCCACATTCTTTCCACATAGCCTGCATATACTTCGACATAAAGTTGCTGCCACGATCTGACACAACTTCTTTAGGGAAGCCAACCCTAGTAAATATGCCGAGTAAAGCTTTTGCAACTGACTTGGCAGTTACGGTTTTTAATGGGATGGCCTCAGGATACCTGGTTGCATGGTCGACCAGCACCAGGATAAACCTATTGCCCGAGGATGTTTGCGGGTCAAGGGGACCAACGATGTCGATCCCTACCCTTTCAAATGGTACCCCCACAACTGGGAGCGGTACCAACGGAGCTTGGATTGTCGCGCCAACCTTGCCAGACAACTGGCAGGAGGCACAACTCCTGCAGTGACTTTCTACTTGCACCCACATCTTGGGCCAGTAGAAGTGCATGGATAACCTTTGCTTGGTCCTCTTCCTACCAAGGTGACCAGCAAGGGGAACTTCATGCGCCAACTGCAGGAGGAAGGGTCTAACAGCAAGGGGAACCACCAACCTCCTATGGTCTCCTTCTGTAGACTCTGTGGGCTCACTATACAGGAGTCCACCTTCCCAATAAATCCTATGCGTCCCATGAGGTTCACCCTCAAGCTGGGAGCAGGCCTGTCTCCTTAGGCCTTCCAGAGATGGGCACTCGCGTTGGCCTTTACTGAATTCGTCCCTATCAGGACCTCCTTCAACTAACAAGTCGTTTAGTTCAGGATGATCGTTGGGGTCGAATACTTCAGGCATCGCCACTTCCTCGTCAGGCTCGGGCGATCGACCAACTTCCTCCACCGCAGTGGTAGGCGAGCTCGGGGGAATATTCTCTTTCCCTCGTCGTGACTTGTTGACTCCTTTCGCCTTGGGTTTCCCCTTCGGCTGGGGCGGCGTATTGGACTTGGCCAATGCTGCCCGTGCTTGAGACCGTGTGTAGGGTCGTTCGGCAGTGTCTCCTACGAGCCCTAGAGCTCTGAGATCATTACCTAGTAAGACCTTTCCCGGGACGTTTCTCTGAATGCTCACTGGAATCCTAACTGCTGTACCATTTAAAGTAAGATTTACAGGGATCACGGGAAACATACGGAGGGGGCCGTCAGCCAACTTAGTGGGCATCAGAGTAGCTCTGGCAACTTCCTCTGAGTCTACCAAGGTAGAATCCACTACAGTGCGACTGCACCCACTATCCCTAAGAGCTGGAGTATCTACTCCATTGATCAGCACACTGTCTTTAAAGTAGTGCTTGGTATTATCCGGAATCCTAGCATACGCCTCTGCGACTTTAGGCTCCCAGGAACCCAGGGACGCTAAAACTACCTCAGCCTCTATTCCGCTGGGAAATGAGTCTGAGGAGAAGGATGCTCCTGTAATCTCTTCTTCCTCGTAGGAGGAGAAGGCCAGATTAGCCGAGTGGACCCCCAAAGGTCTAACCTTATAACGGGGATCCCCCTTCACATGGTCAGTTGCTCCACAAGCAAAACAAGATCCAATGGGTCTGTTTACGTAGGGAGGCTTTTTGTAACCGGAGTTCTGTTTCGGAGGCGGACCTCCACTACCCTGTGAGTTCTCTTGTGTCTTACCCTTGTTTTTCTTTTTGTGGCCCTTTTGGGAAGAAGATTTAGCAGATTCCCCACCCTCCATATCTTTGGACTTTTTCCCCTCCTCCTGCTTACCAGGATGAGTTTTGTCCTTATGGGACACTCGATGTGACACCCATAAGTCTGCTGCCATGGCCAGCTTCTTAGGATCTATCTCCTTCGAATCGGCCAAATGCTGCTTAAGCTCCGGGGAAGAAGAAGCAAAAATGTGTTCCAGCATGACAAGATTTATCATGCCGTCGAAGGTAGAAACCTTATAGCCTTCGACCCAGCCAGTTAAGTTTTTCAAAGATTCAGCGACATTAAATACCCAAGTACCACCTTCCTTTTTCTTATACTCTCGAAAACGCTTTAAATATTGGGCCGGAGTCTCCCCAAACTTTAAAATGAGAGTCTGCTTCAACATTGCGAAATCAGCTCGCTCAGCCTTCGACATCTCCATAATGGCACTACAGCCAGAATGGGGCAGTCTACTGAGCAACCACGCAATCTTATCAGCATTGTCAACTTTCTGGACTTCGCATGCATACTCAAACGCATTCAGCCAGTCCATAATGTCATTCCGTTCTTCATACACACTGAGCAGATCTTTTGGAAACCGTGGATGAGAGGAGGCCCCAGACCCATGTCCAGGACCCGTGGACCCATTTGCAACCTGAAGCTTGGCCAGTTCCAACTGGTGATCCCTGTCTTTTTGTTTTTCTGCCTGTTCGATTTTTAGTTTGGCTATGCTGAATTCAAGCTCCTGCTGCCTAAACCGCAGCTCTTGCTTCTTGAATTCAAGCATAGCCTCCCCATCAGCACTGGCAGAGGAAACATTAGACATCTCGTCCTCCCTGTCCTCGTGGTCGCGGTGGATCAGTGCGGTGGCAGAACCGTCGGTTCTACCAGTGAGAGCAGCCCCACCACCTTCCGCACTGTCCTCAGAAGTAATAGCGTCAAGCTGCGCTTCTTGCCACGCCACGATTCTCTGGATCATTTCCAATTTTGTGCCTTGAGAGGAAACACCTTTCTCTGCACACATCTTTTTCAGCGTTTCTGATTTGGAAGCATTTAAAGTTAACAACGTACTTGTTTCCATACTGTGTGATAGGACTATGGCCTTTTTAAAGTTATACTATAACAATTCACTACGTGCACTGGTTGGAATAACCTGAAATGCCCTAGTTCGAGCGCAACACTGGATACCTTCAGTCGTATCCCACCGCTGTACACCAATTTTGTTAAGACGGATTTCTGAACTCTGTCCTGGTGGCGCAGAAGTTCAGAAGGCCAACCTAATTACTTGGAACAGGGTAACCTCTGGACAAGCCAGACCAATCAAGGTAGCGATCGCGGCGGTCAAGACTAGATCTCAAGAGGGGTGAGGGTGACTGAAAGCTCTCAATGAGCACACGAAGCAAGAGCGCTAACAAACTACTCCAAACAGTTGTTATATCAAAAATATACACACATTTATTTTAAGGCCTTTAAAACAACGACCGTAGCGAGAAAATCACAATATCACAATATTAAACCAACACATACCATATCAACACAATATATATACAAATACACAGTCGCAAGCGTTTAAAGCACGAAATATGTAGTCCACCTGAAAGGGAAGGAAAACAGGCAGTGCGATGATGCTTTCGACTTAGTTCGCCTTCATAGGCACCTAACTAGATGGAAGTCCGAGCCCTGCGAAGAGTGGAGTCTTGTGCTCAAAGTACCTGCCACGCCGGTGCCAACGGGCAAAAGGGGAAGCTCTTCGGAGGAAGTCAGGCAGTTCGCGTTAGTGCACAGCAGAAGAAGAACAGGTTCCGCAACTCAAGCGCAGCCTCCACAGCGGGCAGAAGCAGAGCGCGAGTACGGACGAAAAGGGTGCTGTTTTTACACAGCAGGGAAAAGCAATGGGATACTGCAGGAGGGCGACCAGATCCTAGATATACTACTCACCGGTCCCCGAAGCAAGCAGACCCAGGCTTCTCCACGTTAGTTTCAGCAGCTGGCAGGTTCAGAAGAGCAGGGAACGCCTTGTAGTCGTGTAGAGCAAAAAGACGTCCCAATCGACGAATCCGGCACAGTTTTTTTGCCGCACAGGACAACGGAGCGGCCGTGTGTATTCGAGCCAAATGAACACTCCTCCCTTCAGACCTGGGAACGCCAAGTGCACGAAGCGTGGGAGAGTGACAAGGACTCGCAATACAACACAACCTGGCGGCGGTTGCAGAGCCAAACTCCTTTGTAAGCTGGTCAGTCAACTGGATGGCCCAGAGACGCTTCCGAAGGCTTACTTGGCAGGAGATGGTTGAAGATGCCGGGAATAGCTGGTCCTGCTATTCCAAAGGTCGAAGCACCAGTACAGGCCTTCTGGTTCGATCAAAGGAGGACAGGGGCTCTCCGGACGACAGCAGTGCAAAGGAGGATTCCTTCAGCGGGTCACCAGCGATTCCTCGGTCCAGCCTCTTGGTTGCAGGATACTTGGCTCCTGTATTCCTTCGTTCGTGAGAACTCAGGAGATCGACATGGTAGTGGTGTTTCCAGCCCCCTCTTATCCACGGTTCCCTTCGCGCCAAAACGGAGAGGAACCAATGGGAGATCCGCTCATCAAAACACATACCATACGTGGACCAATCACGGACCACGGTGGTCCCAGGCATTCACACCACCCTAGACTCTCTGGCACCCAGGATGTGTATTGGGACCAGACATCCCAGCCCACACCCTGGAGGCACACAAACGACATGTAGAAGCCCGCGAAAGCATCGGTGTTTCGCGGGAAAGTACATGCCCAAATAAGGAAGGCCCCGGGTCGCTGGACCTGGGGAAGGTGAAGGGAGCAAGACGGACAGTGGACAGGACAAGGGAGCCTCGTGGTCTGGCCATTTTGGGGAGCCAGGCCACCATTTTGGGTTCAGTGCAAAAACGTGCTCAGAACGGCAAAAGGAGCTCAAAATATACAAAACGATCGCTGCCACCATTCCAGTCCCTGAATGACTTGCACGGATCAAATACCATCCTAAAAGAGTATCTAGGGCCTGTAGAAGGCTAGAGACCCAAGAGAGCTGTAACTTAGCTTACAGTGCCCTCTTGTGTCGTGTTGCACTAAAGCTGCGACACGATAAAAGAAACTACAGGAAACAACGTTCCCCGGTACTGACTGTCTTAAGGGCATGTCAGTTTCCCCGTAAGAAAGGAGCGAAAGCCCAGAGAAGTGCGGCAGAAGGCTGTACTTCTCTGGCAAAGTCAAGAACAAGGTTAAAAACAATAGCAAAAAGTTTAGGGGTTGCCACATGGAAGGAAAATTCCCTACAATTACGAAATCTTTCCTAACACCAAACCTGAGATCCTTCCTCTAACATGAAATGTGATATCCAAGTCCTTCCCATTCCAATCCTGAGACCCTTCCTATAACATGAGATGTGATATCCAACTCCTTCCCATTCCAACCTGAGACCCTTCCTATAGCATGAGATGGGATATCCAACTCCTTCCAAATCCAATCCTGATACCCTTCCGATAGCATGAGATGTGATATCCCAATGCTTCTACCAAACCTGAGACCCATACTATGGCATGAGATGTGATATCAAACTCCTTCCCATTCCAATCCTGAGACCCTTCCTATAGCTTGAGATGTGATATCCAACTCCTTCCCATTCCAATTCTGAGACCCTTCCTATACCATGAGACTTGATATCTCAATGCTTCTAATACCAAACCTGAGACCCGTCCGTCCCATTCCAATCCTGAGACCCTTCCTATAACATCAGATGTGATATCCAACTCCTTCCCATTCCAACCTGAGACCCTTCCTATAGCATGAGATGGGATATCCAACTCCTTCCAAATCCAATCCTGATACCCTTCCGATAGCATGAGATGTGATATCTCAATGCTTACCAAACCAGAGACCCGTCCTATAACATGAGATGGGATATCCAACTCCTTCCCATTCCAATCCTGAGCCACTTCCAATAGCAGAGATGTGATATCTCAATGCTTATACCAAACCTGAGACCCTTCCTATAACATGAGATGTGATATCCAACTCATTCCCGTTCCAAACCTGAGACACTTCCTATAGCATATGTGATATCCAACTCCTTCCCATTCCAAACATGAGACCCTTCCTATAGCAAGAATGTAATATCCAACTCCTACCCATTCCAATCCTGAGACCATTCCTATAGCATGAGATGTGATATATCAATGCTTCTAATACCAAACCTGAGATCCTTCCTATGACATGATATGTGATATTCAAATCCTTCCCATTGCAAACCTGAGACCCTTCCTACAGCATGCGATGTGATATCTCAATGCTTCTAATATCAAACCTGAGACCCGTCCTATAACATGAGATGGGATATCCAACTCCTTCCCGTTCCAAACCTGATACCCTTCCTATAGCATGAGATGTGATATCCAATTCCTTCCCATCCCAATCCTGAGACACCTCCGATAGCAGAGATGTGATATCTCAATGCTTATACCAAACCTGAGACTCTTACTATAACATGAGATGTGATATCCAACTCCTTCCCGTTCCAAACCTGAGACCCTTCCTATAGCATGAGATGTGATATCCAACTCCTTCCCATTCCAATCCTGAGACCCTTCCTACAACATGAGATGGGAATATCCAACTCCTTCCCATTCCAATCCTGAGACCCTTCCTATAGCATGATATGTTATATCTCACTGCTTATACCAAACCTGAGACCCTTCCTATAGCATGAGATGTGATATCCAACTCCTTCCCATTCCAATCCTGAGACCATTCCTATAGCATGAGATGTGATATCTCAATGCTTCTAATATCAAACTTGAGACCCTCCCTATAGCATGAGATGTGATATCCAAGTCCTTCCCATTCCAATCCTGAGACACTTCCTATAGCATGAGATGTGATATCTCAATGCTTCTAATACCAAACCTAAGACTCTTCCTATAACATGAGATGGGATATCCAACTCCTTCCCATTCCAAGCCCGAGACCCTTCCGATAGCAGAGATGTGATATCTCAATGCTTATACCAAACCTGAGACCCTTCCTACGGCATGAGATGTCATATACAACTCCTTCCCATTCCAATCCTGAGACCCTTCCTATAGCATGAGATGTGATATCTCAATGCTTATACCAAACCTGAGACCCTTCCTATAGCATGAGATGTGATATCCAACTCCTTCCCATCCCAATCCTGAGACACTTCCGATTGCAGAGATGTGATATTTCAATGCTTATACCAAACCTGAGACTCTTCCTATAACATGAGATGGGATATCCAACTCCTTCCTGTTCCAAACCTGAGACCCTTCCTATAGCATGAGATGTGATATCCAACTCCTTCCCATTCCAATCCTGAGACCCTTCCGATAGCATGAGATGTATTATCTCAATGCCTCTTTACCAAACCTGAGATCCTACCTCTAACATGAAATGTGATATCCAACTCCTTCCCCTTCCAAACCTGAGAGCCTTCCTATAGCATGAGATGTGATATCCAAGTCCTTCCCATTCCAATCCTGAGACCCTTCCTATAACATGAGATGTGATGTCTCAATGCTTCTAATACCAAACCTGAGATCTTTCCTATAACATGAGATGTGATATCCAACTCCTTCCCATTCCAATCCTGAGACCCTTCTTATAGCATGAGATGTGATATCTCAATGCCTCTTTACCAAACTTGAGATCCTACCTCTAACATGAAATGTGATATCCAACTCCTTCCCCTTCCAAACCTGAGAGCCTTCCTATAGCATGAGATGTGATATCCAAGTCCGTCCCATTCCAATCCTGAGACCCTTCCTATAACATCAGATGTGATATCCAACTCCTTCCCATTCCAACCTGAGACCCTTCCTATAGCATGAGATGGGATATCCAACTCCTTCCAAATCCAATCCTGATACCCTTCCGATAGCATGAGATGTGATATCCCAATGCTTCTGCAAAACCTGAGACCCATACATGGCATGAGATGTGATATCAAACTCCTTCCCATTCCAATCCTGAGACACTTCCTATAGCATGAGATGTGATATCTCAATGCTTCCTATAACATGAGATGTGATATTCAAATCCTTCCTTTTCCAAACCTTAGACCCTCCCTATAGCATGAGATGTGACATCCAAGTCCTTCCCATTCCAATCCTGAGACCCTTCATATAGCATGAGATGTGATATCTCAATGCTTCTAATACCAAACCTGAGACCCTTCCTATAACATGAGATGGGATATCCAACTCCTTCCCATGCCAATCCTGAGACCCTTCCGATAGCAGAGATGTGATATCTCAATGCTTATACCAAACCTGAGACCCTTGCTATGGCCTGAGATGTCATATACAACTCCTTCCCATTCCAATCCTGAGACCCTTCCTATAGCATGAGATGTGATATCTCAATGCTTATACCAAACCTGAGACTCTCCCTATAGCATGAGATGTGATATCCAACTCCTTCCCATTCCAATCGTGAGACCCTTCCTATAGAATGAGATGTGATATCTCAATGCCTCTAATACCAAACCTGAGATCCTTCCTCTAACATGAAATGTGATATCCAATTCCTTCCCTTTCCAAACCTGAGAGCCTACGTATAGCATGAGATGTGATATCCAAGTCCTTCCCATTCCAATCCTTAGACACTTCCTACAGCATGAGATGTGATATCTCAATGATTCTAATACCAAACCTGAGACCCGTCCTATAACATGAGATGGGATATCCAACTCCTTCCCATTTCAATCCTGAGACACTTCCGATAGCAGAGATGTGATATCTCAATTCTTATACCAAACCTGAGACCCTTCCTATAACATGAGATGTGAAATCCAACTCCTTCCCCTTCCAAACCTGAGACCCTTCCTATAGCATATGTGATAGCCAACGCCTTCCCATTCCAAACATGAGACCCTTCCTATGGCAAGAATGTAATATCCAACTCCTTACCATTCCAATCCTGAGACCATTCCTATAGCATGAGATGTGATATCTCAATGCTTCTAATACCAAACCTGAGATCCTTCCTATGACATGAGATGTGATATCCAATTCCTTCCCATTCCAAACCTGAGACCCTTCCTACAGCATGTGATGTGATATCTCAATGCTTCTAATACCAAACCTGAGACCCGTCCTATAACATGAGTTGGGATATCCAACTCCTTCCCGTTCAAAACCTGAGACCCTTCCTATAGCATGAGATGTGATATTCAACTCCTTCCCATCCCAATACTGAGACACTTTCGATAGCAGAGATGTGATATCTCAATTCTTATACCAAACCTGAGACCCTTCCTATAACATGATATGTGATATCCAACTCCTTCCCGTTCCAAACCTGAGAACCTTCCTATAGCATGAGATGTGATATCCAACTCCTTCCCATTCCAATTTGAGACCCTTCCGATAGCATGAGATGTGATATCTCAATGCCTCTAATACCAAACCTGAGATCCTTCCGATAGCACGAGATGTGATATCTCAATGCTTCTAATACCAAACCTGAGATCCTTCCTGTAACATGAGATGTGATATCCAAATCCTTCCCCTTCCAAACCTGAGACCTTCCCTTTAGCATGAGTTTTGATATCCAACTCGTTCCCATTCTAATCCTGAGACCCTTCTGATAGCATGAGATGTGATATCTCAATGCCTCTAATACCAAACCTGAGATCCTACCTCTAACATGAAATGTGATATCCAACTCCTTCCCTTTCCAAACCTGAGAGCCTTCCTATAGCATGAGATGTGATATCCAAGTCCTTCTCATTCCAATCCGGAGACCCTTCCTATAACATGAGATGTGATATCCAACTCCTTCCGATTCCAACCTGAGACCCTTCCTATAGCATGAGGTGGGATATCCAACTCCTTCCAAATCCAATCCTGATACCCTTCCGATGTCATGAGATGTGATATCCCAATGCTTCTACCAAACCTGAGACCCATACTATGACATGAGATCTGATATCAAACTCCTTCCCATTCCAATCCTGAGACCCTTCCTATAGCTTGAGATGTGATATCCAACTCCTTCCCTTTCCAATTCGGAGACCCTTCCTATACCATGAGACTTGATATCTCAATGCTTCTACCAAACCTGAGACCCATACTATGGCATGAGATGTGATATCAAACTCCTTCCCATTCCAATCCTGAGACCCTTCCTCTAACATGAGATGTGATATCCAAATCCTTCCCCTTCCAAACCTTAGACCCTTACTTTATCATGAGATGTGATATCCAACTCCTTCCCATTCCAATCCTGAGACCCTTCCGATATCATGAGATTTGTTATCTCAATGCTTCTAATATCAAACTTGAGACCCTCCCTATAGCATGAGATGTGACATCCAAGTCCTTCCCATTCCAATCCTGAGATCCTTCCTATAGCATGAGATGTGATATCTCAATGCTTCTAATACCAAACATGAGACCCTTCCTATAACATGAGATGGGATATCCAACTCCTTCCCATGCCAATCCTGAGACCCTTCCGATAGCAGAGATGTGATCTCTCAATGCTTATACCAAACCTGAGACCCTTGCTATAGCATGAGATGTGATATCCAACTCCTTCCCATTCCAATCGTGAGACCCTTCCTATAGAATGAGATGTGATATCTCAATGCCTCTAATACCAAACCTGAGATTCTTCCTCTAACATGAAATGTGATATCCAATTCCTTCCCTTTCCAAACCTGAGAGCCTACGTATAGCATGAGATGTGATATCCAAGTCCTTCCCATTCCAATCCTTAGACACTTCCTACAGCATGAGATGTGATATCTCAATGATTCTAATACCAAACCTGAGACCCGTCCTATAACATGAGATGGGATATCCAACTCCTTCCCATTTCAATCCTGAGACACTTCCGATAGCAGAAATGTGATATCTCAATGCTTATACCAAACCTGAGACCCTTCCTATAACATGAGATGTGATATCCAACTCCTTCCCGTTCCAAACCTGAGACCCTTCCTATAGCATATGTGATATCCAACTCCTTCCCATTCCAAACATGAGACCCTTCCTATGGCAAGAATGTAATATCCAACTTCTTACCATTCCAATCCTGAGACCATTCCTATAGCATGAGATGTGATATCTCAATGCTTCTAATACCAAACCTGAGATCCTTCCTATTACATGAGATGTGATATCCAATTCCTTCCCATTCCAAACCTGAGACCCTTCCTACAGCATGTGATGTGATATCTCAATGCTTCTAATACCAAACCTGAGACCTGTCCTATAACATGAGTTGGGATATCCAACTCCTTCCCGTTCAAAACCTGAGACCCTTCCTATAGCATGAGATGTGATATTCAACTCCTTCCCATCCCAATACTGAGACACTTTCGATAGCAGAGATGTGATATCTCAATGCTTATACCAAACCTGAGACCCTTCCTATAGCATGAGATGTGATGTCTCAATGCTTCTAATTCAAAACCTGAGGCCCTTCCTATAGCAAGAGATGTGATATCCAACTCCTTCCCATTCTAATCCTGAGACCCTTCCGATAGCAGAGATGTGATATCTCAATGCTTATACCAAACCTGAGACCCTTCCTATGGCATGAGATGTCATATACAACTCCTTCCATTCCAATCCTGAGACCCTTCCTATAGCATGAGATGTGATATCTCAATGCTTATACCAAACCTGAGACCCTTCCTATAGCATGAGATGTGATATCCAACTTCTTCCCATTCCAATCCTGAGACCCTTCCTATAACATGAGATGTGATGTCTCAATGCTTCTAATACCAAACCTGAGATCCTTCCTATGGCATGAGATGTCATATAAAACTCCTTCCCATTCCAATCCTGAGACCCTTCCTATAGCATGAGATGTGATATCCAACTCCTTCCCATTCCAATCCTGAGACCCTTCCTATAGCATGAGATTTGATATCTCAATGCTTCTAATACCAAACCCGAGATCCTTCCGATAGCATGAGATGTTATATCTCAATGATTCTAATACCAAACCTGAGATCATTCCTATAACACGAGATGTGATATTCAAATCCTTCGCCTTCCAAACCTGAGACCCTCCCTTTAGCATGAGATGTGATATCCAACTCCTTCCCATTCCAATCCTGAGACCCTTCTGATAGCATGAGATGTGATATCTCAATGCCTATAATACCAAACCTGAGATCCTACCTCTAACATGAAATTTGATATCCAACTCCTTCCCCTTCCAAACCTGAGAGCGTTCCTATAGCATGAGATGTGATATCGAAGTATTTCCCATTCCAATCCTGAGACCCTTCCTATAACATGAGATGTGATATCCAACTCCTTCCCATTCCAACCTGAGACCCTTCCTATAGCATGAAATGGGATATCCAACTACTTCCAAATCCAATCCTGATACCCTTCCGATGGCATGAGATGTGATATCCCAATGCTTCTACCAAACCTGAGACCCATACTATGACATGAGATCTGATATCAAACTCCTTCCCATTCCAATCCTGAGACCCTTCCTATAGCTTGAGATGTGATATCCAACTCCTTCCCTTTCCAATTCGGGGACCCTTCCTATACCATGAGACTTGATATCTCAATGCTTCTACCAAACCTGAGACCCATACTATGGCATGAGATGTGATATCAAACTCCTTCCCATTCCAATCCTGAGACCCTTCCTCTAACATGAGATGTGATATCCAAATTCTTCCCCTACCAAACCTTAGACCCTTACTTTATCATGAGATGTGATATCCAACTCCTTCCCATTCCAATCCTGAGACCCTTCCGATATCATGAGATTTGTTATCTAAATGCTTCTAATATCAAACTTGACACCCTCCCTATAGCATGAGATGTGATATCCAAGTCCTTCCCATTCCAATCCTGAGACCCTTCCTATAGCATGAGATGTGATATCTCAATGCTTCTAATACCAAACCTGAGACTCTTAATATAACATGAGATGGGATATCCAACTCCTTCCCATTCCAATCCTGAGACCCTTCCGATAGCAGAGATGTGATATCTCAATGCTTATACCAAACCTGAGACCCTTCCTATAGCATGAGATGTGATGTCTCAATGCTTCTAATTCAAAACCTGAGGCCCTTCCTATAGCAAGAGATGTGATATCCAACTCCTTCCCATTCCAATCCTGAGACCCTTCCGATAGCAGAGATGTGATATCTCAATGCTTATACCAAACCTGAGACCCTTCCTATGGCATGAGATGTCATATACAACTCCTTCCCATTCCAATCCTGAGACCCTTCCTATAGCATGAGATGTGATATCTCAATGCTTATACCAAACCTGAGACCCTTCCTATAGCATGAGATGTGATATCCAACTTCTTCCCATTCCAATCCTGAGACCCTTCCTATAACATGAGATGTGATGTCTCAATGCTTCTGAGACCAAACCTGAGATCCTTCCTATGGCATGAGATGTCATATAAAACTCCTTCCCATTCCAATCCTGAGACCCTTTCTATTGCATGAGATGTGATATCCAACTCCTTCCCATTCAAATCCTGAGACCCTTCCTATAGCATGAGATTTGATATCTCAATGCTTCTAATACCAAACCTGAGATCCTTCTGATAGCATGAGATGTGATATCTCAATGCTTCTAATACCAAACCTGAGATCATTCCTATAACACGAGATGTGATATCCAAATCCTTCGCCTTCCAAACCTGAGACCCTCCCTTTAGCATGAGATGTGATATCCAACTCCTTCCCATTCCAATCCTGAGACCCTTCTGATAGCATGAGATGTGATATCTCAATGCCTCTAATACCAAACCTGAGATCCTACCTCTAACATGAAATTTGATATCCAACTCCTTCCCCTTCCAAACCTGAGAGCCTTCCTATAGCATGAGATGTGATATCGAAGTATTTCCCATTCCAATCCTGAGACCCTTCCTATAACATGAGATGTGATATCCAACTCCTTCCCATTCCAACCTGAGACCCTTCCTATAGCATGAGATGGGATATCCAACTACTTCCAAATCCAATTCTGATACCCTTCTGATAGCATGAGATGTGATATTCAATGCCTCTAATACCAAACCTGAGATCCTACCTCTAACATGAAATGTGATATCCAACTCCTTCCCTTTCCAAACGTGAGAGCCTCCATATAGCATGAGATGTGATATTCAAGTCCTTCCCATTCCAATCCTGAGACCCTTCCTATAGCATGAGATGTGATATCTCAATGCTTCTAATACCAAACCTGAGACCCTTCCTATAACATAAGATGGCATATCCAACTCCTTCCCATTCCAATCCTGAGACCCTTCCGATAGCAGAGATGTGATATCTCAATGCTTATACCAAACCTGAGACCCTTCCTATGGCATGAGATGTCATATACAACTCCTTCCCATTCCAATCCTGAGACCCTTCCTATAGCATGAGATGTGATATCTCAATGCTTATACCAAACCTGAGACCCTTCCTATAGCATGAGATGTGATATCCAACTCCTTCCCATTCCAATCCTGAGACCCTTCCTATAACATGAGATGTGATGTCTCAATGCTTCTAATACCAAACCTGAGATCCTTCCTATAACATGAGATGTGATATCAAAATCCTTCCCCTTCCAAACCTGAGACCCTCCCTTTAGCATGAGATGTGATATCCAACTCCTTCCCATTCCAATCCTGAGACCCTTCTGATAGCATGAGATGTGATTTTCAATGCCTCTAATACCAAACCTGAGATCCTACCTCTAACATGAAATGTGATATCCAACTCCTTCCCTTTCCAAACGTGAGAGCCTCCATATAGCATGAGATGTGATATTCAAGTCCTTCCCATTCCAATCCTGAGACCCTTCCTATAGCATGAGATGTGATATCTCAATGCTTCTAATAACAAACCTGAGACCCTTCCTATAACATAAGATGGGATATCTAACTCCTTCCCATTCCAATCCTGAGACCCTTCCAATAGCAGAGATGTGATATCTCAATGCTTCTACCAAACCTGAGACCCATACTATGGCATGAGATGTGATATCAAACTCCTTCCCATTCCAATCCTGAGACCCTTCCTCTAACATGAGATGTGATATCCAAATCCTTCCCCTTCCAAACCTTAGACCCTTACTTTATCATGAGATGTGATATCCAACTCCTTCCCATTCCAATCCTGAGACCCTTCCGATATCATGAGATTTGTTATCTCAATGCTTCTAATATCAAACTTGACACCCTCCCTATAACATGAGATGGGATATCCAACTCCTTCCCATTCCAATCCTGAGACCCTTCCGATAGCAGAGATGTGATATCTCAATGCTTATACCAGACCTGAGACCCTTCCTATAGCATGAGATGTGATGTCTCAATGCTTCTAATTCAAAACCTGAGGCCCTTCCTATAGCAAGAGATGTGATATCCAACTCCTTCCCATTCCAATCCTGAGACCCTTCCGATAGCAGAGATGTGATATCTCAATGCTTATACCAAACCTGAGACCCTTCCTATGGCATGAGATGTCATATACAACTCCTTCCCATTCCAATCCTGAGACCCTTCCTATAGCATGAGATGTGATATCTCAATGCTTATACCAAACCTGAGACCCTTCCTATAGCATGAGATGTGATATCCAACTTCTTCCAATTCCAATCCTGAGACCCTTCCTATAACATGAGATGTGATGTCTCAATGCTTCTAATACCAAACCTGAGATCCTTCCTATGGCATGAGATGTCATATAAAACTCCTTCCCATTCCAATCCTGAGACCCTTCCTATAGCATGAGATGTGATATCCAACTCCTTCCCATTCCAATCCTGAGACCCTTCCTATAGCATGAGATTTGATATCTCAATGCTTCTAATACCAAACCTGAGATCCTTCCGATAGCATGAGATGTGATATCTAAATGCTTCTAATACCAAACCTGAGATCATTCCTATAACACGAGATGTGATATCCAAATCCTTCGCCTTTCAAACCTGAGACCCTCCCTTTAGCATGAGATGTGATATCCAACTCCTTCCCATTCCAATCCTGAGACCCTTCTGATAGCATGAGATGTGATATCTCAATGCCTCTAATACCAAACCTGAGATCCTACCTCTAACATGAAATTTGATATCCAACTCCTTCCCCTTCCAAACCTGAGAGCCTTCCTATAGCATGAGATGTGATATCGAAGTATTTCCCATTCCAATCCTGAGACCCTTCCTATAACATGAGATGTGATATCCAACTCCTTCCTATTCCAACCTGAGACCCTTCCTATAGCATGAGATGGGATATCCAACTACTTCCAAATCCAATTCTGATACCCTTCCGATAGCATGAGATGTGATATCTCAATCCCTCTAATACCAAACCTGAGATCCTTCCGATAGCATGAGATGTGATATCTCAATGCTTCTAATACCAAACCTGAGATCCTTCCTATAACATGAGATGTGATATCAAAATGCTTCCCCTTCCAAACCTGAAACCCTCCCTTTAGCATGAGATGTGATATCCAACTCCTTCCCATTCCAATCCTGAGACCCTTCTGATAGCATGAGATGTGATATTCAATGCCTCTAATACCAAACCTGAGATCCTACCTCTAACATGAAATGTGATATCCAACTCCTTCCCTTTCCAAACGTGAGAGCCTCCATATAGCATGAGATGTGATATTCAAGTCCTTCCCATTCCAATCCTGAGACCCTTCCTATAGCATGAGATGTGATATCTCAATGCTTCTAATACCAAACCTGAGACCCTTCCTATAACATAAGATGGGATATCCAACTCCTTCCCATTCCAATCCTGAGACCCTTCCGATAGCAGAGATGTGATATCTCAATGCTTATACCAAACCTGAGACCCTTCCTATGGCATGAGATGTCATATACAACTCCTTCCCATTCCAATCCTGAGACCCTTCCTATAGCATGAGATGTGATATCTCAATGCTTATACCAAACCTGAGACCCTTCCTATAGCATGAGATGTGATATCCAACTCCTTCCCATTCCAATCCTGAGACCCTTCCTATAACATGAGATGTGATGTCTCAATGCTTCTAATACCAAACCTGAGATCCTTCCTATGGCATGAGATGTCATTTAAAACGCCTTCCCATTCCATTCCTGAGACCCTTCCTATAGCATGAGATGTGATATCCAACTCCTTCCCATTCCGATCCTGAGACCCTTCCTATAGCATGATATGTGATATCTCAATGCTTCTAACAACAAACCTGAGATCCTTCCTATAACATGAGATGTGATATCCAAATCCTTCCCCGTCCAAGCCTGAGACCCTCCCTTTAGCATGAGATGTGATATCCAACTCCTTCCCATTCCAATCCTGAGACCCTTCTGATAGCATGAGATGTGATATCTCAATGCCTCTAATACCAAACCTGAGATCCTACCTCTAACATGAAATGTGATATCCAACTCCTTCCCCTTCCAAACCTGGAGCCTTCCTATAGCATGAGATGTGATATCGAAGTATTTCCCATTCCAATCCTGAGACCCTTCCTATAACATGAGATGTGATATCCAACTCCTTCCCATTCCAACCTGAGACCCTTCCTATAGCATGAGATGTTATATCAAACTACTTCCAAGTCCAATCCTGATACCCTTCCGATAGCATGAGATGTGATATCTCAATCCCTCTAATACCAAACCTGAGATCCTTCCGATAGCATGAGATGTGATATCTCAATGCTTCTAATACCAAACCTGAGATCCTTCCTATAACATGAGATGTGATATCAAAATCCTTCCCCTTCCAAACCTGAGACCCTCCCTTTAGCATGAGATGTGATATCCAACTCCTTCCCATTCCAATCCTGAGACCCTTCTGATAGCATGAGATGTGATTTTCAATGCCTCTAATACCAAACCTGAGATCCTACCTCTAACATGAAATGTGATATCCAACTCCTTCCCTTTCCAAACGTGAGAGCCTCCATATAGCATGAGATGTGATATTCAAGTCCTTCCCATTCCAATCCTGAGACCCTTCCTATAGCATGAGATGTGATATCTCAATGCTTCTAATACCAAACCTGAGACCCTTCCTATAACATAAGATGGGATATCCAACTCCTTCCCATTCCAATCCTGAGACCCTTCCTATAGCATGAGATGTGATATCTCAATGCTTCTAATACCAAACCTGAGACCCTTCCTATAACATGAGATGGGATATCCAACTCCTTCCCATGCCAATCCTGAGACCCTTCCGATAGCAGAGATGTGATCTCTCAATGCTTATACCAAACCTGAGACCCTTGCTATGGCCTGAGATGTCATATACAACTCCTTCCCATTCCAATCCTGAGACCCTTCCTATAGCATTCGATGTGATATCTCAATGCTTATACCAAACCTGAGACCCTTCCTATAGCATGAGATGTGATATCCAACTCCTTCCCATTCCAATCGTGAGACCCTTCCTATAGAATGAGATGTGATATCTCAATGCCTCTAATACCAAACCTGAGATCCTTCCTCTAACATGAAATGTGATATCCAATTCCTTCCCTTTCCAAACCTGAGAGCCTACGTATAGCATGAGATGTGATATCCAAGTCCTTCCCATTCCAATCCTTAGACACTTCCTACAGCATGAGATGTGATATCTCAATGATTCTAATACCAAACCTGAGACCCGTCCTATAACATGAGATGGGATATCCAACTCCTTCCCATTTCAATCCTGAGACACTTCCGATAGCAGAAATGTGATATCTCAATGCTTATACCAAACCTGAGACCCTTCCTATAACATGAGATGTGATATCCAACTCCTTCCCGTTCCAAACCTGAGACCCTTCCTATAGCATATGTGATATCCAACTCCTTCCCATTCCAAACATGAGACCCTTCCTATGGCAAGAATGTAATATCCAACTCCTTACCATTCCAATCCTGAGACCATTCCTATAGCATGAGATGTGATATCTCAATGCTTCTAATACCAAACCTGAGATCCTTCCTATTACATGAGATGTGATATCCAATTCCTTCCCATTCCAAACCTGAGACCCTTCCTACAGCATGTGATGTGATATCTCAATGCTTCTAATACCAAACCTGAGACCTGTCCTATAACATGAGTTGGGATATCCAACTCCTTCCCGTTCAAAACCTGAGACCCTTCCTATAGCATGAGATGTGATATTCAACTCCTTCCCATCCCAATACTGAGACACTTTCGATAGCAGAGATGTGATATCTCAATTCTTATACCAAACCTGAGACCCTTCCTATAACATGATATGTGATATCCAACTCCTTCCCGTTCCAAACCTGAGAACCTTCCTATAGCATGAGATGTGATATCCAACTCCTTCCCATTCCAATTTGAGACCCTTCCGATAGCATGAGATGTGATATCTCAATGCCTCTAATACCAAACCTGAGATCCTTCCGATAGCATGAGATGGATATCTCAATGCTTCTAATACCAAACCTGAGATCCTTCCTGTAACATGAGATGTGATATCCAAATCCTTCCCCTTCCAAACCTGAGACCTTCCCTTTAGCATGAGATTTGATATCCAACTCGTTCCCATTCTAATCCTGAGACCCTTCTGATAGCATGAGATGTGATATCTCAATGCCTCTAATACCAAACCTGAGATCCTACCTCTAACATGAAATGTGATATCCAACTCCTTCCCTTTCCAAACCTGAGAGCCTTCCTATAGCATGAGATGTGATATCCAAGTCCTTCTCATTCCAATCCGGAGACCCTTCCTATAACATGAGATGTGATATCCAACTCCTTCCGATTCCAACCTGAGACCCTTCCTATAGCATGAGATGGGATATCCAACTCCTTCCAAATCCAATCCTGATACCCTTCCGATGGCATGAGATGTGATATCCCAATGCTTCTACCAAACCTGAGACCCATACTATGACATGAGATCTGATATCAAACTCCTTCCCATTCCAATCCTGAGACCCTTCCTATAGCTTGAGATGTGATATCCAACTCCTTCCCTTTCCAATTCGGAGACCCTTCTTATAACATGAGACTTGATATCTCAATGCTTCTACCAAACCTGAGACCCATACTATGGCATGAGATGTGATATCAAACTCCTTCCCATTCCAATCCTGAGACCCTTCCTCTAACATGAGATGTGATATCCAAATCCTTCCCCTTCCAAACCTTAGACCCTTAATTTATCATGAGATGTGATATCCAACTCCTTCCCATTCCAATCCTGAGACCCTTCCGATATCATGAGATTTGTTATCTCAATGCTTCTAATATCAAACTTGACACCCTCCTTATAGCATGAGATGTGATATCCAAGTCCTTCCAATTCCAATCCTGAGACCCTTCCTATAGCATGAGATGTGATATCTCAATGCTTCTAATACCAAACCTGAGACTCTTCCTATAACATGAGATGGGATATCCAACTCCTTCCCATTCCAATCCTGAGACCCTTCCGATAGCAGAGATGTGATATCTCAATGCCTATACCAAACCTGAGACCCTTCCTATAGCATGAGATGTGATGTCTCAATGCTTCTAATTCAAAACCTGAGGCCCTTCTTATAGCAAGAGATGTGATATCCAACTCCTTCCTATTCCAATCCTGAGACCCTTCCGATAGCAGAGATGTGATATCTCAATGCTTATACCAAACCTGAGACACTTCCGATGGCATGAGATGTCATATACAACTCCTTCCCATTCCAATCCTGAGACCCTTCCTATAGCATGAGATGTGATATCTCAATGCTTATACCAAACCTGAGACCCTTCCTATTGCATGAGATGTGATATCCAACTTCTTCCCATTCCAATCCTGAGACCCTTCCTATAGCATGAGATGTGATATCCAACTCCTTCCCATTCCAATCCTGAGACCCTTCCTATAGCATGAGATTTGATATCTCAATGCTTCTAATACCAAACCTGAGATCCTTCCGATAGTATGAGATGTGATATCTCAATGATTCTAATACCAAACCTGAGATCATTCCTATAACACGAGATGTGATATTCAAATCCTTCGCCTTCCAAACCTGAGACCCTCCCTTTAGCATGAGATGTGATATCCAACTCCTTCCCATTCCAATCCTGAGACCCTTCTGATAGCATGAAATGTGATATCTCAATGCCTATAATACCAAACCTGAGATCCTACCTCTAACATGAAATTTGATATCCAACTCCTTCCCCTTCCAAACCTGAGAGCGTTCCTATAGCATGAGATGTGATATCGAAGTATTTCCCATTCCAATCCTGAGACCCTTCCTATAACATGAGATGTGATATCCAACTCCTTCCAATTCCAACCTGAGACCCTTCCTATAGCATGAGATGGGATATCCAACTACTTCCAAATCCAATCCTGATACCCTTCCGATGGCATGAGATGTGATATCCCAATGCTTCTACCAAACCTGAGACCCATACTATGACATGAGATCTGATATCAAACTCCTTCCCATTCCAATCCTGAGACCCTTCCTATAGCTTGAGATGTGATATCCAACTCCTTCCCTTTCCAATTCGGAGACCCTTCCTATACCATGAGACTTGATATCTCAATGCTTCTACCAAACCTGAGACCCATACTATGGCATGAGATGTGATATCAAACTCCTTCCCATTCCAATCCTGAGACCCTTCCTCTAACATGAGATGTGATATCCAAATTCTTCCCCTACCAAACCTTAGACCCTTACTTTATCATGAGATGTGATATCCAACTCCTTCCCATTCCAATCCTGAGACCCTTCCGATATCATGAGATTTGTTATCTCAATGCTTCTAATATCAAACTTGACACCCTCCCTATAGCATGAGATGTGATATCCAAGTCCTTCCCATTCCAATCCTGAGACCCTTCCTATAGCATGAGATGTGATATCTCAATGCTTCTAATACCAAACCTGAGACTCTTAATATAACATGAGATGGGATATCCAACTCCTTCCCATTCCAATCCTGAGACCCTTCCGATAGCAGAGATGTGATATCTCAATGCTTATACCAAACCTGAGACCCTTCCTATAGCATGAGATGTGATGTCTCAATGCTTCTAATTCAAAACCTGAGGCCCTTCCTATAGCAAGAGATGTGATATCCAACTCCTTCCCATTCCAATCCTGAGACCCTTCCGATAGCAGAGATGTGATATCTCAATGCTTATACCAAACCTGAGACCCTTCCTATGGCATGAGATGTCATATACAACTCCTTCCCATTCCAATCCTGAGACCCTTCCTATAGCATGAGATGTGATATCTCAATGCTTATACCAAACCTGAGACCCTTCGTATAGCATGAGATGTGATATCCAACTTCTTCCCATTCCAATCCTGAGACCCTTCCTATAACATGAGATGTGATGTCTCAATGCTTCTGAGACCAAACCTGAGATCCTTCCTATGGCATGAGATGTCATATAAAACTCCTTCCCATTCCAATCCTGAGACCCTTCCTATTGCATGAGATGTGATATCCAACTCCTTCCCATTCCAATCCTGAGACCCTTCCTATAGCATGAGATTTGATATGTCAATGCTTCTAATACCAAACCTGAGATCCTTCCGATAGCATGAGATGTGATATCTCAATGCTTCTAATACCAAACCTGAGATCATTCCTATAACACGAGATGTGATATCCAAATCCTTCGCCTTCCAAACCTGAGACCCTCCCTTTAGCATGAGATGTGATATCCAACTCCTTCCCATTCCAATCCTGAGAACCTTCTGATAGCATGAGATGTGATATCTCAATGCCTCTAATACCAAACCTGAGATCCTACCTCTAACATGAAATTTGATATCCAACTCCTTCCCCTTCCAAACCTGAGAGCCTTCCTATAGCATGAGATGTGATATCGAAGTATTTCCCATTCCAATCCTGAGACCCTTCCTATAACATGAGATGTGATATCCAACTCCTTCCCATTCCAACCTGAGACCCTTCCTATAGCATGAGATGGGATATCCAACTACTTCCAAATCCAATTCTGATACCCTTCCGATAGCATGAGATCTGATATCTCATTCCCGCTAATACCAAACCTGAGATCCTTCCGATAGCATGAGATGTGATATCTCAATGCTTCTAATACCAAACCTGAGATCCTTCCTATAACATGAGATGTGATATCAAAATCCTTCCCCTTCCAAACCTGAGACCCTCCCTTTAGCATGAGATGTGATATCCAACTCCTTCCCATTCCAATCCTGAGACCCTTCTGATAGCATGAGATGTGATATTCAATGCCTCTAATACCAAACCTGAGATCCTACCTCTAACATGAAATGTGATATCCAACTCCTTCCCTTTCCAAACGTGAGAGCCTCCATATAGCATGAGATGTGATATTCAAGTCCTTCCCATTCCAATCCTGAGACCCTTCCTATAGCATGAGATGTGATATCTCAATGCTTCTAATACCAAACCTGAGACCCTTCCTATAACATAAGATGGGATATCCAACTCCTTCCCATTCCAATCCTGAGACCCTTCCGATAGCAGAGATGTGATATCTCAATGCTTATACCAAACCTGAGACCCTTCCTATGGCATGAGATGTCATATACAACTCCTTCCCATTCCAATCCTGAGACCCTTCCTATAGCATGAGATGTGATATCTCAATGCTTATACCAAACCTGAGACCCTTCCTATAGCATGAGATGTGATATCCAACTCCTTCCCATTCCAATCCTGAGACCCTTCCTATAACATGAGATGTGATGTCTCAATGCTTCTAATACCAAACCTGAGATCCTTCCTATGGCATGAGATGTCATTTAAAACGCCTTCCCATTGCATTCCTGAGACCCTTTCTATAGCATGAGATGTGATATCCAACTCCTTCCCATTCCGATCCTGAGATCCTTCCGATAGCATGAGATGTGATATCTCAATGCTTCTAATACCAAACCTGAGATCCTTCCTATAACATGAGATGTGATATCAAAATCCTTCCCCTTCCAAACCTGAGACCCTCCCTTTAGCATGAGATGTGATATCCAACTCCTTCCCATTCCAATCCTGAAACCCTTCTGATAGCATGAGATGTGATTTTCAATGCCTCTAATACCAAACCTGAGATCCTACCTCTAACATGAAATGTGATATCCAACTCCTTCCCTTTCCAAACGTGAAAGCCTCCATATAGCATGAGATGTGATATTCAAGTCCTTCCCATTCCAATCCTGAGACCCTTCCTATAGCATGAGATGTGATATCTCAATGCTTCTAATACCAAACCTGAGACCCTTCCTATAACATAAGATGGGATATCCAACTCCTTCCCATTCCAATCCTGAGACCCTTCCGATAGCAGAGATGTGATATCTCAATGCTTATACCAAACCTGAGACCCTTCCTATGGCATGAGATGTCATATACAACTCCTTCCCATTCCAATCCTGAGACCCTTCCTATAGCATGAGATGTGATATCTCAATGCTTATACCAAACCTGAGACCCTTCCTATAGCATGAGATGTGATATCCAACTCCTTCCCATTCCAATCCTGAGACCCTTCCTATAACATGAGATGTGATGTCTCAATGCTTCTAATACCAAACCTGAGATCCTTCCTATGGCATGAGATGTCATTTAAAACGCCTTCCCATTCCATTCCTGAGACCCTTTCTATAGCATGAGATGTGATATCCAATTCCTTCCCATTCCGATCCTGAGATCCTTCCGATAGCATGAGATGTGATATCTCAATGCTTCTAATACCAAACCTGAGATCCTTCCTATAACATGAGGTGTGATATCAAAATCCTTCCCCTTCCAAACCTGAGACCCTCCCTTTAGCATGAGATGTGATATCCAACTCCTTCCCATTCCAATCCTGAGACCCTTCTGATAGCATGAGATGTGATTTTCAATGCCTCTAATACCAAACCTGAGATCCTACCTCTAACATGAAATGTGATATCCAACTCCTTCCCTTTCCAAACGTGAAAGCCTCCATATAGCATGAGATGTGATATTCAAGTCCTTCCCATTCCAAACCTGAGACCCTTCCTATAACATAAGATGGGATATCCAACTCCTTCCCATTCCAATCCTGAGACCCTTCCAATAGCAGAGATGTGATATCTCAATGCTTCTACCAAACCTGAGACCCATACTATGGCATGAGATGTGATATCAAACTCCTTCCCATTCCAATCCTGAGACCCTTCCTCTAACATGAGATGTGATATCCAAATCCTTCCCCTTCCAAACCTTAGACCCTTACTTTATCATGAGATGTGATATCCAACTCCTTCCCATTCCAATCCTGAGACCCTTCCGATATCATGAGATTTGTTATCTCAATGCTTCTAATATCAAACTTGACACCCTCCCTATAGCATGAGATGTGATATCCAAGTCCTTCCCATTCCAATCCTGAGACCCTTCCTATAGCATGAGATGTGATATCTCAATGCTTCTAATACCAAACCTGTGACTCTTCCTATAACATGAGATGGGATATCCAACTCCTTCCCATTCCAATCCTGAGACCCTTCCGATAGCAGAGATGTGATATCTCAATGCTTATACCAAACCTGAGACCCTTCCTATAGCATGAGATGTGATGTCTCAATGCTTCTAATTCAAAACCTGAGGCCCTTCCTATAGCAAGAGATGTGATATCCAACTCCTTCCCATTCCAATCCTGAGACCCTTCCGATAGCAGAGATGTGATATCTCAATGCTTATACCAAACCTGAGACCCTTCCTATGGCATGAGATGTCATATACAACTCCTTCCCATTCCAATCCTGAGACCCTTCCTATAGCATGAGATGTGATATCTCAATGCTTATACCAAACCTGAGACCCTTCCTATAGCATGAGATGTGATATCCAACTTCTTCCAATTCCAATCCTGAGACCCTTCCTATAACATGAGATGTGATGTCTCAATGCTTCTAATACCAAACCTGAGATCCTTCCTATGGCATGAGATGTCATATAAAACTCCTTCCCATTCCAATCCTGAGACCCTTCCTATAGCATGAGATGTGATATCCAACTCCTTCCCATTCCAATCCTGAGACCCTTCCTATAGCATGAGATTTGATATCTCAATGCTTCTAATACCAAACCTGAGATCCTTCCGATAGCATGAGATGTGATATCTCAATGCTTCTAATACCAAACCTGAGATAATTCCTATAACACGAGATGTGATATCCAAATCCTTCGCCTTCCAAACCTGAGACCCTCCCTTTAGCATGAGATGTGATATCCAACTTCTTCCCATTCCAATCCTGAGACCCTTCTGATAGCATGAGATGTGATATCTCAATGCCTCTAATACCAAACCTGAGATCCTACCTCTAACATGAAATTTGATATCCAACTCCTTCCCCTTCCAAACCTGAGAGCCTTCCTATAGCATGAGATGTGATATCGAAGTATTTCCCATTCCAATCCTGAGACCCTTCCTATAACATGAGATGTGATATCCAACTCCTTCCCATTCCATCCTGAGACCCTTCCTATAGCATGAGATGGGATATCCAACTCCTTCCAAATCCAATCCTGATACCCTTCCGATAGCATGAGATGTGATATCCCAATGCTTCTACAAAACCTGAGACCCATACATCGCATGAGATGTGATATCAAACTCCTTCCCATTCCAATCCAAAGACCCTTCCTATAGCTTGAGATGTGATATCCAACTCCTTCCCATTCCAATTCTGAGACCCTTCCTATAGCATGAGATGTGATATCTCAATGCTTCTAATACCAAACCTGAGACCCTTCCTATAACATGAGATGTGTTATCCAAGTCCTTCCCATTCCAATCCTGAGACCCTTCCTATAGCATGAGATGTGATATCTCAATGCTTCTAATACCAAACCTGAGACCCTTCCTATATCATGAGATGTGATATCCAAGTCCTTCCCATTCCAATCCTGAGACCCTTCCTATAGCTTGAGATGTGATATCTAACTCCTTCCCATTCCAATTCTGAGACCGTCCTATACCATGAGATGTGATATCTCAATGCTTCTAATACCAAACCTGAGACCCTTCCTATAACGAGATGGGATATCCAACTCCTTCCCATTCCAATCCTGAGACCCTTCCGATAGCAGAGATGTGATATCTCAATGCTTATACCAAACCTGAGACCCTACCTATGGCATGAGATGTCATATACAACTCCTTCCGAGTCCAAACCTGAGACCCTTCCTATAGCATGAGATGGGATATCTCAATGCTAATACCAAACCTGAGACCCTTCCTATAGCATGAGATGTGATATCCAACTCCTTCCCATTCCAATCCTGAGACCCTTACTATAGCTTGAGATGTGATATCCAACTCCTTCCCATTCCAATCCTGAAACCCTTTCTATAGCTTGAGATGTGATATTCAACTCCTTCCCATTCCAATCCTGAGACCCTTCCTATAGCATGAGATGTGATATCTCAATGCTTCTAATACCAAACCTGAGATCCTTCCTATAACATGAGATGTGATATCCAAATCCTTCCACTTCCAAACCTGAGACCCTCCCTTTAGCATGAGATGTGATATCCGACTCCTTCCCATTCCAATCCTGAGACCCTTCTGATAGCATGAGATGTGATATCTCAATGCCTCTAATACCAAACCTGAGATCCTTCCGATAGCATGAGATGTGATATCTCAATGCTTCTAATACCAAACCTGAGATCCTTCCTATAACATGAGATGTGATATCCAAATCCTTCCCCTTCCAAACCTGAGACCCTCCCTTTAGCATGAGATGTGATATCCAACTCCTTCCCATTCCAATCCTGAGACCCTTCCTATAGCATGAGATGTGATATCTCAATGCTTCTAATACCAAACCTGAGATCCTTCCTATAACATGAAATGTGATATCCAACTCCTTCCCCTTCCAAACCTGAGAGCCTTCCTATAGCATGAGATGTGATATCCAAGTCCTTCCCATTCCAATCCTGAGACCCATCCTATAACATGAGATGTGATATCCAACTCCTTCCAAATCCAATCCTGATACCCTTCCGATAGCATGAGATGTGATATCCCAATGCTTCTACAAAACCTGAGACCCATACATGGCATGAGATGTGATATCAAACTCCTTCCCATTCCAATCCTGAGACACTTCCTATAGCATCAGATGTGATATCTCAATGCTTCTAATACCAAACCTGAGACTCTTCCTATAACATGAGATGGGATATCCAACTCCTTCCCATTCCAATCCTGAGACCCTTCCAATAGCAGAGATGTGATATCTCAATGCTTATACCAAACCTGAGACCCTTCCTATGGCATGAGATGTCATAAACAACTCCTTCCCATTCCAATCCTGAGACCCTTCCTATAGCATGAGATGTGATATCTCAATGCTTCTAATACCAAACCTGAGATCCTTCCTATAACATGAGATGTGATATTTAACTCCTTCCCATTCCAATCCTGAGACCCTTCCTATAGCATGAGATGTGACATCTCAATGCTTATACCACACCTGAGACCCTTCCTATAGCATGAGATGTGATATCCAACTCCTTCCCATTCCAATCCTGAGACCCTTCCTATAGCATGAGATGTGATATCTCAATGCCTCTAATACCAAACCTGAGATCCTTCCTCTTACATGAAATGTGATATCCAACTCCTTCCCTTTCCAAACCTGAGAGCCTACCTATAGCATGAGATGTGATATTCAAGTCCTTCCCATTCCAATCCTTAGACCCTTCCTACAGCATGCAATATGATATCTCAATGATTCTAATAACAAACCTGAGACCCGTCCTATAACATGAGATGGGATATCCAACTCCTTCCCATTCCAATCCTGAGACACTTCCGATAGCAGAGATGTGATATTTCAATGCTTATACCAAACCTGAGACCCTTCCTATAGCATGAGATGTAATATCCAACTCCTTCCCATTCCAATCCTGAGACCCTTCCTACAGCATGCAATGTGATATCTCAATGCTTCTAATACCAAACATGAGACCCGTCCTATAACATGAGATGGGATATCCAACTCCTTCCCGTTCCAAACCTGAGACCCTTCCTATAGCATGAGATGTGATATCCAACTCCTTCCCATTCCAATCCTGAGACCCTTCTGATAGCATGAGATGTGATATCTCAATGCTTCTAATACCAAACCTGAGATCCTTCTTATAACATGTGATGTGATATCCAAATCCTTCCCCTTCCAAACCTGAGACCCTCCCTTTAGCATGAGAAGTGATATCCAACTCCTTCCCATTCCAATCCTGAGACCCTTATGATAGCATGAGATGTGATATCTCAATGCCTCTAATACCAAACCTGAGATACTTTCGATAGCATGAGATGTGATATCTCAATGATTCTAATACCAAACCTGAGATCCTTCCTATAACATGCGATGTGATATCCAAATCCTTCCCCTTCCAAACCTGAGACCCTCCCTTTAGCATGAGATGTGATATCCAACTCCTTCCCATTCCAATCCTGAGACCCTTCTGATAGCATGAGATGTGATACCTCAATGCCTCTAATACCAAACCTGAGATCCTACCTCTAACATGAAATGTGATATCCAACTCCTTCCCTTACCAAACCTGAGATCCTTCCTATAACATGCGATGTGATATCCAAATCCTTCCCCTTCCAAACCTGAGACCCTCCATATAGCATGAGATGTGATATCCAAGTCCGTCCCATTCCAATCCTGAGACCCTTCCTATAGCATGAGATGTGATATCTCAATGCTTATTCCAAACCTGAGACCCTTCCTATGGCATGAGATGTCATATACAACTCCTTCCCATTCCAATCCTGAGACCCTTCCTATAGCATGAGATGTGATATCTCAATGCTTATACCAAACCTGAGACCCTTCCTATAGCATGAGATGTGATAGCCAACTTCTTCCCATTCCAATCCTGAGACCCTTCCTATAACATGAGATGTGATGTCGCAATGCTTCTAATACCAAACCTGAGATCTTTCCTATAACATGAGATGTGATATCCAACACCTTCCCATTCCAATCCTCAGACCCTTCCTATAGCATGAGATGTGATATCTCAATGCTTATACCAAACGTGAGACCCTTCCTATAGCTTGAGATGTGATATCCAACTCCTTCCCATTCCAATCCTGAGACCCTTCCTATAGCATGAGATGTGATATCTCAATGCTTATACCAAACGTGAGACCCTTCCTATAACATGAGATGTGATATCTTAATGCCTCTAATACCAAACCTGAGATCCTTCCTCTAACATGAAATGTGATATCCAACTCCTTCCCGTTCCAAACCTGAGAGCCTTCCTATAGCATGAGATATGATATCCAAGTCCTTCCCATTCCAATCCCGGGACCCTTCCTATAACATGAGATGTGATATCCAACTCCTTCCCATTCCAACCTGAGACCCTTCCTATAGCATGAGATAGGATATCCAACTCCTTCCAAATCAAATCCTGATACCCTTCCGATAGCATGAGATGTGATATCCCAATGTTTCTATCAAACCTGAGACCCATACTATGGCATGAGTTGTGATATCAAACCCCTTCCCATTCCAATCCTGAGACCCTTCCTATAGCTTGAGATATCCAACTCCTTCCCATTCCAATTCTGAGACCCTTCCTATACCATGAGACTTGATATCTCAATGCTTCTAATACCAAACCTGAGACCCTTCCTATAGCATGAGATGTGATATCTCAATGCTTCTAATACCAAACCTGAGATCCTTCCGATAACATGAGATGTGATATCCAAATCCTTCCCCTTCCAAACCTGAGACCCTCCCTTTAGCATGAGATGTGATATCCAACTCCTTCCCATTCCCATCCTGAGACCCTTCTGATAGCATGAGATGTGATATCTCAATGCCTCCAATACCAAACCTGAGATCCTACCTCTAACATGAAATGTGATATCCACATCCTTCCCCTTCCAAACCTGAGACCCTCCCTTTAGCATGAGATGTGATATCCAACTCCGTCCCATTCCAATCCTGAGACCCTTCCGATAGCATGAGATGTGATATCTCAATGCTTCTAATACCAAACCTGTGATCCTTCCTATAACAAGAGATGTGATATCCAAATCCTTCCCCTTCCAAACCTGAGACCCTCCCTTTAGCATGAGATGTGATATCTCAATGCCTCTAATACCAAACCTGAGATCCTTCCGATAGCATGAGATGTGATATCTCAATGCTTCTAATACCAAACCTGAGATCCTTCCTATAACATGAGACGTGATATCCAAATCCTTCCCCTTCCAAACCTGAGACCCTCCCTTTAGCATGAGATGTGATATCCAACTCCTTCCCATTCCAATCCTGAGACCCTTCTGATAGCATGAGATGTGATATCTCAATGCCTCTAATACCAAACCTGAGATCCTACCACTAACATGAAATGTGATATCCAACTCTTTCCCCTTCCAAACCTGAGAGCCTTCCTATAGCATGAGATGTGATATCCGACTCCTTCCCGTTCCAATCCTGAGACCCTTCCGATAGCATGAGATGTGATATCTCAATGCTTCTAATACCAAACCTGAGATCCTTCTTATAACATGTGATGTGATATCCAAATCCTTCCCCTTCCAAACCTGAGACCCTCCCTTTAGCATGAGATGTGATATCCAACTCCTTCCCATTCCAATACTGAGACCCTTATGATAGATAGCATGAGATGTGATATCTCAATGCCTCTAATACCAAACCTGAGATCCTTCCTATAACATGAGATGTGATATCCAAATCCTTCCCCTTCCAAACCTGAGACCCTCCCTTTAGCATGAGATGTGATATCCAACTCCTTCCCATTCCAATCCTGAGACCCTTCCGATAGCATGAGATCTGATATCTCAATGCTTCTAATACCAAACCTGTGATCCTTCCTATAACAAGAGATGTGATATCCAAATCCTTCCCCTTCCAAACCTGAGACCCTCCCTTTAGCATGAGATGTGATATCTCAATGCCTCTAATACCAAACCTGAGATCCTTCCGATAGCATGAGATGTGATATCTCAATGCTTCTAATACCAAACCTGAGATCCTTCCTATAACATGAGACGTGATATCCAAATCCTTCCCCTTCCAAACCTGAGACCCTCCCTTTAGCATGAGATGTGATATCCAACTCCTTCCCATTCCAATCCTGAGACCCTTCTGATAGCATGAGATGTGATATCTCAATGCCTCTAATACCAAACCTGAGATCCTACCTCTAACATGAAATGTGATATCCAACTCCTTCCCCTTCCAAACCTGAGAGCCTTCCTATAGCATGAGATGTGATATCCAAGTCCTTCCCATTCCAATCCTGAGACCCTTCCTATAACATGAGATGTGATATCCAACTCCTTCCAAATCCAATCCTGATACCCTTCCGATAGCATGAGATGTGATATCCCAATGCTTCTACAAAACCTGAGACCCATACATGGCATGAGATGTGATATCAAACTCCTTCCCATTCCAATCCTGAGACACTTCCTATAGCATCAGATGTGATATCTCAATGCTTCTAATACCAAACCTGAGACTCTTCCTATAACATGAGATGGGATATCCAACTCCTTCCCATTCCAATCCTGAGACCCTTCCGATAGCAGAGATGTGATATCTCAATGCTTATACCAAACCTGAGACCCTTCCTATGGCATGAGATGTCATATACAACTCCTTCCCATTCCAACCCTGAGACCCTTCCTATAGCATGAGATGTGAAATCTCAATGCTTCTAATACCAAACCTGAGATCCTTCCTATAACATGAGATGTGATATCCAACTCCTTCCCATTCCAATCCTGAGACCCTTCCTATAGCATGAGATGTGACATCTCAATGCTTATACCAAACCTGAGACCCTTCCTATAGCATGAAATGTGATATCCAACTCCTTCCCATTCCAATCCTGAGACCCTTCCTATAGCATGAGATGTGATATCTCAATGCCTCTAATACCAAACCTGAGATCCTTCCTCTAACATGAAATGTGATATCCAACTCCTTCCCTTTCCAAACCTGAGAGCCTACCTATAGCATGAGATGTGATATTCAAGTCCTTCCCATTCCAATCCTTAGACCCTTCCTACAGCATGCAATATGATATCTCAATGATTCTAATAACAAACCTGAGACCCGTCCTATAACATGAGATGGGATATCCAACTCCTTCCCATTCCAATCCTGAGACACTTCCGATAGCAGAGATGTGATATCTCAATGCTTATACCAAACCTGAGACCCTTCCTATAGCATGAGATGTAATATCCAACTCCTTCCCATTCCAATCCTGAGACCCTTCCTACAGCATGCGATGTGATATCTCAATGCTTCTAATACCAAACCTGAGACCCGTCCTATAACATGAGATGGGATATCCAACTCCTTCCCGTTCCAAACCTGAGACCCTTCCTATAGCATGAGATGTGATATCCAACTCCTTCCCATCCCAATCCTGAGACACTTCCGATTGCAGAGATGTGATATCTCAATGCTTATACCAAACCTGAGACTCTTCCTATAACATGAGATGTGATATCCAACTCCTTCCCGTTCCAAACCTGAGACCCTTCCTATAGCATGAGATGTGATATCCAACTCCCTCCCATTCCAATCCTGAGACCCTTCTGATAGCATGAGATGTGATATCTCAATGCCTCTAATACCAAACCTGAGATACTTCCGATAGCATGAGATGTGATATCTCAATGATTCTAATACCAAACCTGAGATCCTTCCTATAACATGCGATGTGATATCCAAATCCTTCCCCTTCCAAACCTGAGACCCTCCCTTTAGCATGAGATGTGATATCCAACTCCTTCCCATTCCAATCCTGAGACCCTTCCTATAGCTTGAGAAGTGATATCTAACTCCTTCCCATTCCAATTCTGAGACCCGTCCTATACCATGAGATGTGATATCTCAATGCTTATACCAAACCTGAGACCCTACCTATGGCATGAGATGTCATATACAACTCCTTCCGATTCCAAACCTGAGACCCTTCCTATAGCATGAGATGGGATATCTCAATGCTAATACCAAACCTGAGACCCTTCCTATAGCATGAGATGTGATATCCAACTCCTTCCCATTCCAATCCTGAGACCCTTACTATAGCTTGAGATGTGATATCCAACTCCTTCCCATTCCAATCCTGAGACCCTTTCTATAGCTTGAGATGTGATATCCAACTCCTTCCCATTCCAATACTGAGACCCTTCCTATAGCATGAGATGTGATATCTCAATGCTTCTAATACCAAACCTGAGATCCTTCCTATAACATGAGATGTGATATCCAAATCCTTCCACTTCCAAACCTGAGACCCTCCCTTTAGCATGAGATGTGATATCCGACTCCTTCCCATTCCAATCCTGAGACCCTTCTGATAGCATGAGATGTGATATCTCAATGCCTCTAATACCAAACCTGAGATCCTTCCGATAGCATGAGATGTGATATCTCATTGCTTCTAATACCAAACCTGAGATCCTTCCTATAACATGAGATGTGATATCCAAATCCTTCCCCTTCCAAACCTGAGACCCTCCCTTTAGCATGAGATGTGATATCCAACTCCTTCCCATTCCAATCCTGAGACCCTTCTGATAGCATGAGATGTGATATCTCAATGCCTCTAATACCAAACCTGAGATCCTACCTCTAACATGAAATGTGATATCCAACTCCTTCCCCTTCCAAACCTGAGAGCCTTCCTATAGCATGAGATGTGATATCCAAGTCCTTCCCATTCCAATCCTGAGACCCTTCCTATAACATGAGATGTGATATCCAACTCCTTCCAAATCCAATCCTGATACCCTTCCGATAGCATGAGATGTGATATCCCAATGATTCTACAAAACCTGAGACCCATACATGGCATGAGATGTGATATCAAACTCCTTCCCATTCCAATCCTGAGACACTTCCTATAGCATCAGATGTGATATCTCAATGCTTCTAATACCAAACCTGAGACTCTTCCTATAACATGAGATGGGATATCCAACTGCTTCCCATTCCAATCCTGAGACCCTTCCGATAGCAGAGATGTGATATCTCAATGCTTATACCAAACCTGAGACCCTTCCTATGGCATGAGATGTCATATACAACTCCTTCCCATTCCAATCCTGAGACCCTTCCTATAGCATGAGATGTGATATCTCAATGCTTCTAATACCAAACCTGAGATCCTTCCTATAACATGAGATGTGATATCCAACTCCTTCCCATTCCAATCCTGAGACCCTTCCTATAGCATGAGATGTGACATCTCAATGCTTATACCACACCTGAGACCCTTCCTATAGCATGAGATGTGATATCCAACTCCTTCCCATTCAAATCCTGAGACCCTTCCTATAGCATGAGATGTGATATCTCAATGCCTCTAATACCAAACCTGAGATCCTTCCTCTAACATGAAATGTGATATCCAACTCCTTCCCTTTCCAAACCTGAGAGACTACCTATAGCATGAGATGTGATATTCAAGTCCTTCCCATTCCAATCCTTAGACCCTTCCTACAGCATGCAATATGATATCTCAATGATTCTAATAACAAACCTGAGACCCGTCCTATAACATGAGATGGGATATCCAACTCCTTCCCATTCCAATCCTGAGACACTTCCGATAGCAGAGATGTGATATCTCAATGCTTATACCAAACCTGAGACCCTTCCTATGGCATGAGATGTCATATACAACTCCTTCCCATTCCAACCCTGAGACCCTTCCTATAGCATGAGATGTGATATCTCAATGCTTCTAATACCAAACCTGAGATCCTTCCTATAACATGAGATGTGATATCCAACTCCTTCCCATTCCAATCCTGAGACCCTTCCTATAGCATGAGATGTGACATCTCAATGCTTATACCAAACCTGAGACCCTTCCTATAGCATGAAATGTGATATCCAACTCCTTCCCATTCCAATCCTGAGACCCTTCCTATAGCATGAGATGTGATATCTCAATGCGTCTAATACCAAACCTGAGATCCTTCCTCTAACATGAAATGTGATATCCAACTCCTTCCCTTTCCAAACCTGAGAGCCTACCTATAGCATGAGATGTGATATTCAATTCCTTCCCATTCCAATCCTTAGACCCTTCCTACAGCATGCAATATGATATCTCAATGATTCTAATAACAAACCTGAGACCCGTCCTATAACATGAGATGGGATATCCAACTCCTTCCCATTCCAATCCTGAGACCCTTCCTATAGCATGAGATGTGATATCCAACTCCTTCCCATCCCAATCCTGAGACACTTCCGATTGCAGAGATGTGATATCTCAATGCTTATACCAAACCTGAGACTCTTCCTATAACATGAGATGTGATATCCAACTCCTTCCCGTTCCAAACCTGAGACCCTTCCTATAGCATGAGATGTGATATCCAACTCCCTCCCATTCCAATCCTGAGACCCTTCTGATAGCATGAGATGTGATATCTCAATGCTTCTAATACCAAACCTGAGATCCTTCTTATAACATGTGATGTGATATCCAAATCCTTCCCCTTCCAAACCTGAGACCCTCCCTTTAGCATGAGAAGTGATATCCAACTCCTTCCCATTCCAATCCTGAGACCCTTATGATAGCATGAGATGTGATATCTCAATGCCTCTAATACCAAACCTGAGATACTTCCGATAGCATGAGATGTGATATCTCAATGATTCTAATACCAAACCTGAGATCCTTCCTATAACATGCGATGTGATATCCAAATCCTTCCCCTTCCAAACCTGAGACCCTCCCTTTAGCATGAGATGTGATATCCAACTCCTTCCCATTCCAATCCTGAGACCCTTCCTATAGCTTGAGAAGTGATATCTAACTCCTTCCCATTCCAATTCTGAGACCCCTCCTATACCATGAGATGTGATATCTCAATGCTTCTTATACCAAACCTGAGACCCTTCCTATAACGAGATGGGATATCCAACTCCTTCCCATTCCAATCCTGAGACCCTTCCGATAGCAGAGATGTGATATCTCAATGCTTATACCAAACCTGAGACCCTACCTATAGCATGAGATGTAATATCCAACTCCTTCCCATTCCAATCCTGAGACCCTTCCTACAGCATGCAATGTGATATCTCAATGCTTCTAATACCAAACCTGAGACCCGTCCTATAACATGAGATGGGATATCCAACTCCTTCCCGTTCCAAACCTGAGACCCTTCCTATAGCATGAGATGTGATATCCAACTCCTTCCCATCCCAATCCTGAGACACTTCCGATTGCAGAGATGTGATATCTCAATGCTTATACCAAACCTGAGACTCTTCCTATAACATGAGATGTGATATCCAACTCCTTCCCGTTCCAAATTGAGACCCTTCCTATAGCATGAGATGTGATATCCAACTCCTTCCCATTCCAATCCTGAGACCCTTCTGATAGCATGAGATGTGATATCTCAATGCTTCTAATACCAAACCTGAGATCCTTCTTATAACATGTGATGTGATATCCAAATCCTTCCCCTTCCAAACCTGAGACCCTCCCTTTAGCATGAGAAGTGATATCCAACTCCTTCCCATTCCAATCCTGAGACCCTTATGATAGCATGAGATGTGATATCTCAATGCCTCTAATACCAAACCTGAGATACTTCCGATAGCATGAGATGTGATACCTCAATGCCTCTAATACCAAACCTGAGATCCTACCTCTAACATGAAATGTGATATCCAACTCCTTCCCTTACCAAACCTGAGATCCTTCCTATAACATGCGATGTGATATCCAAATCCTTCCCCTTCCAAACCTGAGACCCTCCCTATAGCATGAGATGTGATATCCAAGTCCGTCCCATTCCAATCCTGAGACCCTTCCTATAGCATGAGATGTGATATCTCAATGCTTATTCCAAACCTGAGACCCTTCCTATGGCATGAGATGTCATATACAACTCCTTCCCATTCCAATCCTGAGACCCTTCCTATAGCATGAGATGTGATATCTCAATGCTTATACCAAACCTGAGACCCTTCCTATAGCATGAGATGTGATAGCCAACTTCTTCCCATTCCAATCCTGAGACCCTTCCTATAACATGAGATGTGATGTCGCAATGCTTCTAATACCAAACCTGAGATCTTTCCTATAACATGAGATGTGATATCCAACACCTTCCCATTCCAATCCTGAGACCTTTCCTATAGCATGAGATGTGATATCTCAATGCTTATACCAAACGTGAAACCCTTCCTATAGCTTGAGATGTGATATCCAACTCCTTCCCATTCCAATCCTGAGACACTTCCTATAGCATGAGATGTGATATCTCAATGCTTATACCAAACGTGAGACCCTTCCTATAACATGAGATGTGATATTTTAATGCCTCTAATACCAAACCTGAGATCCTTCCTCTAACATGAAATGTGATATCCAACTCCTTCCCCTTCCAAACCTGAGAGCCTTCCTATAGCATGAGATATGATATCCAAGTCCTTCCCATTCCAATCCTGGGACCCTTCCTATAACATGAGATGTGATATCCAACTCCTTCCCATTCCAACCTGAGACCCTTCCTATAGCATGAGATGGGATATCCAACTCCTTCCAAATCAAATCCTGATACCCTTCCGATAGCATGAGATGTGATATCCCAATGTTTCTACCAAACCTGAGACCCATACTATGGCATGAATTGTGATATCAAACCCCTTCCCATTCCAATCCTGAGACCCATCCTATAGCTTGAGATATCCAACTCCTTCCCATTCCAATTCTGAGACCCTTCCTATACCATGAGACTTGATATCTCAATGCTTCTAATACCAAACCTGAGACCCTTCCTATAGCATGAGATGTGATATCTCAATGCTTCTAATACCAAACCTGAGATCCTTCCGATAACATGAGATGTGATATCCAAATCCTTCCCCTTCCAAACCTGAGACCCTCCCTTTAGCATGAGATGTGATATCCAACTCCTTCCCATTCCCATCCTGAGACCCTTCTGATAGCATGAGATGTGATATCTCAATGCCTCCAATACCAAACCTGAGATCCTACCTCTAACACGAAATGTGATATCCACATCCTTCCCCTTCCAAACCTGAGACCCTCCCTTTAGCATGAGATGTGATATCCAACTCCGTCCCATTCCAATCCTGAGACCCTTCCGATAGCATGAGATGTGATATCTCAATGCTTCTAATACCAAACCTGAGATCCTTCCGATAACATGAGATGTGATATCCAAATCCTTCCCCTTCCAAACCTGAGACCCTCCCTTTAGCATGAGATGTGATATCTCAATGCCTCTAATACCAAACCACCAAACCTGAGATCCTTCCGATAGCATGAGATGTGATATCTCAATGTTTCTAATACCAAACCTGAGATCCTTCCTATAACATGAGACGTGATATCCAAATCCTTCCCCTTCCAAACCTGAGACCCTCCCTTTAGCATGAGATGTGATATCCAACTCCTTCCCATTCCAATCCTGAGACCCTTCTGATAGCATGAGATGTGATATCTCAATGCCTCTAATACCAAACCTGAGATCCTACCTCTAACATGAAATGTGATATCCAACTCTTTCCCCTTCCAAACCTGAGAGCCTTCCTATAGCATGAGATGTGATATCCGACTCCTTCCCGTTCCAATCCTGAGACCCTTCCGATAGCATGAGATGTGATATCTCAATGCTTCTAATACCAAACCTGAGATCCTTCTTATAACATGTGATGTGATATCCAAATCCTTCCCCTTCCAAACCTGAGACCCTCCCTTTAGCATGAGATGTGATATCCAACTGCTTCCCATTCCAATCCTGAGACCCTTATGATAGATAGCATGAGATGTGATATCTCAATGCCTCTAATACCAAACCTGAGATCCTTCCTATAACATGAGATGTGATATCCAAATCCTTCCCCTTCCAAACCTGAGACCCTCCCTTTAGCATGAGATGTGATATCCAACTCCTTCCCATTCCAATCCTGAGACCCTTCCGATAGCATGAGATGTGATATCTCAATGCTTCTAATACCAAACCTGTGATCCTTCCTATAACAAGAGATGTGATATCCAAATCCTTCCCCTTCCAAACCTGAGACCCTCCCTTTAGCATGAGATGTGATATCTCAATGCCTCTAATACCAAACCTGAGATCCTTCCGATAGCATGAGATGTGATATCTCAATGCTTCTAATACCAAACCTGAGATCCTTCCTATAACATGAGACGTGATATCCAAATCCTTCCCCTTCCAAACCTGAGACCCTCCCTTTAGCATGAGATGTGATATCCAACTCCTTCCCATTCCAATCCTGAGACCCTTCTGATAGCATGATATGTGATATCTAAATGCCTCTAATACCAAACCTGAGATCCCACCTCTAACATGAAATGTGATATCCAACTCCTTCCCCTTCCAAACCTGAGAGCCTTCCTATAGCATGAGATGTGATATCCAAGTCCTTCCCAATCCAATCCTGAGACCCTTCCTATAACATGAGATGTGATATCCAACTCCTTCCAAATCCAATCCTGATACCCTTCCGATAGCATGAGATGTGATATCCCAATGCTTCTACAAAACCTGAGACCCATACATGGCATGAGATGTGATATCAAACTCCTTCCCATTCCAATCCTGAGACACTTCCTATAGCATCAGATGTGATATCTCAATGCCTCTAATACCAAACCTGAGATCCTACCTCTAACATGAAATGTGATATCCAACTCTTTCCCCTTCCAAACCTGAGAGCCTTCCTATAGCATGAGATGTGATATCCGACTCCTTCCAAATCCAATCCTGATACCCTTCCGATAGCATGAGATGTGATATCCCAATGCTTCTACAAAACCTGAGACCCATACATGGCATGAGATGTGATATCAAACTCCTTCCCATTCCAATCCTGAGACACTTCCTATAGCATCAGATGTGATATCTCAATGCTTCTAATACCAAACCTGAGACTCTTCCTATAACATGAGATGGGATATCCAACTCCTTCCCATTCCAATCCTGAGACCCTTCCGATAGCAGAGATGTGATATCTCAATGCTTATACCAAACCTGAGACCCTTCCTATGGCATGAGATGTCATATACAACTCCTTCCCATTCCAATCCTGAGACCCTTCCTATAGCATGAGATGTGATATCTCAATGCTTCTAATACCAAACCTGAGATCCTTCCTATAACATGAGATGTGATATCCAACTCCTTCCCATTCCAATCCTGAGACCCTTCCTATAGCATGAGATGTGACATCTCAATGCTTATACCAAACCTGAGACCCTTCCTATAGCATGAAATGTGATATCCAACTCCTTCCCATTCCAATCCTGAGACCCTTCCTATAGCATGAGATGTGATATCTCAATGCCACTAATACCAAACCGGAGATCCTTCCTCTAACATGAAATGTGATATCCAACTCCTTCCCTTTCCAAACCTGAGAGCCTACCTATAGCATGAGATGTGATATTCAAGTCCTTCCCATTCCAATCCTTAGACCCTTCCTACAGCATGCAATATGATATCTCAATGATTCTAATAACAAACCTGAGACCCGTCCTATAACATGAGATGGGATATCCAACTCCTTCCCATTCCAATCCTGAGACACTTCCGATAGCAGAGATGTGATATCTCAATGCTTATACCAAACCTGAGACCCTTCCTATAGCATGAGATGTAATATCCAACTCCTTCCCATTCCAATCCTGAGACCCTTCCTACAGCATGCGAGGTGATATCTCAATGCTTCTAATACCAAACCTGAGACCCGTCCTATAACATGAGATGGGATATCCAACTCCTTCCCGTTCCAAACCTGAGACCCTTCCTATAGCATGAGATGTGATATCCAACTCCTTCCCATCCCAATCCTGAGACACTTCCGATTGCAGAGATGTGATATCTCAATGCTTATACCAAACCTGAGACTCTTCCTATAACATGAGATGTGATATCCAACTCCTTCCCGTTCCAAACCTGAGACCCTTCCTATAGCATGAGATGTGATATCCAACTCCCTCCCATTCCAATCCTGAGACCCTTCTGATAGCATGAGATGTGATATCTCAATGCTTCTAATACCAAACCTGAGATCCTTCTTATAACATGTGATGTGATATCCAAATCCTTCCCCTTCCAAACCTGAGACCCTCCCTTTAGCATGAGAAGTGATATCCAACTCCTTCCCATTCCAATCCTGAGACCCTTATGATAGCATGAGATGTGATATCTCAATGCCTCTAATACCAAACCTGAGATACTTCCGATAGCATGAGATGTGATATCTCAATGATTCTAATACCAAACCTGAGATCCTTCCTATAACATGCGATGTGATATCCAAATCCTTCCCCTTCCAAACCTGAGACCCTCCCTTTAGCATGAGATGTGATATCCAACTCCTTCCCATTCCAATCCTGAGACCCTTCCTATAGCTTGAGAAGTGATATCTAACTCCTTCCCATTCCAATTCTGAGACCCGTCCTATACCATGAGATGTGATATCTCAATGCTTCTAATACAAAACCTGAGACCCTTCCTATAACGAGATGGGATATCCAACTCCTTCCCATTCCAATCCTGAGACCCTTCCGATAGCAGAGATGTGATATCTCAATGCTTATACCAAACCTGAGACCCTACCTATGGCATGAGATGTCATATACAACTCCTTCCGATTCCAAACCTGAGACCCTTCCTATAGCATGAGATGGGATATCTCAATGCTAATACCAAACCTGAGACCCTTCCTATAGCATGAGATGTGATATCCAACTCCTTCCCATTCCAATCCTGAGACCCTTACTATAGCTTGAGATGTGATATCCAACTCCTTCCCATTCCAATCCTGAGACCCTTTCTATAGCTTGAGATGTGATATCCAACTCCTTCCCATTCCAATCCTGAGACCCTTCCTATAGCATGAGATGTGATATCTCAATGCTTCTAATACCAAACCTGAGATCCTTCCTATAACATGAGATGTGATATCCAAATCCTTCCACTTCCAAACCTGAGACCCTCCCTTTAGCATGAGATGTGATATCCGACTCCTTCCCATTCCAATCCTGAGACCCTTCTGATAGCATGAGATGTGATATCTCAATGCCTCTAATACCAAACCTGAGATCCTTCCGATAGCATGAGATGTGATATCTCAGTGCTTCTAATACCAAACCTGAGATCCTTCCTATAACATGAGATGTGATATCCAAATCCTTCCCCTTCCAAACCTGAGACCCTCCCTTTAGCATGAGATGTGATATCCAACTCCTTCCCATTCCAATCCTGAGACCCTTCTGATAGCATGAGATGTGATATCTCAATGCCTCTAATACCAAACCTGAGATCCTACCTCTAACATGAAATGTGATATCCAACTCCTTCCCCTTCCAAACCTGAGAGCCTTCCTATAGCATGAGATGTGATATCCAAGTCCTTCCCATTCCAATCCTGAGACCCTTCCTATAACATGAGATGTGATATCCAACTCCTTCCAAATCCAATCCTGATACCCTTCCGATAGCATGAGATGTGATATCCCAATGCTTCTACAAAACCTGAGACCCATACATGGCATGAGATGTGATATCAAACTCCTTCCCATTCCAATCCTGAGACACTTCCTATAGCATCAGATGTGATATCTCAATGCTTCTAATACCAAACCTGAGACTCTTCCTATAACATGAGATGGGATATCCAACTCCTTCCCATTCCAATCCTGAGACCCTTCCGATAGCAGAGATGTGATATCTAAATGCTTATACCAAACCTGAGACCCTTCCTATGGCATGAGATGTCATATACAACTCCTTCCCATTCCAATCCTGAGACCCTTCCTATAGCATGAGATGTGATATCTCAATGCTTCTAATACCAAACCTGAGATCCTTCCTATAACATGAGATGTGATATCCAACTCCTTCCCATTCCAATCCTGAGACCCTTCCTATAGCATGAGATGTGACATCTCAATGCTTATCCCACACCTGAGACCCTTCCTATAGCATGAGATGTGATATCCAACTCCTTCCCATTCCAATCCTGAGACCCTTCCTATAGCATGAGATGTGATATCTCAATGCCTCTAATACCAAACCTGAGATCCTTCCTCTAACATGAAATGTGATATCCAACTCCTTCCCTTTCCAGACCTGAGAGCCTACCTATAGCATGAGATGTGATATTCAAGTCCTTCCCATTCCAATCCTTAGACCCTTCCTACAGCATGCAATATGATATCTCAATGATTCTAATAACAAACCTGAGACCCGTCCTATAACATGAGATGGGATATCCAACTCCTTCCCATTCCAATCCTGAGACACTTCCGATAGCAGAGATGTGATATCTCAATGCTTATACCAAACCTGAGACCCTTCCTATAGCATGAGATGTAATATCCAACTCCTTCCCATTCCAATCCTGAGACCCTTCCTACAGCATGCGATGTGATATCTCAATGCTTCTAATACCAAACCTGAGACCCGTCCTATAACATGAGATGGGATATCCAACTCCTTCCCGTTCCAAACCTGAGACCCTTCCTATAGCATGAGATGTGATATCCAACTCCTTCCCATCCCAATCCTGAGACACTTCCGATTGCAGAGATGTGATATCTCAATGCATATACCAAACCTGAGACTCTTCCTATAACATGAGATGTGATATCCAACTCCTTCCCTTTCCAAACCTGAGACCCTTCCTATAGCATGAGATGTGATATCCAACTCCTTCCCATTCCAATCCTGAGACCCTTCTGATAGCATGAGATGTGATATCTCAATGCCTCTAATACCAAACCTGAGATCCTACCTCTAACATGAAATGTGATATCCAACTCCTTCCCTTACCAAACCTGAGATCCTTCCTATAACATGCGATGTGATATCCAAATCCTTCCCCTTCCAAACCTGAGACCCTCCCTATAGCATGAGATGTGATATCCAAGTCCGTCCCATTCCAATCCTGAGACCCTTCCTATAGCATGAGATGTGATATCTCAATGCTTATTCCAAACCTGAGACCCTTCCTATGGCATGAGATGTCATATACAACTCCTTCCCATTCCAATCCTGAGACCCTTCCTATAGCATGAGATGTGATATCTCAATGCTTATACCAAACCTGAGACCCTTCCTATAGCATGAGATGGGATAGCCAACTTCTTCCCATTCCAATCCTGAGACCCTTCCTATAACATGAGATGTGATGTCGCAATGCTTCTAATACCAAACCTGAGATCCTACCTCTAACATGAAATGTGATATCCAACTCATTCCCTTACCAAACCTGAGATCCTTCCTATAACATGCGATGTGATATCCAAATCCTTCCCCTTCCAAACCTGAGACCCTCCCTATAGCATGAGATGTGATATCCAAGTCCGTCCCATTCCAATCCTGAGACCCTTCCTATAGCATGAGATGTGATATCTCAATGCTTATTCCAAACCTGAGACCCTTCCTATGGCATGAGATGTCATATACAACTCCTTCCCATTCCAATCCTGAGACCCTTCCTATAGCATGAGATGTGATATCTCAATGCTTATACCAAACGTGAGACCCTTCCTATAGCTTGAGATGTGATATCCAACTCCTTCCCATTCCAATCCTGAGACCCTTCCTATAGCATGAGATGTGATATCTCAATGCTTATACCAAACGTGAGACCCTTCCTATAACATGAGATGTGATATCTTAATGCCTCTAATACCAAACCTGAGATCCTTCCTCTAACATGAAATGTGATATCCAACTCCTTCCCATTAAAACCTGAGACCCTTCCTATAGCATGAGATGGGATATCCAACTCCTTTCAAATCAAATCCTGATACCCTTCCGATAGCATGAGATGTGATATCCCAATGTTTCTACCAAACCTGAGACCCATACTATGGCATGAGTTGTGATATCAAACCCCTTCCCATTCCAATCCTGAGACCCTTCCTATAGCTTGAGATATCCAACTCCTTCCCATTCCAATTCTGAGACCCTTCCTATACCATGAGACTTGATATCTCAATGCTTCTAATACCAAACCTGAGACCCTTCCTATAGCATGAGATGTGATATCTCAATGCTTCTAATACCAAACCTGAGATCCTTCCGATAACATGAGATGTGATATCCAAATCCTTCCCCTTCCAAACCTGAGACCCTCCCTTTAGCATGAGATGTGATATCCAACTCCTTCCCATTCCCATCCTGAGACCCTTCTGATAGCATGAGCTGTGATATCTCAATGCCTCCAATACCAAACCTGAGATCCTACTTCTAACATGAAATGTGATATCCACATCCTTCCCCTTCCAAACCTGAGACCCTCCCTTTAGCATGAGATGTGATATCCAACTCCGTCCCATTCCAATCCTGAGACCCTTCCGATAGCATGAGATGTGATATCTCAATGCTTCTAATACCAAACCTGTGATCCTTCCTATAACAAGAGATGTGATATCCAAATCCTTCCCCTTCCAAACCTGAGACCCTCCCTTTAGCATGAGATGTGATATCTCAATGCCTCTAATACCAAACCACCAAACCTGAGATCCTTCCGATAGCATGAGATGTGATATCTCAATGCTTCTAATACCAAACCTGAGATCCTTCCTATAACATGAGACGTGATATCCAAATCCTTCCCCTTCCAAACCTGAGACCCTCCCTTTAGCATGAGATGTGATATCCAACTCCTTCCCATTCCAATCCTGAGACCCTTCTGATAGCATGAGATGTGATATCTCAATGCCTCTAATACCAAACCTGAGATCCTACCTCTAACATGAAATGTGATATCCAACTCTTTCCCCTTCCAAACCTGAGAGCCTTCCTATAGCATGAGATGTGATATCCGACTCCTTCCCGTTCCAATCCTGAGACCCTTCCGATAGCATGAGATGTGATATCTCAATGCTTCTAATACCAAACCTGAGATCCTTCTTATAACATGTGATGTGATATCCAAATCCTTCCCCTTCCAAACCTGAGACCCTCCCTTTAGCATGAGATGTGATATCCAACTGCTTCCCATTCCAATCCTGAGACCCTTATGATAGATAGCATGAGATGTGATATCTCAATGCCTCTAATACCAAACCTGAGATCCTTCCTATAACATGAGATGTGATATCCAAATCCTTCCCCTTCCAAACCTGAGACCCTCCCTTTAGCATGAGATGTGATATCCAACTCCTTCCCATTCCAATACTGAGACCCTTCCGATAGCATGAGATGTGATATCTCAATGCTTCTAATACCAAACCTGTGATCCTTCCTATAAAAAGAGATGTGATATCCAAATCCTTCCCCTTCCAAACCTGAGACCCTCCCTTTAGCATGAGATGTGATATCTCAATGCCTCTAATACCAAACCTGAGATCCTTCCGATAGCATGAGATGTGATATCTCAATGCTTCTAATACCAAACCTGAGATCCTTCCTATAACATGAGACGTGATATCCAAATCCTTCCCCTTCCAAACCTGAGACCCTCCCTTTAGCATGAGATGTGATATCCAACTCCTTCCCATTCCAATCCTTAGACCCATCTGATAGCATGATATGTGATATCTCAATGCCTCTAATACCAAACCTGAGATCCTACCTCTAACATGAAATGTGATATCCAACTTCTTCCCCTTCCAAACCTGAGAGCCTTCCTATAGCATGAGATGTGATATCCAAGTCCTTCCCATTCCAATCCTGAGACCCTTCCTATAACATGAGATGTGATATCCAACTCCTTCCAAATCCAATCCTGATACCCTTCCGATAGCATGAGATGTGATATCCCAATGCTTCTACAAAACCTGAGACCCATACATGGCATGAGATGTGATATCAAACTCCTTCCCATTCCAATCCTGAGACACTTCCTATAGCATCAGATGTGATATCTCAATGCTTCTAATACCAAACCTGAGACTCTTCCTATAACATGAGATGGGATATCCAACTCCTTCCCATTCCAATCCTGAGACCCTTCCGATAGCAGAGATGTTATATCTCAATGCTTATACCAAACCTGAGACCCTTCCTATGGCATGAGATGTCATATACAACTCCTTCCCATTCCAATCCTGAGACCCTTCCTATAGCATGAGATGTGATATCTCAATGCTTCTAATACCAAACCTGAGATCCTTCCTATAACATGAGATGTGATATCCAACTCCTTCCCATTCCAATCCTGAGACCCTTCCTATAGCATGAGATGTGACATCTCAATGCTTATACCAAACCTGAGACCCTTCCTATAGCATGAAATGTGATATCCAACTCCTTCCCATTCCAATCCTGAGACCCTTCCTATAGCATGAGATGTGATATCTCAATGCCTCTAATACCAAACCGGAGATCCTTCCTCTAACATGAAATGTGATATCCAACTCCTTCCCTTTCCAAACCTGAGAGCCTACCTATAGCATGAGATGTGATATTCAAGTCCTTCCCATTCCAATCCTTAGACCCTTCCTACAGCATGCAATATGATATCTCAATGATTCTAATAACAAACCTGAGACCCGTCCTATAACATGAGATGGGATATCCAACTCCTTCCCATTCCAATCCTGAGACACTTCCGATAGCAGAGATGTGATATCTCAATGCTTATACCAAACCTGAGACCCTTCCTATAGCATGAGATGTAATATCCAACTCCTTCCCATTCCAATCCTGAGACCCTTCCTACAGCATGCGATGTGATATCTCAATGCTTCTAATACCAAACCTGAGACCCGTCCTATAACATGAGATGGGATATCCAACTCCTTCCCGTTCCAAACCTGAGACCCTTCCTATAGCATGAGATGTGATATCCAACTCCTTCCCATCCCAATCCTGAGACACTTCCGATTGCAGAGATGTGATATCTCAATGCTTATACCAAACCTGAGACTCTTCCTATAACATGAGATGTGATATCCAACTCCTTCCCGTTCCAAACCTGAGACCCTTCCTATAGCATGAGATGTGATATCCAACTCCCTCCCATTCCAATCCTGAGACCCTTCTGATAGCATGAGATGTGATATCTCAATGCTTCTAATACCAAACCTGAGATCCTTCTTATAACATGTGATGTGATATCCAAATCCTTCCCCTTCCAAACCTGAGACCCTCCCTTTAGCATGAGAAGTGATATCCAACTCCTTCCCATTCCAATCCTGAGACCCTTATGATAGCATGAGATGTGATATCTCAATGCCTCTAATACCAAACCTGAGATACTTCCGATAGCATGAGATGTGATATCTCAATGATTCTAATACCAAACCTGAGATCCTTCCTATAACATGCGATGTGATATCCAAATCCTTCCCCTTCCAAACCTGAGACCCTCCCTTTAGCATGAGATGTGATATCCAACTCCTTCCCATTCCAATCCTGAGACCCTTCCTATAGCTTGAGAAGTGATATCTAACTCCTTCCCATTCCAATTCTGAGACCCGTCCTATACCATGAGATGTGATATCTCAATGCTTCTAATACAAAACCTGAGACCCTTCCTATAACGAGATGGGATATCCAACTCCTTCCCATTCCAATCCTGAGACGCTTCCGATAGCAGAGATGTGATATCTCAATGCTTATACCAAACCTGAGACCCTACCTATGGCATGAGATGTCATATACAACTCCTTCCGATTCCAAACCTGAGACCCTTCCTATAGCATGAGATGGGATATCTCAATGCTAATACCAAACCTGAGACCCTTCCTATAGCATGAGATGTGATATCCAACTCCTTCCCATTCCAATCCTGAGACCCTTACTATAGCTTGAGATGTGATATCCAACTCCTTCCCATTCCAATCCTGAGACCCTTTCTATAGCTTGAGATGTGATATCCAACTCCTTCCCATTCCAATCCTGAGACCCTTCCTATAGCATGAGATGTGATATTTCAATGCTTCTAATACCAAACCTGAGATCCTTCCTATAACATGAGATGTGATATCCAAATCCTTCCACTTCCAAACCTGAGACCCTCCCTTTAGCATGAGATGTGATATCCGACTCCTTCCCATTCCAATCCTGAGACCCTTCTGATAGCATGAGATGTGATATCTCAATGCCTCTAATACCAAACCTGAGATCCTTCTGATAGCATGAGATGTGATATCTCAGTGCTTCTAATACCAAACCTGAGATCCTTCCTATAACATGAGATGTGATATCCAAATCCTTCCCCTTCCAAACCTGAGACCCTCCCTTTAGCATGAGATGTGATATCCAACTCCTTCCCATTCCAATCCTGAGACCCTTCTGATAGCATGAGATGTGATATCTCAATGCCTCTAATACCAAACCTGAGATCCTACCTCTAACATGAAATGTGATATCCAACTCCTTCCCCTTCCAAACCTGAGAGCCTTCCTATAGCATGAGATGTGATATCCAAGTCCTTCCCATTCCAATCCTGAGACCCTTCCTATAACATGAGATGTGATATCCAACTCCTTCCAAATCCAATCCTGATACCCTTCCGATAGCATGAGATGTGATATCCCAATGCTTCTACAAAACCTGAAACCCATACATGGCATGAGATGTGATATCAAACTCCTTCCCATTCCAATCCTGAGACACTTCCTATAGCATCAGATGTGATATCTCAATGCTTCTAATACCAAACCTGAGACTCTTCCTATAACATGAGATGGGATATCCAACTCCTTCCCATTCCAATCCTGAGACCCTTCCGATAGCAGAGATGTGATATCTCAATGCTTATACCAAACCTGAGACCCTTCCTATGGCATGAGATGTCATATACAACTCCTTCCCATTCCAATCCTGAGACCCTTCCTATAGCATGAGATGTGATATCTCAATGCTTCTAATACCAAACCTGAGATCCTTCCTATAACATGAGATGTGATATCCAACTCCTTCCCATTCCAATCCTGAGACCCTTCCTATAGCATGAGATGTGACATCTCAATGCTTATCCCACACCTGAGACCCTTCCTATAGCATGAGATGTGATATCCAACTCCTTCCCATTCCAATCCTGAGACCCTTCCTATAGCATGAGATGTGATATCTCAATGCCTCTAATACCAAACCTGAGATCCTTCCTCTAACATGAAATGTGATATCCAACTCCTTCCCTTTCCAAACCTGAGAGCCTACCTATAGCATGAGATGTGATATTCAAGTCCTTCCCATTCCAATCCTTAGACCCTTCCTACAGCATGCAATATGATATCTCAATGATTCTAATAACAAACCTGAGACCCGTCCTATAACATGAGATGGGATATCCAACTCCTTCCCATTCCAATCCTGAGACACTTCCGATAGCAGAGATGTGATATCTCAATGCTTATACCAAACCTGAGACCCTTCCTATAGCATGAGATGTAATATCCAACTCCTTCCCATTCCAATCCTGAGACCCTTCCTACAGCATGCGATGTGATATCTCAATGCTTCTAATACCAAACCTGAGACCCGTCCTATAACATGAGATGGGATATCCAACTCCTTCCCGTTCCAAACCTGAGACCCTTCCTATAGCAAGAGATGTGATATCCAACTCCTTCCCATCCCAATCCTGAGACACTTCCGATTGCAGAGATGTGATATCTCAATGCATATACCAAACCTGAGACTCTTCCTATAACATGAGATGTGATATCCAACTCCTTCCCTTTCCAAACCTGAGACCCTTCCTATAGCATGAGATGTGATATCCAACTCCTTCCCATTCCAATCCTGAGACCCTTCTGATAGCACGAGATGTGATATCTCAATGCCTCTAATACCAAACCTGAGATCCTACCTCTAACATGAAATGTGATATCCAACTCCTTCCCTTACCAAACCTGAGATCCTTCCTATAACATGCAATGTGATATCCAAATCCTTCCCCTTCCAAACCTGAGACCCTCCCTATAGCATGAGATGTGATATCCAAGTCCGTCCCATTCCAATCCTGAGACCCTTCCTATAGCATGAGATGTGATATCTCAATGCTTATTCCAAACCTGAGACCCTTCCTATGGCATGAGATGTCATATACAACTCCTTCCCATTCCAATCCTGAGACCCTTCCTATAGCATGAGATGTGATATCTCAATGCTTATACCAAACGTGAGACCCTTCCTATAGCTTGAGATGTGATATCCAACTCCTTCCCATTCCAATCCTGAGACCCTTCCTATAGCATGAGATGTGATATCTCAATGCTTATACCAAACATGAGACCCTTCCTATAACATGAGATGTGATATCTTAATGCCTCTAATACCAAACCTGAGATCCTTCCTCTAACATGAAATGTGATATCCAACTCCTTCCCCTTCCAAACCTGAGAGCCTTCCTATAGCATGAGATATGATATCCAAGTCCTTCCCATTCCAATCCTGGGACCCTTCCTATAACATGAGATGTGATATCCAACTCCTTCCCATTAAAACCTGAGACCCTTCCTATAGCATGAGATGGGATATCCAACTCCTTCCAAATCAAATCCTGATACCCTTCCGATAGCATGAGATGTGATATCCCAATGTTTCTACCAAACCTGAGACCCATACTATGGCATGAGTTGTGATATCAAACCCCTTCCCATTCCAATCCTGAGACCCTTCCTATAGCTTGAGATATCCAACTCCTTCCCATTCCAATTCTGAGACCCTTCCTATACCATGAGACTTGATATCTCAATGCTTCTAATACCAAACCTGAGACCCTTCCTATAGCATGAGATGTGATATCTCAATGCTTCTAATACCAAACCTGAGATCCTTCCGATAACATGAGATGTGATATCCAAATCCTTCCCCTTCCAAACCTGAGACCCTCCCTTTAGCATGAGATGTGATATCCGACTCCTTCCCATTCCAATCCTGAGACCCTTCTGATAGCATGAGATGTGATATCTCAATGCCTCTAATACCAAACCTGAGATCCTTCTGATAGCATGAGATGTGATATCTCAGTGCTTCTAATACCAAACCTGAGATCCTTCCTATAACATGAGATGTGATATCCAAATCCTTCCCCTTCCAAACCTGAGACCCTCCCTTTAGCATGAGATGTGATATCCAACTCCTTCCCATTCCAATCCTGAGACCCTTCTGATAGCATGAGATGTGATATCTCAATGCCTCTAATACCAAACCTGAGATCCTACCTCTAACATGAAATGTGATATCCAACTCCTTCCCCTTCCAAACCTGAGAGCCTTCCTATAGCATGAGATGTGATATCCAAGTCCTTCCCATTCCAATCCTGAGACCCTTCCTATAACATGAGATGTGATATCCAACTCCTTCCAAATCCAATCCTGATACCCTTCCGATAGCATGAGATGTGATATCCCAATGCTTCTACAAAACCTGAAACCCATACATGGCATGAGATGTGATATCAAACTCCTTCCCATTCCAATCCTGAGACACTTCCTATAGCATCAGATGTGATATCTCAATGCTTCTAATACCAAACCTGAGACTCTTCCTATAACATGAGATGGGATATCCAACTCCTTCCCATTCCAATCCTGAGACCCTTCCGATAGCAGAGATGTGATATCTCAATGCTTATACCAAACCTGAGACCCTTCCTATGGCATGAGATGTCATATACAACTCCTTCCCATTCCAATCCTGAGACCCTTCCTATAGCATGAGATGTGATATCTCAATGCTTCTAATACCAAACCTGAGATCCTTCCTATAACATGAGATGTGATATCCAACTCCTTCCCATTCCAATCCTGAGACCCTTCCTATAGCATGAGATGTGACATCTCAATGCTTATCCCACACCTGAGACCCTTCCTATAGCATGAGATGTGATATCCAACTCCTTCCCATTCCAATCCTGAGACCCTTCCTATAGCATGAGATGTGATATCTCAATGCCTCTAATACCAAACCTGAGATCCTTCCTCTAACATGAAATGTGATATCCAACTCCTTCCCTTTCCAAACCTGAGAGCCTACCTATAGCATGAGATGTGATATTCAAGTCCTTCCCATTCCAATCCTTAGACCCTTCCTACAGCATGCAATATGATATCTCAATGATTCTAATAACAAACCTGAGACCCGTCCTATAACATGAGATGGGATATCCAACTCCTTCCCATTCCAATCCTGAGACACTTCCGATAGCAGAGATGTGATATCTCAATGCTTATACCAAACCTGAGACCCTTCCTATAGCATGAGATGTAATATCCAACTCCTTCCCATTCCAATCCTGAGACCCTTCCTACAGCATGCGATGTGATATCTCAATGCTTCTAATACCAAACCTGAGACCCGTCCTATAACATGAGATGGGATATCCAACTCCTTCCCGTTCCAAACCTGAGACCCTTCCTATAGCAAGAGATGTGATATCCAACTCCTTCCCATCCCAATCCTGAGACACTTCCGATTGCAGAGATGTGATATCTCAATGCATATACCAAACCTGAGACTCTTCCTATAACATGAGATGTGATATCCAACTCCTTCCCTTTCCAAACCTGAGACCCTTCCTATAGCATGAGATGTGATATCCAACTCCTTCCCATTCCAATCCTGAGACCCTTCTGATAGCATGAGATGTGATATCTCAATGCCTCTAATACCAAACCTGAGATCCTACCTCTAACATGAAATGTGATATCCAACTCCTTCCCTTACCAAACCTGAGATCCTTCCTATAACATGCAATGTGATATCCAAATCCTTCCCCTTCCAAACCTGAGACCCTCCCTATAGCATGAGATGTGATATCCAAGTCCGTCCCATTCCAATCCTGAGACCCTTCCTATAGCATGAGATGTGATATCTCAATGCTTATTCCAAACCTGAGACCCTTCCTATGGCATGAGATGTCATATACAACTCCTTCCCATTCCAATCCTGAGACCCTTCCTATAGCATGAGATGTGATATCTCAATGCTTATACCAAACGTGAGACCCTTCCTATAGCTTGAGATGTGATATCCAACTCCTTCCCATTCCAATCCTGAGACCCTTCCTATAGCATGAGATGTGATATCTCAATGCTTATACCAAACATGAGACCCTTCCTATAACATGAGATGTGATATCTTAATGCCTCTAATACCAAACCTGAGATCCTTCCTCTAACATGAAATGTGATATCCAACTCCTTCCCCTTCCAAACCTGAGAGCCTTCCTATAGCATGAGATATGATATCCAAGTCCTTCCCATTCCAATCCTGGGACCCTTCCTATAACATGAGATGTGATATCCAACTCCTTCCCATTAAAACCTGAGACCCTTCCTATAGCATGAGATGGGATATCCAACTCCTTCCAAATCAAATCCTGATACCCTTCCGATAGCATGAGATGTGATATCCCAATGTTTCTACCAAACCTGAGACCCATACTATGGCATGAGTTGTGATATCAAACCCCTTCCCATTCCAATCCTGAGACCCTTCCTATAGCTTGAGATATCCAACTCCTTCCCATTCCAATTCTGAGACCCTTCCTATACCATGAGACTTGATATCTCAATGCTTCTAATACCAAACCTGAGACCCTTCCTATAGCATGAGATGTGATATCTCAATGCTTCTAATACCAAACCTGAGATCCTTCCGATAACATGAGATGTGATATCCAAATCCTTCCCCTTCCAAACCTGAGACCCTCCCTTTAGCATGAGATGTGATATCCAACTCCTTCCCATTCCCATCCTGAGACCCTTCTGATAGCATAAGATGTGATATCTCAATGCCTCCAATACCAAACCTGAGATCCTACCTCTAACATGAAATGTGATATCCACATCCTTCCCCTTCCAAACCTGAGACCCTCCCTTTAGCATGAGATGTGATATCCAACTCCGTCCCATTCCAATCCTGAGACCCTTCCGATAGCATGAGATGTGATATGTCAATGCTTCTAATACCAAACCTGTGATCCTTCCTATAACAAGAGATGTGATATCCAAATCCTTCCCCTTCCAAACCTGAGACCCTCCCTTTAGCATGAGATGTGATATCTCAATGCCTCTAATACCAAACCACCAAACCTGAGATCCTTCCGATAGCATAAGATGTGATATCTCAATGCTTCTAATACCAAACCTGAGATCCTTCCTATAACATGAGACGTGATATCCAAATCCTTCCCCTTCCAAACCTGAGACCCTCCCTTTAGCACGAGATGTGATATCCAACTCCTTCCCATTCCAATCCTGAGACCCTTCTGATAGCATGAGATGTGATATCTCAATGCCTCTAATACCAAACCTGAGATCCTACCTCTAACATGAAATGTGATATCCAACTCTTTCCCCTTCCAAACCTGAGAGCCTTCTTATAGCATGAGATGTGATATCCGACTCCTTCCCGTTCCAATCCTGAGACCCTTCCAATAGCATGAGATGTGATATCTCAATGCTTCTAATACCAAACCTGAGATCCTTCTTATAACATGTGATGTGATATCCAAATCCTTCCCCTTCCAAACCTGAGACCCTCCCTTTAGCATGAGATGTGATATCCAACTCCTTCCCATTCCAATCCTGAGACCCTTATGATAGATAGCATGAGATGTGATAGCTCAATGCCTCTAATACCAAACCTGAGATCCTTCCTATAACATGAGATGTGATATCCAAATCCTTCCCCTTCCAAACCTGAGACCCTCCCTTTAGCATGAGATGTGATATCCAACTCCTTCCCATTCCAATCCTGAGACCCTTCCGATAGCATGAGATGTGATATCTCAATGCTTCTAATACCAAACCTGTGATCCTTCCTATAACAAGAGATGTGATATCCAAATCCTTCCCCTTCCAAACCTGAGACCCTCCCTTTAGCATGAGATGTGATATCTCAATGCCTCTAATACCAAACCTGAGATCCTTCCGATTGCATGAGATGTGATATCTCAATGCTTCTAATACCAAACCTGAGATCCTTCCTATAACATGAGACGTGATATCCAAATCCTTCCCCTTCCAAACCTGAGACCCTCCCTTTAGCATGAGATGTGATATCCAACTCCTTCCCATTCCAATCCTGAGACCCTTCTGATAGCATGATATGTGATATCTCAATGCCTCTAATACCAAACCTGAGATCCTACCTCTAACATGAAATGTGATATCCAACTCCTTCCCCTTCCAAACCTGAGAGCCTTCCTATAGCATGAGATGTGATATCCAAGTCCTTCCCATTCCAATCCTGAGACCCTTCCTATAACATGAGATGTGATATCCAACTCCTTCCAAATCCAATCCTGATACCCTTCCGATAGCATGAGATGTGATATCCCAATGCTTCTACAAAACCTGAGACCCATACATGGCATGAGATGTGATATCAAACTCCTTCCCATTCCAATCCTGAGACACTTCCTATAGCATCAGATGTGATATCTCAATGCTTCTAATACCAAACCTGAGACTCTTCCTATAACATGAGATGGGATATCCAACTCCTTCCCATTCCAATCCTGAGACCCTTCCGATAGCAGAGATGTGATATCTCAATGCTTATACCAAACCTGAGACCCTTCCTATGGCATGAGATGTCATATACAACTCCTTCCCATTCCAATCCTGAGACCCTTCCTATAGCATTAGATGTGATATCTCAATGCTTCTAATACCAAACCTGAGATCCTTCCTATAACATGAGATGTGATATCCAACTCCTTCCCATTCCAATCCTGAGACCCTTCCTATAGCATGAGATGTGACATCTCAATGCTTATACCAAACCTGAGACCCTTCCTATAGCATGAAATGTGATATCCAACTCCTTCCCATTCCAATCCTGAGACCCTTCCTATAGCGATATCTCAATGATTCTAATAACAAACCTGAGACCCGTCCTATAACATGAGATGGGTTATCCAACTCCTTCCCATTCCAATCCTGAGACACTTCCGATAGCAGAGATGTGATATCTCAATGCTTATACCAAACCTGAGACCCTTCCTATAGCATGAGATGTAATATCCAACTCCTTCCCATTCCAATCCTGAGACCCTTCCTACAGCATGCGATGTGATATCTCAATGCTTCTAATACCAAACCTGAGACCCGTCCTACAACATGAGATGGGATATCCAACTCCTTCCCGTTCCAAACCTGAGACCCTTCCTATCGCATGAGATGTGATATCCAACTCCTTCCCATCCCAATCCTGAGACACTTCCGATTGCAGAGATGTGATATCTCAATGCTTATACCAAACCTGAGACTCTTCCTATAACATGAGATGTGATATCCAACTCCTTCCCGTTCCAAACCTGAGACCCTTCCTATAGCATGAGATGTGATATCCAACTCCCTCCCATTCCAATCCTGAGACCCTTCTGATAGCATGAGATGTGATATCTCAATGCTTCTAATACCAAACCTGAGATCCTTCTTATAACATGTGATGTGATATCCAAATCCTTCCCCTTCCAAACCTGAGACCCTCCCTTTAGCATGAGAAGTGATATCCAACTCCTTCCCATTCCAATCCTGAGACCCTTATGATAGCATGAGATGTGATATCTCAATGCCTCTAATACCAAACCTGAGATACTTCCGATAGCATGAGATGTGATATCTCAATGATTCTAATACCAAACCTGAGATCCTTCCTATAACATGCGATGTGATATCCAAATCCTTCCCCTTCCAAACCTGAGACCCTCCCTTTAGCATGAGATGTGATATCCAACTCCTTCCCATTCCAATCCTGAGACCCTTCCTATAGCTTGAGAAGTGATATCTAACTACTTCCCATTCCAATTCTGAGACCCGTCCTATACCATGAGATGTGATATCTCAATGCTTCTAATACAAAACCTGAGACCCTTCCTATAACGAGATGGGATATCCAACTCCTTCCCATTCCAATCCTGTGACCCTTCCGATAGCAGAGATGTGATATCTCAATGCTTATACCAAACCTGAGACCCTACCTATGGCATGAGATGTCATATACAACTCCTTCCGATTCCAAACCTGAGACCCTTCCTATAGCATGAGATGTGATATCTCAATGCTTATACCAAACCTGAGACCCTACCTATGGCATGAGATGTGATATCCAACTCCTTCCCATTCCAATCCTGAGACCCTTACTATAGCTTGAGATGTGATATCCAACTCCTTCCCATTCCAATCCTGAGACCCTTTCTATAGCTTGAGATGTGATATCCAACTCCTTCCCATTCCAATCCTGAGACCCTTCCTATAGCATGAGATGTGATATCTCAATGCTTCTAATACCAAACCTGAGATCCTTCCTATAACATGAGATGTGATATCCAAATCCTTCCACTTCCAAACCTGAGACCCTCCCTTTAGCATGAGATGTGATATCCGACTCCTTCCCATTCCAATCCTGAGACCCTTCTGATAGCATGAGATGTGATATCTCAATGCCTCTAATACCAAACCTGAGATCCTTCCGATAGCATGAGATGTGATATCTCAGTGCTTCTAATACCAAACCTGAGATCCTTCCTATAACATGAGATGTGATATCCAAATCCTTCCCCTTCCAAACCTGAGACCCTCCCTTTAGCATGAGATGTGATATCCAACTCCTTCCCATTCCAATCCTGAGACCCTTCTGATAGCATGAGATGTGATATCTCAATGCCTCTAATACCAAACCTGAGATCCTACCTCTAACATGAAATGTGATATCCAACTCCTTCCCCTTCCAAACCTGAGAGCCTTCCTATAGCATGAGATGTGATATCCAAGTCCTTCCCATTCCAATCCTGAGACCCTTCCTATAACATGAGATGTGATATCCAACTCCTTCCAAATCCAATCCTGATACCCTTCCGATAGCATGAGATGTGATATCCCAATGCTTCTACAAAACCTGAGACCCATACATGGCATGAGATGTGATATCAAATTCCTTCCCATTCCAATCCTGAGACACTTCCTATAGCATCAGATGTGATATCTCAATGCTTCTAATACCAAACCTGAGACTCTTCCTATAACATGAGATGGGATATCCAACTCCTTCCCATTCCAATCCTGAGACCCTTCCGATAGCAGAGATGTGATATCTCAATGCTTATACCAAACCTGAGACCCTTCCTATGGCATGAGATGTCATATACAACTCCTTCCCATTCCAATCCTGAGACCCTTCCTATAGCATGAGATGTGATATCTCAATGCTTCTAATACCAAACCTGAGATCCTTCCTATAACATGAGATGTGATATCCAACTCCTTCCCATTCCAATCCTGAGACCCTTCCTATAGCATGAGATGTGACATCTCAATGCTTATACCACACCTGAGACCCTTCCTATAGCATGAGATGTGATATCCAACTCCTTCCCATTCCAATCCTGAGACCCTTCCTATAGCATGAGATGTGATATCTCAATGCCTCTAATACCAAACCTGAGATCCTTCCTCTAACATGAAATGTGATATCCAACTCCTTCCCTTTCCAAACCTGAGAGCCTACCTATAGCATGAGATGTGATATTCAAGTCCTTCCCATTCCAATCCTTAGACCCTTCCTACAGCATGCAATATGATATCTCAATGATTCTAATAACAAACCTGAGACCCGTCCTATAACATGAGATGGGATATCCAACTCCTTCCCATTCCAATCCTGAGACACTTCCGATAGCAGAGATGTGATATCTCAATGCTTATACCAAACCTGAGACCCTTCTTATAACATGTGATGTGATATCCAAATCCTTCCCCTTCCAAACCTGAGACCCTCCCTTTAGCATGAGAAGTGATATCCAACTCCTTCCCATTCCAATCCTGAGACCCTTATGATAGCATGAGATGTGATATCTCAATGCCTCTAATACCAAACCTGAGATACTTCCGATAGCATGAGATGTGATATCTCAATGATTCTAATACCAAACCTGAGATCCTTCCTATAACATGCGATGTGATATCCAAATCCTTCCCCTTCCAAACCTGAGACCCTCCCTTTAGCATGAGATGTGATATCCAACTCCTTCCCATTCCAATCCTGAGACCCTTCTGATAGCATGAGATGTGATACCTCAATGCCTCTAATACCAAACCTGAGATCCTACCTCTAACATGAAATGTGATATCCAACTCCTTCCCTTACCAAACCTGAGATCCTTCCTATAACATGCGATGTGATATCCAAATCCTTCCCCTTCCAAACCTGAGACCCTCCCTATAGCATGAGATGTGATATCCAAGTCCGTCCCATTCCAATCCTGAGACCCTTCCTATAGCATGAGATGTGATATCTCAATGCTTATTCCAAACCTGAGACCCTTCCTATGGCATGAGATGTCATATACAACTCCTTCCCATTCCAATCCTGAGACCCTTCCTATAGCATGAGATGTGATATCTCAATGCTTATACCAAACCTGAGACCCTTCCTATAGCATGAGATGTGATAGCCAACTTCTTCCCATTCCAATCCTGAGACCCTTCCTATAACATGAGATGTGATGTCGCAATGCTTCTAATACCAAACCTGAGATCTTTCCTATAACATGAGATGTGATATCCAACACCTTCCCATTCCAATCCTGAGACCCTTCCTATAGCATGAGATGTGATATCTCAATGCTTATACCAAACGTGAGACCCTTCCTATAGCTTGAGATGTGATATCCAACTCCTTCCCATTCCAATCCTGAGACCCTTCCTATAGCATGAGATGTGATATTTCAATGCTTATACCAAACGTGAGACCCTTCCTATAACATGAGATGTGATATCTTAATGCCTCTAATACCAAACCTGAGATCCTTCCTCGAACATGAAATGTGATATCCAACTCCTTCCCCTTCCAAACCTGAGAGCCTTCCTATAGCATGAGATATGATATCCAAGTCCTTCCCATTCCAATCCTGGGACCCTTCCTATAACATGAGATGTGATATCCAACTCCTTCCCATTCCAACCTGAGACCCTTCCTATAGCATGAGATGGGATATCCAACTCCTTTCAAATCAAATCCTGATACCCTTCCGATAGCATGAGATGTGATATCCCAATGTTTCTACCAAACCTGAGACCCATACTATGGCATGAGTTGTGATATCAAACCCCTTCCCATTCCAATCCTGAGACCCTTCCTATAGCTTGAGATATCCAACTCCTTCCCATTCCAATTCTGAGACCCTTCCTATACCATGAGACTTGATATCGCAATGCTTCTAATACCAAACCTGAGACCCTTCCTATAGCATGAGATGTGATATCTCAATGCTTCTAATACCAAACCTGAGATCCTTCCGATAACATGAGATGTGATATCCAAATCCTTCCCCTTCCAAACCTGAGATCCTCCCTTTAGCATGAGATGTGATATCCAACTCCTTCCCATTCCCATCCTGAGACCCTTCTGATAGCATGAGATGTGATATCTCAATGCCTCCAATACCAAACCTGAGATCCTACCTCTAACATGAAATGTGATATCCACATCCTTCCCCTTCCAAACCTGAGACACTCCCTTTAGCATGAGATGTGATATCCAACTCCGTCCCATTCCAATCCTGAGACCCTTCCGATAGCATGAGATGTGATATCTCAATGCTTCTAATACCAAACCTGTGATCCTTCCTATAACAAGAGATGTGATATCCAAATCCTTCCCCTTCCAAACCTGAGACCCTCCCTTTAGCATGAGATGTGATATCTCAATGCCTCTAATACCAAACCTGAGATCCTTCCGATAGCATGAGATGTGATATCTCAATGCTTCTAATACCAAACCTGAGATCCTTCCTATAACATGAGACGTGATATCCAAATCCTTCCCCTTCCAAACCTGAGACCCTCCCTTTAGCATGAGATGTGATATCCAACTCCTTCCCATTCCAATCCTGAGACCCTTCTGATAGCATGAGATGTGATATCTCAATGCCTCTAATACCAAACCTGAGATCCTACCTCTAACATGAAATGTGATATCCAACTTTTTCCCCTTCCAAACCTGAGAGCCTTCCTATAGCATGAGATGTGATATCCGATTCCTTCCCGTTCCAATCCTGAGACCCTTCCGATAGCATGAGATGTGATATCTCAATGCTTCTAATACCAAACCTGTGATCCTTCCTATAACAAGAGATGTGATATCCAAATCCTTCCCCTTCCAAACCTGAGACCCTCCCTTTAGCATGAGATGTGATATCCAACTCCTTCCCATTCCAATCCTGAGACCCTTCCGATAGCATGAGATGTGATATCTCAATGCTTCTAATACCAAACCTGTGATCCTTCCTATAACAAGAGATGTGATATCCAAATCCTTCCAATTCCAAACCTGAGACCCTCCCTTTAGCATGAGATGTGATATCTCAATGCCTCTAATACCAAACCTGAGATCCTACCTCTAACATGAAATGTGATATCCAACTCCTTCCCTTACCAAACCTGAGATCCTTCCTATAACATGCGATGTGATATCCAAATCCTTCCCCTTCCAAACCTGAGACCCTCCCTATAGCATGAGATGTGATATCCAAGTCCGTCCCATTCCAATCCTGAGACCCTTCCTATAGCATGAGATGTGATATCTCAATGCTTATTCCAAACCTGAGACCCTTCCTATGGCATGAGATGTCATATACAACTCCTTCCCATTCCAATCCTGAGACCCTTCCTATAGCATGAGATGTGATATCTCAATGCTTATACCAAACCTGAGACCCTTCCTATAGCATGAGATGTGATAGCCAACTTCTTCCCATTCCAATCCTGAGACCCTTCCTATAACATGAGATGTGATGTCGCAATGCTTCTAATACCAAACCTGAGATCTTTCCTATAACATGAGATGTGATATCCAACACCTTCCCATTCCAATCCTGAGACCCTTCCTATAGCATGAGATGTGATATCTCAATGCTTATACCAAACGTGAGACCCTTCCTATAGCTTGAGATGTGATATCCAACTCCTTCCCATTCCAATCCTGAGACCCTTCCTATAGCATGAGATGTGATATCTCAATGCTTATACCAAACGTGAGACCCTTCCTATAACATGAGATGTGATATCTTAATGCCTCTAATACCAAACCTGAGATCCTTCCTCGAACATGAAATGTGATATCCAACTCCTTCCCCTTCCAAACCTGAGAGCCTTCCTATAGCATGAGATATGATATCCAAGTCCTTCCCATTCCAATCCTGGGACCCTTCCTATAACATGAGATGTGATATCCAACTCCTTCCCATTCCAACCTGAGACCCTTCCTATAGCATGAGATGGGATATCCAACTCCTTTCAAATCAAATCCTGATACCCTTCCGATAGCATGAGATGTGATATCCCAATGTTTCTACCAAACCTGAGACCCATACTATGGCATGAGTTGTGATATCAAACCCCTTCCCATTCCAATCCTGAGACCCTTCCTATAGCTTGAGATATCCAACTCCTTCCCATTCCAATTCTGAGACCCTTCCTATACCATGAGACTTGATATCGCAATGCTTCTAATACCAAACCTGAGACCCTTCCTATAGCATGAGATGTGATATCTCAATGCTTCTAATACCAAACCTGAGATCCTTCCGATAACATGAGATGTGATATCCAAATCCTTCCCCTTCCAAACCTGAGATCCTCCCTTTAGCATGAGATGTGATATCCAACTCCTTCCCATTCCCATCCTGAGACCCTTCTGATAGCATGAGATGTGATATCTCAATGCCTCCAATACCAAACCTGAGATCCTACCTCTAACATGAAATGTGATATCCACATCCTTCCCCTTCCAAACCTGAGACACTCCCTTTAGCATGAGATGTGATATCCAACTCCGTCCCATTCCAATCCTGAGACCCTTCCGATAGCATGAGATGTGATATCTCAATGCTTCTAATACCAAACCTGTGATCCTTCCTATAACAAGAGATGTGATATCCAAATCCTTCCCCTTCCAAACCTGAGACCCTCCCTTTAGCATGAGATGTGATATCTCAATGCCTCTAATACCAAACCTGAGATCCTTCCGATAGCATGAGATGTGATATCTCAATGCTTCTAATACCAAACCTGAGATCCTTCCTATAACATGAGACGTGATATCCAAATCCTTCCCCTTCCAAACCTGAGACCCTCCCTTTAGCATGAGATGTGATATCCAACTCCTTCCCATTCCAATCCTGAGACCCTTCTGATAGCATGAGATGTGATATCTCAATGCCTCTAATACCAAACCTGAGATCCTACCTCTAACATGAAATGTGATATCCAACTTTTTCCCCTTCCAATCCTGAGAGCCTTCCTATAGCATGAGATGTGATATCCGATTCCTTCCCGTTCCAATCCTGAGACCCTTCCGATAGCATGAGATGTGATATCTCAATGCTTCTAATACCAAACCTGTGATCCTTCCTATAACAAGAGATGTGATATCCAAATCCTTCCCCTTCCAAACCTGAGACCCTCCCTTTAGCATGAGATGTGATATCCAACTCCTTCCCATTCCAATCCTGAGACCCTTCCGATAGCATGAGATGTGATATCTCAATGCTTCTAATACCAAACCTGTGATCCTTCCTATAACAAGAGATGTGATATCCAAATCCTTCCAATTCCAAACCTGAGACCCTCCCTTTAGCATGAGATGTGATATCTCAATGCCTCTAATACCAAACCTGAGATCCTTCCTATAACATGAGACGTGATATCCAAATCCTTCCCCTTCCAAACCTGAGACCCTCCCTTTAGCATGAGATGTGATATCCAACTCCTTCCCATTCCAATCCTGGGACCCTTCTGATAGCTTGAGATGTGATATCTCAATGCCTCTAATACCAAACCTGAGATCCTACCTCTAACATGAAATGTGATATCCAACTCCTTCCCCTTCCAAACCTGAGAGCCTTCCTATAGCATGAGATGTGATATCCAAGTCCTTCCCATTCCAATCCTGAGACCCTTCCTATAACATGAGATGTGATATCCAACTCCTTCCAAATCCAATCCTGATACCCTTCCGATAGCATGAGATGTGATATCCCAATGCTTCTACAAAACCTGAGACCCATACATGGCATGAGATGTGATATCAAACTCCTTCCCATTCCAATCCTGAGACACTTCCTATAGCATCAGATGTGATATCTCAATGCTTCTAATACCAAACCTGAGACTCTTCCTATAACATGAGATGGGATATCCAACTCCTTCCCATTCCAATCCTGAGACCCTTCCGATAGTAGAGATGTGATATCTCAATGCTTATACCAAACCTGAGACCCTTCCTATGGCATGAGATGTCATATACAACTCCTTCCCATTCCAATCCTGAGACCCTTCCTATAGCATGAGATGTGATATCTCAATGCTTCTAATACCAAACCTGAGATCCTTCCTATAACATGAGATGTGATATCCAACTCCTTCCCATTCCAATCCTGAGACCCTTCCTATAGCATGAGATGTGACATCTCAATGCTTATACCAAACCTGAGACCCTTCCTATAGCATGAAATGTGATATCCAACTCCTTCCGTTTCCAAACCTGAGAGCCTACCTATAGCATGAGATGTGATATTCAAGACCTTCCCATTCCAATCCTTAGACCCTTCCTACAGCATGCAATATGATATCTCAATGATTCTAATATCAAACCTGAGACCCGTCCTATAACATGAGATGGGATATCCAACTCCTTCCCATTCCAATCCTGAGACACTTCCGATAGCAGAGATGTGATATCTCAATGCTTATACCAAACCTGAGACCCTTCCTATAGCATGAGATGTAATATCCAACTCCTTCCCATTCCAATACTGAGACCCTTCCTACAGCATGCGATGTGATATCTCAATGCTTCTAATACCAAACCTGAGACCTGTCCTATAACATGAGATGGGATATCCAACTCCTTCCCGTTCCAAACCTGAGACCCTTCCTATAGCATGATGTTAGGAAAGATTTCGTTATTGTAGGGAACTTTCCTTCCATGTGGCAACCCCTAAACTTTTTGCTATTGTTTTCAACCTGTTTTCTTGACTTTGCCAGAGAAGTGCAGCCTTCTGCTGTACTCCTCTGGGCTTTCGCTCCTTTCTTACGGGGAAACTGACATGCCCTTAAGACAGTCAGTACCGGGGAACGCTGTTTCCCGTAGTTTCTCTTATCGTGTCGCCATTTTAGTGCAACACGACACAAGAGGGCACTGTAAGCTAAGTTACAGCTCTCTTGGGTCTCTAGCCTTCTACAGACCCTAGACACTCTTGTAGGATGGTTTTTGGATCGGTGCAAGTCATTCAGGGACTGGGCTGGTGGCAGCGATCATTTGGTTTATTTTGAGCTCCTTTTGCCGTTCTGAGCACGTTTTTGCCGCGAACACAAAAGGGTGGCCCGGCTACACAAAATGGCCGGACCACGAGGCTCCTTTGTCTCGTCCACTGTCCGTCTTGCTCCCTTTACCTTCCCCCAGGTCAGGCGACCCGGGGCCTTCCTTATTTGGGCATGTAGTTTCCCGCGAAACACGGTTGCTTTCGCGGGCTTCTACATGTCGTTTGAGTGCCCCCAGGATGTGGGCTGGGCTGTCTGGTCCCAATACACATCCTGGGTGCCAGAGAGTCTAGGGTGGTGTGAATGCCTGGGACCACTGTGGTCCGTGATTGGTCCACGTATGGTATGGGTGTTGATGAGCGGATCTCCCATTGGCTCCCCTCCGTTTTGGCGCGAAGGGAACCGTGGATAAGAGGGAGCTGGAAACACCACTACCATGTCGATCTCCTGAGTTCTTACGAACCCAGGGATACAGGAGCCAAGTATCCTGCGAACACGAGGCTGGACCGAGGAATCGCTGGTGACCCCCTGAAGAACTTCTGCTCCTCATTGCTGTCGTCCGGTGAAGCCCTTTCCACCTAAGATCGAACAAGAAGGCCTGTACTGGCGCTTCGACCTATTGGAATAGCAGGACCAGCTATTCCCGGCACCTTCATCAACTCCTGCTGTAAGCCTTCGGAAGTGTCTCTGGGCCATCCAGTTGACTGACCAGCTTACTAAGGAGGCCTGCTCTGTAATCGCCGACAGGTTGGGTGGTATTCTGAGTCCGGGGCATGCTCACACGCTTCGTTTGCTTAGCAGTCCTAAGCTAGAGGTGAGCAGTGCTCGTTTGGCTTGAATACACCCGGCCGTTCCGTTGCCCTGCTGTGGCGACAAAACTGTGCTTGTTTCTTCGATCGGGACGTCTTTTTACTCTGCACGACGACGAGACGTTCCCTGCTCTTCAGAACCTGCCAGAAGCTGCATCTATCGAGGAGAAGCTCGGGCCTGCTTGCTTCGGGGACCGGTGAGTAGATTAGCTAGGATCTGGTCGCCCTCCTGCAGTGCCCTTTGCTTTTCCCCGCTGTGAATACAGCACCCCTTGTCCGTACTCGCGCCCTGCTTCTGCCTCACAGTGGAGGCTGCGCTAGAGTCGCGGACCGTGTTCTCCTTCATTAGAGCTCCCTACAGAGCTGTTCAACGTCCTCCGAAGAGCTTCACCTTCTGCCCATTGGCACCGGCGTGTGCAGGTACTTTTGAGCGCTAGGCTCCACTCTTCGTAGGGATTGGACTACCATCCAGTTAGGGGCCTCAGAAGGCGGACATATCACTCGCATTGGTTCGCACTGCCTGTTTTCCTTCCCCTGCAGGTGGATAACATATTTCGTGCTGCTAATGCTGTGAAACTGTGTATTCTGTATATATATTGGGTGGATAGTGTATGTGTTGGTTTAATATCGTTGTATGTTGCTGCTTTTACTGTGGTCATTAGTTTTGAGGCCTTATAATAAATGTGTATCTATTTTTGATATAAACAACTGTTTGGAGTAGTTTGTAAGCGCTCTTGCTTTGTGTGCTCATTGCGGGCTTTCAGTCACCCTCACCCCTCTTGAGACCTAGTCTTGACCGCCGCGATCGCTACCTTGATTGGTCTGGCTTGTCCAGAGGTTACCCTGTTCCAAGTAATTAGGTTGGCCTTCTGAACTTCTGCGCCACCAGGACAGAGTTCAGAAATCCGTCTTAACAAATTGGTGGCAGCGGTGGGATCCGACTGAAGGTATCCAGTGTTGCGCACGAGCTAAGGCGTTTTCAGGTTATTCCAACCAGGACACGCAGTAAAGTATTGAATATAACGTTAAAAAGGCCATAGTCCTATCGACAGTATGGAAACGAATACTTTATTAACCTTAAATGCTTCGAAATCTGAAACATTGAAGAAGATGTGTGCGGAGAGAGGGGTTTCCTCTCAAGGCACTAAATTGGAAATGATCCAGAGAATCGTGGCGTGGCAAGAAGCGCAGCTTGACGCTATAACTTCCGAGGACAGTGCAGAAGGTGGTGGGGCTGCTCTCACTGGCAGAACCGACGGTTCTGCCGCTGCACTGATCCATCACGACCACGAGGACAGGGAGGATGTAATGTCTAACGTTTCCTCTGCCAGTGTTGATGGGGAGGCTATGCTTGAATTCAAGAAGCAAGAGCTGCGGTTTAGGCAGCAGGAGCTTGAATTCAGCATAGCCAAACTGAAAATCGACCAGGCAGAAAAACAAAAAGACAGGGATCACCAGTTGGAACTGGCCAAGCTTCAGTTCGCAAATGGGTCCAAGGGTCCTGGACATGGTTCTGGGGCTTCCTCTCATCCACGGTTTCCAAAAGATCTGCTCAGTGTGTATGAGGAACGAAATGACATTATGGACTGGTTAAATGCGTTTGAGTATGCATGCGAGGTTCAAGAGGTTGATAATGCGGATAAGATTGCATGGTTACTCAGCAGACTGCCCCATTCTGGTTGCAGTGCCATTATGGAAATGTCGAAGGCTGAGCGCGCTGATTTTGCAATGTTGAAGCAGACTCTCATTTTAAAGTTTGGGAAGACTCCGACCCAATATTTGAAAAGGTTTAGAGAGTATAAGAAAAAGGAAGGTGGTACTTGGGTGTCGTATGTAGCTGAGTCCCTGAAAAACTTGACTGGCTGGGTTGAAGGTTATAAGGTTTCTACCTTCGAAGGCATGATCAATCTGGTCATGCTGGAACACATTTTTGCTTCTTCTTCCCCGGAGCTTAAGCAGCATTTGGCCGATTCGAAGGAGATAGATCCTAAGAAGCTGGCCATTGCAGCAGATTTATGGGTGTCACATCGAGTGTCCCATAAGGACAAAACTCATCCTGGTAAGCAGGAGGAAGGGAAAAAGTCCAAAGATGTGGAGGGTGGGGAATCTGCTAAATCTTCTTCCCATAAGGGCCACAAAAAGAAAAATAAGGGTAAGCCATCCGAGAACTCACAGGGTAGTGGAGGTTCGCCTCCGAAACAGAACTCTGGTTATAATAAGCCTCCCTACGTAAACAGACCCAATGGGGCTTGTTTTTCTTGTGGAGCAACTGACCATGTGAAGGGGGATCCCCGTTGTAAGGTTAGACCTTTGGGGGTCCACTCCGCTAATCTGGCCTTCTCCTCCTACGAGGAAGAAGAGATTACAGGAGCATCCTTCTCCTCAGACTCATTTCCCAGCGGAATAGAGGCTGAGGTAGTTTTAGTGTCCCTGGGTTCCTGGGAGCCTAAAGTCGCAGAGGCGTATGCTAGGATTCCGGATAATACCAAGCACTACTTTAAAGACAGTGTGCTGATCAATGGAGTGGATACTCCAGCTCTTAGGGATAGTGGGTGCAGTCGAACTGTAGTGGATTCTACCTTGGTAGACTCAGAGGAAGTTGCCAGAGCTACTCTGATGCCCACTAAGTTGGCTGACGGCCCCCTCCGTATGTTTCCCGTGATCCCTGTTAATCTAACTTTAAATGGTACAGCAGTTAGGATTCCAGTGAGCATTCAGAGAAACGTCCCGGGAAAGGTCTTGTTGGGCAATGATCTCAGAGCTCTAGGGCTCGTAGGAGACACTGCCGAAAGACCCTACACACGGTCTCAAGCACGGGCAGCATTGGCCAAGTCCAATACGCCGCCCCAGCCGAAGGGGAAACCCAAGGCGAAAGGAGTCAACAAGTCCCGACGGGGGAAAGAGAATATTCCCCCGAACTCGCCTACCACTGCGGTGGAGGGAGTTGGTCAATCGCCCGAGCCTGACGAGGAGGTGGCGATGCCTGAAGTGTTCGACCCCAACGACCATCCTGAACTAAAAGACTTGTTAGTTGAAGGAGGTCCTGATAGGGACGACTTCAGTAAGGGCCAACGTGAGTGCCCATCTCTGGAAGGCCTAAGGAGACAGGCCTGCTCCCAGCTTGAGGGTGAACCTCCTGGGTTGCAAAGGATTTACCAGGAAGGTGGACTCCTTTATAGTGAGCCCACAGAGTCTACAGAAGGAGACCATAGGAGGTTGGTGGTTTCCCTTGCTGTTAGGCCCTTCCTCCTGCAGTTGGCGCATGTCGTTCACCTTGCTGGTCACCTTGGTATGAGGAGGACCAAGCAAAGGTTATCCATGCACTTCTACTGGCCCAAGATGGGGGTGCAAGTAGAAAGTCACTGCAGGAGTTGTGCCTCCTGCCAGTTGTCTGGTAAGGTTGGCGCGACAATCCAAGCTCCGTTGGTACCGCTCCCAGTTGTGGGGGTACCATTTGAAAGGGTAGGGATCGACATGGTTGGTCCCCTTGACCCGCAAACATCCTCAGGCAATAGGTTTATCCTGGTGCTGGTCGACCATGCAACCAGGTATCCTGAGGCCGTCCCATTTACAACTGTAACTGCCAAGCCAGTTGCAGAAGCTTTACTCGGCATGTTCACTAGGGTTGGCTTCCCTAAAGAAGTTGTGTCGGATCATGGCAGCAACTTTATGTCGAAGTATAGGCAGGCTATGTGGAAAGAATGTGGGGTCACCTACAGGTTCTCTTCTGCATACCGCCCCCAGACCGATGGTCTGGGGGGGCGTCTTAACAGGACGTTAAAAAGCATGATTGGGGCTCTGGAGGAGACTCAGAGAAGAAAATGGGATCTTCTTGTTTCATGCTTACCGTTTGCCTACCGAGAGGTACCACAGGAGGGTGTTGGCTTCAGCCCCTTCGAACTTCTGTTCGGTCATCCCGTACGGGGACCCTTAGCCATCATCAAAGAGGGATGGGAGATGCCCACTCCCCCTGTTACTACCAATGTAGTTGATTATGTGCTAGGGCTCAGAAAACGGATGGTACTTCTGATAGGCTTGACTAGTGATAAATTGAAGGCAGGGCAAGCGCTGGTGAAACCTTGGTACGACCAGAAAGCTTCCCTCATCAACTTTACACTTGGTCAGCAAGTCCTGATCATGAATCTCATAAGGCCTCGAGCTTTACAGGACAAATGGTCAGGCCCTTACCCAGTGGTGGAGCCCCTGGGTGAGGTTAACTATTCAGTGGACCTTGGAAGGCCTGGACAGGCTCCCAAAGTGCTTCCCGTGAATAGGCTGAAGGCTTTCGGCCCAAGCGTCGAAATCGTAGCACTGCTCCTGGCTTCAGATGTTGAGGAAGAGGAGTCTGAACCTCTCCCCGACCTGTTCCCAAGCAGTCCTTCAGTTAGCTCTTTTGAGGGTGTCCGAGTGGCCCCTCACCAAAATGGACAAGGCTCAGTGGTTTACCTTGGACATGAAGTAGTTGGAGGGAGGAGACAGCCTCTACTCAGTCAGGTACAAGCCGTACAAGACTGGCCTACCCCCACTACGCAAACCCAAGTGAGAGCCTTCTTAGGACTCACGGGTTATTACCGCAATTTTGTGGCAGACTATGGCACCATAGCTGCTCCTCTGACTGCCCTCACAACTCCGAAGAAACCCAAGAAGGTAACTTGGACTGACGAGTGTGAGAAGGCCTTCAATGGCTTGAAAGACTCCTTGTGCCAGGCCCCTGTGCTCAGGGCCCCTGATTATCAAAGACCTTTTATCGTGCAGACGGATGCCTCTGACACTGGGATAGGAGCTGTACTATCACAAGTAGATGAGAAGGGTAAGGAACACCCTATCGGTTTTATTAGTCGCCAGCTTAAGGACAGAGAGCTCAGATGGTCCACGGTAGAGAAAGAATGTTTCTCTGTTGTGTGGGCCCTAAGGAAGCTGCGGCCCTACCTCTATGGGACCCACTTCACTGTGCAGACTGACCATAAGCCGTTAAAGTGGCTAATGAACATGAAGGGGGAGAATCCAAAGTTGCTTAGGTGGTCCATAAGTCTACAAGGCTTCGACTTCACTATTGAGCATAGGCCAGGTGTCCAACATAGCAATGCTGATGGGTTGTCCCGAATGTTTTACCGACCTGAACAAGAGACTCATCCAGGGGTGGATTAGTTCCCCCTGTCCATAGTCTGGGAGGGGCGAGTGTTAGGAAAGATTTCGTTATTGTAGGGAACTTTCCTTCCATGTGGCAACCCCTAAACTTTTTGCTATTGTTTTCAACCTGTTTTCTTGACTTTGCCAGAGAAGTGCAGCCTTCTGCTGTACTCCTCTGGGCTTTCGCTCCTTTCTTACGGGGAAACTGACATGCCCTTAAGACAGTCAGTACCGGGGAACGCTGTTTCCCGTAGTTTCTCTTATCGTGTCGCCATTTTAGTGCAACACGACACAAGAGGGCACTGTAAGCTAAGTTACAGCTCTCTTGGGTCTCTAGCCTTCTACAGACCCTAGACACTCTTGTAGGATGGTTTTTGGATCGGTGCAAGTCATTCAGGGACTGGGCTGGTGGCAGCGATCATTTGGTTTATTTTGAGCTCCTTTTGCCGTTCTGAGCACGTTTTTGCCGCGAACACAAAAGGGTGGCCCGGCTACACAAAATGGCCGGACCACGAGGCTCCTTTGTCTCGTCCACTGTCCGTCTTGCTCCCTTTACCTTCCCCCAGGTCAGGCGACCCGGGGCCTTCCTTATTTGGGCATGTAGTTTCCCGCGAAACACGGTTGCTTTCGCGGGCTTCTACATGTCGTTTGAGTGCCCCCAGGATGTGGGCTGGGCTGTCTGGTCCCAATACACATCCTGGGTGCCAGAGAGTCTAGGGTGGTGTGAATGCCTGGGACCACTGTGGTCCGTGATTGGTCCACGTATGGTATGGGTGTTGATGAGCGGATCTCCCATTGGCTCCCCTCCGTTTTGGCGCGAAGGGAACCGTGGATAAGAGGGAGCTGGAAACACCACTACCATGTCGATCTCCTGAGTTCTTACGAACCCAGGGATACAGGAGCCAAGTATCCTGCGAACACGAGGCTGGACCGAGGAATCGCTGGTGACCCCCTGAAGAACTTCTGCTCCTCATTGCTGTCGTCCGGTGAAGCCCTTTCCACCTAAGATCGAACAAGAAGGCCTGTACTGGCGCTTCGACCTATTGGAATAGCAGGACCAGCTATTCCCGGCACCTTCATCAACTCCTGCTGTAAGCCTTCGGAAGTGTCTCTGGGCCATCCAGTTGACTGACCAGCTTACTAAGGAGGCCTGCTCTGTAATCGCCGACAGGTTGGGTGGTATTCTGAGTCCGGGGCATGCTCACACGCTTCGTTTGCTTAGCAGTCCTAAGCTAGAGGTGAGCAGTGCTCGTTTGGCTTGAATACACCCGGCCGTTCCGTTGCCCTGCTGTGGCGACAAAACTGTGCTTGTTTCTTCGATCGGGACGTCTTTTTACTCTGCACGACGACGAGACGTTCCCTGCTCTTCAGAACCTGCCAGAAGCTGCATCTATCGAGGAGAAGCTCGGGCCTGCTTGCTTCGGGGACCGGTGAGTAGATTAGCTAGGATCTGGTCGCCCTCCTGCAGTGCCCTTTGCTTTTCCCCGCTGTGAATACAGCACCCCTTGTCCGTACTCGCGCCCTGCTTCTGCCTCACAGTGGAGGCTGCGCTAGAGTCGCGGACCGTGTTCTCCTTCATTAGAGCTCCCTACAGAGCTGTTCAACGTCCTCCGAAGAGCTTCACCTTCTGCCCATTGGCACCGGCGTGTGCAGGTACTTTTGAGCGCTAGGCTCCACTCTTCGTAGGGATTGGACTACCATCCAGTTAGGGGCCTCAGAAGGCGGACATATCACTCGCATTGGTTCGCACTGCCTGTTTTCCTTCCCCTGCAGGTGGATAACATATTTCGTGCTGCTAATGCTGTGAAACTGTGTATTCTGTATATATATTGGGTGGATAGTGTATGTGTTGGTTTAATATCGTTGTATGTTGCTGCTTTTACTGTGGTCATTAGTTTTGAGGCCTTATAATAAATGTGTATCTATTTTTGATATAAACAACTGTTTGGAGTAGTTTGTAAGCGCTCTTGCTTTGTGTGCTCATTGCGGGCTTTCAGTCACCCTCACCCCTCTTGAGACCTAGTCTTGACCGCCGCGATCGCTACCTTGATTGGTCTGGCTTGTCCAGAGGTTACCCTGTTCCAAGTAATTAGGTTGGCCTTCTGAACTTCTGCGCCACCAGGACAGAGTTCAGAAATCCGTCTTAACACATGAGATGTGATATCCAACTCCTTCCCATCCCAATCCTGAGACACTTCCGATTGCAGAGATGTGATATCTCAATGCTTATACCAAACCTGAGACCCTTCCTATAGCATGAGATGTGATATCCAACTCCCTCCCATTCCAATCCTGAGACCCTTCTGATAGCATGAGATGTGATATCTCAATGCTTCTAATACCAAACCTGAGATCCTTCTTATAACATGTGATGTGATATCTCAATGATTCTAATACCAAACCTGAGATCCTTCCTATAACATGCGATGTGATATCCAAATCCTTCCCCTTCCAAACCTGAGACCCTCCCTTTAGCATGAGATGTGATATCCAACTCCTTCCCATTCCAATCCTGAGACCCTTCTGATAGCATGAGATGTGATACCTCAATGCCTCTAATACCAAACCTGAGATCCTACCTCTAACATGAAATGTGATATCCAACTCCTTCCCTTACCAAACCTGAGATCCTTCCTATAACATGCGATGTGATATCCAAATCCTTCCCGTTCCAAACCTGAGACCCTCCCTATAGCATGAGATGTGATATCCAAGTCCGTCCCATTCCAATCCTGAGACCCTTCCTATAGCATGAGATGTGATATCTCAATGCTTATTCCAAACCTGAGACCCTTCCTATGGCATGAGATGTCATATACAACTCCTTCCCATTCCAATCCTGAGACCCTTCCTATAACATGAGATGTCGCAATGCTTCTAATACCAAACCTGAGATCTTTCCTCTAACATGAGATGTGATATCCAACACCTTCCCATTCCAATCCTGAGACCCTTCCTATAGCATGAGATGTGATATCTCAATGCTTATACCAAACGTGAGACCCTTCCTATAGCTCGAGATGTGATATCCAACTCCTTCCCATTCCAATCCTGAGACCCTTCCTATAGCATGAGATGTGATATCTCAATGCTTATACCAAACGTGAGACCCTTCCTATAACATGAGATGTGATATCTTAATGCCTCTAATACCAAACCTGAGATCCTTCCTCTAACATGAAATGTGATATCCAAGTCCTTCCCATTCCAATCCTGGGACCCTTCCTATAACATGAGATGTGATATCCAACTCCTTCCCATTCCAACCTGAGACCCTTCCTATAGCATGAGATGGGATATCCAACTCCTTCCAGATCAAATCCTGATACCCTTCCGATAGCATGAGATGTGATATCCCAATGTTTCTACCAAACCTGAGACCCATACTATGGCATGAGTTGTGATATCAAACCCCTTCCCATTCCAATCCTGAGACCCTTCCTATAGCTTGAGATATCCAACTCCTTCCCATTCCAATTCTGAGACCCTTCCTATACCATGAGACTTGATATCTCAATGCTTCTAATACCAAACCTGAGACCCTTCCTATAGCATGAGATGTGATATCTCAATGCTTCTAATACCAAACCTGAGATCCTTCCGATAACATGAGATGTGATATCCAAATCCTTCCCCTTCCAAACCTGAGACCCTCCCTTTAGCATGAGATGTGATATCCAACTCCTTCCCATTCCCATCCTGAGACCCTTCTGATAGCATGAGATATGATATCTCAATGCCTCCAATACCAAACCTGAGATCCTACCTCTAACATGAAATGTGATATCCACATCCTTCCCCTTCCAAACCTGAGACCCTCCCTTTAGCATGAGATGTGATATCCAACTCCGTCCCATTCCAATCCTGAGACCCTTCCGATAGCATGAGATGTGATATCTCAATGCCTCTAATACCAAACCTGAGATCCTTCCGATAGCATGAGATGTGATATCTCAATGCTTCTAATACCAAACCTGAGATCCTTCCTATAACATGAGACGTGATATCCAAATCCTTACCCTTCCAAACCTGAGACCCTCCCTTTAGCATGAGATGTGATATCCAACTACTTCCCATTCCAATCCTGAGACCCTTCTGATAGCATGAGATGTGATATCTCAATGCCTCTAATACCAAACCTGAGATCCTACCTCTAACATGAAATGTGATATCCAACTCTTTCCCCTTCCAAACCTGAGAGCCTTCCTATAGCATGAGATGTGATATCCGACTCCTTCCCATTCCAATCCTGAGACCCTTACGATAGCATGAGATGTGATATCTCAATGCTTCTAATACCAAACCTGAGATCCTTCTTATAACTTGTGATGTGATATCCAAATCCTTCCCCTTCCAAACCTGAGACCCTCACTTTAGCATGAGATGTGATATCCAACTCCTTCCCATTCCAATCCTGAGACCCTTATGATAGATAGCATGAGATGTGATATCTCAATGCCTCTAATACCAAACCTGAGATACTTCCGATAGCATGAGATGTGATATCTCAATGCTTCTAATACCAAACCTGAGATCCTTCCTATAACATGAGATGTGATATCCAAATCCTTCCCCATCCAAACCTGAGAGCCTTCCTATAGCATGAGATGTGATATCCAAGTCCTTCCCATTCCAATCCTGAGACCCTTCCTATAACATGAGATGTGATATCCCAATGCTTCTACAAAACCTGAGACCCATACATGGCATGAGATGTGATATCAAACTCCTTCCCATTCCAATCCTGAGACACTTCCTATAGCATCAGATGTGATATCTCAATGCTTCTAATACCAAACCTGAGACTCTTCCTATAACATGAGATGGGATATCCAACTCCTTCCCATTCCAATCCTGAGACCCTTCCGATAGCAGAGATGTGATATCTCAATGCTTATACCAAACCTGAGACCCTTCCTATGGCATGAGATGTCATATACAACTCCTTCCCATTCCAATCCTGAGACCCTTCCTATAGCATGAGATGTGATATCTCAATGCTTCTAATACCAAACCTGAGATCCTTCCTATAACATGAGATGTGATATCCAACTCCTTCCCATTCCAATCCTGAGACCCTTCCTATAGCATGAGATGTGACATCTCAATGCTTATACCAAACCTGAGACCCTTCCTATAGCATGAAATGTGATATCCAACTCCTTCCCTTTCCAAACCTGAGAGCCTACCTATAGCATGAGATGTGATATTCAAGACCTTCCCATTCCAATCCTTAGACCCTTCCTACAGCATGCAATATGATATCTCAATGATTCTAATAACAAACCTGAGACCCGTCCTATAACATGAGATGGGATATCCAACTCCTTCCCATTCCAATCCTGAGACACTTCCGATAGCAGAGATGTGATATCTCAATGCTTATACCAAACCTGAGACCCTTCCTATAGCATGAGATGTAATATCCAACTCCTTCCCATTCCAATCCTGAGACCCTTCCTACAGCATGCGATGTGATATCTCAATGCTTCTAATACCAAACCTGAGACCTGTCCTATAACATGAGATGGGATATCCAACTCCTTCCCGTTCCAAACCTGAGACCCTTCCTATAGCATGAGATGTGATATCCAACTCCTTCCCATCCCAATCCTGAGACACTTCCGATTGCAGAGATGTGATATCTCAATGCTTATACCAAACCTGAGACTCTTCCTATAACATGAGATGTGATATCCAACTCCTTCCCGTTCCAAACCTGAGACCCTTCCTATAGCATGAGATGTGATATCCAACTCCCTCCCATTCCAATCCTGAGACCCTTCTGATAGCATGAGATGTGATATCTCAATGCTTCTAATACCAAACCTGAGATCCTTCTTATAACATGTGATGTGATATCCAAATCCTTCCCCTTCCAAACCTGAGACCCTCCCTTTAGCATGAGAAGTGATATCCAACTCCTTCCCATTCCAATCCTGAGACCCTTATGATAGCATGAGATGTGATATCTCAATGCCTCTAATACCAAACCTGAGATACTTCCGATAGCATGAGATGTGATATCTCAATGATTCTAATACCAAACCTGAGATCCTTCCTATAACATGCGATGTGATATCCAAATCCTTCCCCTTCCAAACCTGAGACCCTCCCTTTAGCATGAGATGTGATATCCAACTCCTTCCCATTCCAATCCTGAGACCCTTCCTATAGCTTGAGAAGTGATATCTAACTCCTTCCCATTCCAATTCTGAGACCCGTCCTATACCATGAGATGTGATATCTCAATGCTTCTAATACAAAACCTGAGACCCTTCCTATAACGAGATGGGATATCCAACTCCTTCCCATTCCAATCCTGAGACCCTTCCGATAGCAGAGATGTGATATCTCAATGCTTATACCAAACCTTAGACCCTACCTATGGCATGAGATGTCATATACAACTCCTTCCGATTCCAAACCTGAGACCCTTCCTATAGCATGAGATGGGATATCTCAATGCTAATACCAAACCTGAGACCCTTCCTATAGCATGAGATGTGATATCCAACTCCTTCCCATTCCAATCCTGAGACCCTTACTATAGCTTGAGATGTGATATCCAACTCCTTCCCATTCCAATCCTGAGACCCTTTCTATAGCTTGAGATGTGATATCCAACTCCTTCCCATTCCAATCCTGAGACCCTTCCTATAGCATGAGATGTGATATCTCAATGCTTCTAATACCAACCCTGAGATCCTTCCTATAACATGAGATGTGATATCCAAATCCTTCCACTTCCAAACCTGAGACCCTCCCTTTAGCATGAGATGTGATATCCGACTCCTTCCCATTCCAATCCTGAGACCCTTCTGATAGCATGAGATGTGATATCTCAATGCCTCTAATACCAAACCTGAGATCCTTCCGATAGCATGAGATGTGATATCTCAGTGCTTCTAATACCAAACCTGAGATCCTTCCTATAACATGAGATGTGATATCCAAATCCTTCCCCTTCCAAACCTGAGACCCTCCCTTTAGCATGAGATGTGATATCCAACTCCTTCCCATTCCAATCCTGAGACCCTTCTGATAGCATGAGATGTGATATCTCAATGCCTCTAATACCAAACCTGAGATCCTTCCGATAGCATGAGATGTGATATCTCAGTGCTTCTAATACCAAACCTGAGATCCTACCTCTAACATGAAATGTGATATCCAACTCCTTCCCCTTCCAAACCTGAGAGCCTTCCTATAGCATGAGATGTGATATCCAAGTCCTTCCCATTCCAATCCTGAGACCCTTCCTATAACATGAGATGTGATATCCAACTCCTTCCAAATCCAATCCTGATACCCTTCCGATAGCATGAGATGTGATATCCCAATGCTTCTACAAGACCTGAGACCCATACATGGCATGAGATGTGATATCAAACTCCTTCCCATTCCAATCCTGAGACACTTCCTATAGCATCAGATGTGATATCTCAATGCTTCTAATACCAAACCTGAGACTCTTCCTATAACATGAGATGGGATATCCAACTCCTTCCCATTCCAATCCTGAGACCCTTCCGATAGCAGAGATGTGATATCTCAATGCTTATACCAAACCTGAGACCCTTCCTATGGCATGAGATGTCATATACAACTCCTTCCCATTCCAATCCTGAGACCCTTCCTATAGCATGAGATGTGATATCTCAATGCTTCTAATACCAAACCTGAGATCCTTCCTATAACATGAGATGTGATATCCAACTCCTTCCCATTCCAATCCTGAGACCCTTCCTATAGCATGAGATGTGACATCTCAATGCTTATCCCACACCTGAGACCCTTCCTATAGCATGAGATGTGATATCCAACTCCTTCCCATTCCAATCCTGAGACCCTTCCTATAGCATGAGATGTGATATCTCAATGCCTCTAATACCAAACCTGAGATCCTTCCTCTAACATGAAATGTGATATCCAACTCCTTCCCTTTCCAAACCTGAGAGCCTACCTATAGCATGAGATGTGATATTCAAGTCCTTCCCATTCCAATCCTTAGACCCTTCCTACAGCATGCAATATGATATCTCAATGATTCTAATAACAAACCTGAGACCCGTCCTATAACATGAGATGGGATATCCAACTCCTTCCCATTCCAATCCTGAGACACTTCCGATAGCAGAGATGTGATATCTCAATGCTTATACCAAACCTGAGACCCTTCCTATAGCATGAGATGTAATATCCAACTCCTTCCCATTCCAATCCTGAGACCCTTCCTACAGCATGCGATGTGATATCTCAATGCTTCTAATACCAAACCTGAGACCCGTCCTATAACATGAGATGGGATATCCAACTCCTTCCCGTTCCAAACCTGAGACCCTTCCTATAGCATGAGATGTGATATCCAACTCCTTCCCATCCCAATCCTGAGACACTTCCGATTGCAGAGATGTGATATCTCAATGCATATACCAAACCTGAGACTCTTCCTATAACATGAGATGTGATATCCAACTCCTTCCCTTTCCAAACCTGAGACCCTTCCTATAGCATGAGATGTGATATCCAACTCCTTCCCATTCCAATCCTGAGACCCTTCTGATAGCATGAGATGTGATATCTCAATGCCTCTAATACCAAACCTGAGATCCTACCTCTAACATGAAATGTGATATCCAACTCCTTCCCTTACCAAACCTGAGATCCTTCCTATAACATGCGATGTGATATCCAAATCCTTCCCCTTCCAAACCTGAGACCCTCCCTATAGCATGAGATGTGATATCCAAGTCCGTCCCATTCCAATCCTGAGACCCTTCCTATAGCATGAGATGTGATATCTCAATGCTTATTCCAAACCTGAGACCCTTCCTATGGCATGAGATGTCATATACAACTCCTTCCCATTCCAATCCTGAGACCCTTCCTATAGCATGAGATGTGATATCTCAATGCTTATACCAAACGTGAGACCCTTCCTATAGCTTGAGATGTGATATCCAACTCCTTCCCATTCCAATCCTGAGACCCTTCCTATAGCATGAGATGTGATATCTCAATGCTTATACCAAACGTGAGACCCTTCCTATAACATGAGATGTGATATCTTAATGCCTCTAATACCAAACCTGAGATCCTTCCTCTAACATGAAATGTGATATCCAACTCCTTCCCCTTCCAAACCTGAGAGCCTTCCTATAGCATGAGATATGATATCCAAGTCCTTCCCATTCCAATCCTGGGACCCTTCCTATAACATGAGATGTGATATCCAACTCCTTCCCATTAAAACCTGAGACCCTTCCTATAGCATGAGATGGGATATCCAACTCCTTTCAAATCAAATCCTGATACCCTTCCGATAGCATGAGATGTGATATCCCAATGTTTCTACCAAACCTGAGACCCATACTATGGCATGAGTTGTGATATCAAACCCCTTCCCATTCCAATCCTGAGACCCTTCCTATAGCTTGAGATATCCAACTCCTTCCCATTCCAATTCTGAGACCCTTCCTATACCATGAGACTTGATATCTCAATGCTTCTAATACCAAACCTGAGACCCTTCCTATAGCATGAGATGTGATATCTCAATGCTTCTAATACCAAACCTGAGATCCTTCCGATAACATGAGATGTGATATCCAAATCCTTCCCCTTCCAAACCTGAGACCCTCCCTTTAGCATGAGATGTGATATCCAACTCCTTCCCATTCCCATCCTGAGACCCTTCTGATAGCATGAGCTGTGATATCTCAATGCCTCCAATACCAAACCTGAGATCCTACCTCTAACATGAAATGTGATATCCACATCCTTCTCCTTCCAAACCTGAGACCCTCCCTTTAGCATGAGATGTGATATCCAACTCCGTCCCATTCCAATCCTGAGACCCTTCCGATAGCATGAGATGTGATATCTCAATGCTTCTAATACCAAACCTGTGATCCTTCCTATAACAAGAGATGTGATATCCAAATCCTTCCCCTTCCAAACCTGAGACCCTCCCTTTAGCATGAGATGTGATATCTCAATGCCTCTAATACCAAACCACCAAACCTGAGATCCTTCCGATAGCATGAGATGTGATATCTCAATGCTTCTAATACCAAACCTGAGATCCTTCCTATAACATGAGACGTGATATCCAAATCCTTCCCCTTCCAAACCTGAGACCCTCCCTTTAGCATGAGATGTGATATCCAACTCCTTCCCATTCCAATCCTGAGACCCTTCTGATAGCATGAGATGTGATATCTCAATGCCTCTAATACCAAACCTGAGATCCTACCTCTAACATGAAATGTGATATCCAACTCTTTCCCCTTCCAAACCTGAGAGCCTTTCTATAGCATGAGATGTGATATCCGACTCCTTCCCGTTCCAATCCTGAGATCCTTCCGATAGCATGAGATGTGATATCTCAATGCTTCTAATACCAAACCTGAGATCCTTCTTATAACATGTGATGTGATATCCAAATCCTTCCCCTTCCAAACCTGAGACCCTCCCTTTAGCATGAGATGTGATATCCAACTGCTTCCCATTCCAATCCTGAGACCCTTATGATAGATAGCATGAGATGTGATATCTCAATGCCTCTAATACCAAACCTGAGATCCTTCCTATAACATGAGATGTGATATCCAAATCCTTCCCCTTCCAAACCTGAGACCCTCCCTTTAGCATGAGATGTGATATCCAACTCCTTCCCATTCCAATACTGAGACCCTTCCGATAGCATGAGATGTGATATCTCAATGCTTCTAATACCAAACCTGTGATCCTTCCTATAACAAGAGATGTGATATCCAAATCCTTCCCCTTCCAAACCTGAGACCCTCCCTTTAGCATGAGATGTGATATCTCAATGCCTCTAATACCAAACCTGAGATCCTTCCGATAGCATGAGATGTGATATCTCAATGCTTCTAATACCAAACCTGAGATCCTTCCTATAACATGAGACGTGATATCCAAATCCTTCCCCTTCCAAACCTGAGACCCTCCCTTTAGCATGAGATGTGATATCCAACTCCTTCCCATTCCAATCCTTAGACCCTTCTGATAGCATGATATGTGATATCTCAATGCCTCTAATACCAAACCTGAGATCCTACCTCTAACATGAAATGTGATATCCAACTTCTTCCCCTTCCAAACCTGAGAGCCTTCCTATAGCATGAGATGTGATATCCAAGTCCTTCCCATTCCAATCCTGAGACCCTTCCTATAACATGAGATGTGATATCCAACTCCTTCCAAATCCAATCCTGATACCCTTCCGATAGCATGAGATGTGATATCCCAATGCTTCTACAAAACCTGAGACCCATACATGGCATGAGATGTGATATCAAACTCCTTCCCATTCCAATCCTGAGACACTTCCTATAGCATCAGATGTGATATCTCAATGCTTCTAATACCAAACCTGAGACTCTTCCTATAACATGAGATGGGATATCCAACTCCTTCCCATTCCAATCCTGAGACCCTTCCTATAGCATGAGATGTGATATCTCAATGCTTCTAATACCAAACCTGAGATCCTTCCTATAACATGAGATGTGATATCCAACTCCTTCCCATTCCAATCCTGAGACCCTTCCTATAGCATGAGATGTGACATCTCAATGCTTATACCAAACCTGAGACCCTTCCTATAGCATGAAATGTGATATCCAACTCCTTCCCATTCCAATCCTGAGACCCTTCCTATAGCATGAGATGTGATATCTCAATGCCTCTAATACCAAACCGGAGATCCTTCCTCTAACATGAAATGTGATATCCAACTCCTTCCCTTTCCAAACCTGAGAGCCTACCTATAGCATGAGATGTGATATTCAAGTCCTTCCCATTCCAATCCTTAGACCCTTCCTACAGCATGCAATATGATATCTCAATGATTCTAATAACAAACCTGAGACCCGTCCTATAACATGAGATGGGATATCCAACTCCTTCCCATTCCAATCCTGAGACACTTCCGATAGCAGAGATGTGATATCTCAATGCTTATACCAAACCTGAGACCCTTCCTATAGCATGAGATGTAATATCCAACTCCTTCCCATTCCAATCCTGAGACCCTTCCTACAGCATGCGATGTGATATCTCAATGCTTCTAATACCAAACCTGAGACCCGTCCTATAACATGAGATGGGATATCCAACTCCTTCCCGTTCCAAACCTGAGACCCTTCCTATAGCATGAGATGTGATATCCAACTCCTTCCCATCCCAATCCTGAGACACTTCCGATTGCAGAGATGTGATATCTCAATGCTTATACCAAACCTGAGACTCTTCCTATAACATGAGATGTGATATCCAACTCCTTCCCGTTCCAAACCTGAGACCCTTCCTATAGCATGAGATGTGATATCCAACTCCCTCCCATTCCAATCCTGAGACCCTTCTGATAGCATGAGATGTGATATCTCAATGCTTCTAATACCAAACCTGAGATCCTTCTTATAACATGTGATGTGATATCCAAATCCTTCCCCTTCCAAACCTGAGACCCTCCCTTTAGCATGAGAAGTGATATCCAACTCCTTCCCATTCCAATCCTGAGACCCTTCTGATAGCATGAGATGTGATATCTCAATGCCTCTAATACCAAACCTGAGATCCTACCTCTAACATGAAATGTGATATCCAACTCCTTCCCTTACCAAACCTGAGATCCTTCCTATAACATGCGATGTGATATCCAAATCCTTCCCCTTCCAAACCTGAGACCCTCCCTATAGCATGAGATGTGATATCCAAGTCCGTCCCATTCCAACCCTGAGACCCTTCCAATAGCATGAGATGTGATATCTCAATGCTTATTCCAAACCTGAGACCCTTCCTATGGCATGAGATGTCATATACAACTCCTTCCCATTCCAATCCTGAGACCCTTCCTATAGCATGAGATGTGATATCTCAATGCTTATACCAAACCTGAGACCCTTCCTATAGCATGAGATGTGATAGCCAACTTCTTCCCATTCCAATCCTGAGACCCTTCCTATAACATGAGATGTGATGTCGCAATGCTTCTAATACCAAACCTGAGATCCTACCTCTAACATGAAATGTGATATCCAACTCCTTCCCTTACCAAACCTGAGATCCTTCCTATAACATGCGATGTGATATCCAAATCCTTCCCCTTCCAAACCTGAGACCCTCCCTATAGCATGAGATGTGATATCCAAGTCCGTCCCATTCCAATCCTGAGACCCTTCCTATAGCATGAGATGTGATATCTCAATGCTTATTCCAAACCTGAGACCCTTCCTATGGCATGAGATGTCATATACAACTCCTTCCCATTCCAATCCTGAGACCCTTCCTATAGCATGAGATGTGATATCTCAATGCTTATACCAAACGTGAGACCCTTCCTATAGCTTGAGATGTGATATCCAACTCCTTCCCATTCCAATCCTGAGACCCTTCCTATAGCATGAGATGTGATATCTCAATGCTTATACCAAACATGAGACCCTTCCTATAACATGAGATGTGATATCTTAATGCCTCTAATACCAAACCTGAGATCCTTCCTCTAACATGAAATGTGATATCCAACTCCTTCCCCTTCCAAACCTGAGAGCCTTCCTATAGCATGAGATATGATATCCAAGTCCTTCCCATTCCAATCCTGGGACCCTTCCTATAACATGAGATGTGATATCCAACTCCTTCCCATTAAAACCTGAGACCCTTCCTATAGCATGAGATGGGATATCCAACTCCTTCCAAATCAAATCCTGATACCCTTCCGATAGCATGAGATGTGATATCCCAATGTTTCTACCAAACCTGAGACCCATACTATGGCATGAGTTGTGATATCAAACCCCTTCCCATTCCAATCCTGAGACCCTTCCTATAGCTTGAGATATCCAACTCCTTCCCATTCCAATTCTGAGACCCTTCCTATACCATGAGACTTGATATCTCAATGCTTCTAATACCAATCCTGAGACCCTTCCGATAGCATGAGATGTGATATCTCAATGCTTCTAATACCAAACCTGTGATCCTTCCTATAACAAGAGATGTGATATCCAAATCCTTCCCCTTCCAAACCTGAGACCCTCCCTTTAGCATGAGATGTGATATCTCAATGCCTCTAATACCAAACCACCAAACCTGAGATCCTTCCGATAGCATGAGATGTGATATCTCAATGCTTCTAATACCAAACCTGAGATCCTTCCTATAACATGAGACGTGATATCCAAATCCTTCCCCTTCCAAACCTGAGACCCTCCCTTTAGCATGAGATGTGATATCCAACTCCTTCCCATTCCAATCCTGAGACCCTTCTGATAGCATGAGATGTGATATCTCAATGCCTCTAATACCAAACCTGAGATCCTACCTCTAACATGAAATGTGATATCCAACTCTTTCCCCTTCCAAACCTGAGAGCCTTCTTATAGCATGAGATGTGATATCCGACTCCTTCCCGTTCCAATCCTGAGACCCTTCCGATAGCATGAGATGTGATATCTCAATGCTTCTAATACCAAACCTGAGATCCTTCTTATAACATGTGATGTGATATCCAAATCCTTCCCCTTCCAAACCTGAGACCCTCGCTTTAGCATGAGATGTGATATCCAACTCCTTCCCATTCCAATCCTGAGACCCTTATGATAGATAGCATGAGATGTGATAGCTCAATGCCTCTAATACCAAACCTGAGATCCTTCCTATAACATGAGATGTGATATCCAAATCCTTCCCCTTCCAAACCTGAGACCCTCCCTTTAGCATGAGATGTGATATCCAACTCCTTCCCATTCCAATCCTGAGACCCTTCCGATAGCATGAGATGTGATATCTCAATGCTTCTAATACCAAACCTGTGATCCTTCCTATAACAAGAGATGTGATATCCAAATCCTTCCCCTTCCAAACCTGAGACCCTCCCTTTAGCATGAGATGTGATATCTCAATGCCTCTAATACCAAACCTGAGATCCTTCCGATTGCATGAGATGTGATATCTCAATGCTTCTAATACCAAACCTGAGATCCTTCCTATAACATGAGACGTGATATCCAAATCCTTCCCCTTCCAAACCTGAGACCCTCCCTTTAGCATGAGATGTGATATCCAACTCCTTCCCATTCCAATCCTGAGACCCTTCTGATAGCATGATATGTGATATCTCAATGCCTCTAATACCAAACCTGAGATCCTACCTCTAACATGAAATGTGATATCCAACTCCTTCCCCTTCCAAACCTGAGAGCCTTCCTATAGCATGAGATGTGATATCCAAGTCCTTCCCATTCCAATCCTGAGACCCTTCCTATAACATGAGATGTGATATCCAACTCCTTCCAAATCCAATCCTGATACCCTTCCGATAGCATGAGATGTGATATCCCAATGCTTCTACAAAACCTGAGACCCATACATGGCATGAGATGTGATATCAAACTCCTTCCCATTCCAATCCTGAGACACTTCCTATAGCATCAGATGTGATATCTCAATGCTTCTAATACCAAACCTGAGACTCTTCCTATAACATGAGATGGGATATCCAACTCCTTCCCATTCCAATCCTGAGACCCTTCCGATAGCAGAGATGTGATATCTCAATGCTTATACCAAACCTGAGACCCTTCCTATGGCATGAGATGTCATATACAACTCCTTCCCATTCCAATCCTGAGACCCTTCCTATAGCATGAGATGTGATATCTCAATGCTTCTAATACCAAACCTGAGATCCTTCCTATAACATGAGATGTGATATCCAACTCCTTCCCATTCCAATCCTGAGACCCTTCCTATAGCATGAGATGTGACATCTCAATGCTTATACCAAACCTGAGACCCTTCCTATAGCATGAAATGTGATATCCAACTCCTTCCCATTCCAATCCTGAGACCCTTCCTATAGCGATATCTCAATGATTCTAATAACAAACCTGAGACCCGTCCTATAACATGAGATGGGTTATCCAACTCCTTCCCATTCCAATCCTGAGACACTTCCGATAGCAGAGATGTGATATCTCAATGCTTATACCAAACCTGAGACCCTTCCTATAGCATGAGATGTAATATCCAACTCCTTCCCATTCCAATCCTGAGACCCTTCCTACAGCATGCGATGTGATATCTCAATGCTTCTAATAACAAACCTGAGACCCGTCCTACAACATGAGATGGGATATCCAACTCCTTCCCGTTCCAAACCTGAGACCCTTCCTATCGCATGAGATGTGATATCCAACTCCTTCCCATCCCAATCCTGAGACACTTCCGATTGCAGAGATGTGATATCTCAATGCTTATACCAAACCTGAGACTCTTCCTATAACATGAGATGTGATATCCAACTCCTTCCCGTTCCAAACCTGAGACCCTTCCTATAGCATGAGATGTGATATCCAACTCCCTCCCATTCCAATCCTGAGACCCTTCTGATAGCATGAGATGTGATATCTCAATGCTTCTAATACCAAACCTGAGATCCTTCTTATAACATGTGATGTGATATCCAAATCCTTCCCCTTCCAAACCTGAGACCCTCCCTTTAGCATGAGAAGTGATATCCAACTCCTTCCCATTCCAATCCTGAGACCCTTATGATAGCATGAGATGTGATATCTCAATGCCTCTAATACCAAACCTGAGATACTTCCGATAGCATGAGATGTGATATCTCAATGATTCTAATACCAAACCTGAGATCCTTCCTATAACATGCGATGTGATATCCAAATCCTTCCCCTTCCAAACCTGAGACCCTCCCTTTAGCATGATATGTGATATCCAACTCCTTCCCATTCCAATCCTGAGACCCTTCCTATAGCTTGAGAAGTGATATCTAACTACTTCCCATTCCAATTCTGAGACCCGTCCTATACCATGAGATGTGATATCTCAATGCTTCTAATACAAAACCTGAGACCCTTCCTATAACGAGATGGGATATCCAACTCCTTCCCATTCCAATCCTGAGACCCTTCCGATAGCAGAGATGTGATATCTCAATGCTTATACCAAACCTGAGACCCTACCTATGGCATGAGATGTCATATACAACTCCTTCCGATTCCAAACCTGAGACCCTTCCTATAGCATGAGATGGGATATCTCAATGCTAATACCAAACCTGAGACCCTTCCTATAGCATGAGATGTGATATCCAACTCCTTCCCATTCCAATCCTGAGACCCTTACTATAGCTTGAGATGTGATATCCAACTCCTTCCCATTCCAATCCTGAGACCCTTTCTATAGCTTGAGATGTGATATCCAACTCCTTCCCATTCCAATCCTGAGACCCTTCCTATAGCATGAGATGTGATATCTCAATGCTTCTAATACCAAACCTGAGATCCTTCCTATAACATGAGATGTGATATCAAAATCCTTCCACTTCCAAACCTGAGACCCTCCCTTTAGCATGAGATGTGATATCCGACTCCTTCCCATTCCAATCCTGAGACCCTTCTGATAGCATGAGATGTGATATCTCAATGCCTCTAATACCAAACCTGAGATCCTTCCGATAGCATGAGATGTGATATCTCAGTGCTTCTAATACCAAACCTGAGATCCTTCCTATAACATGAGATGTGATATCCAAATCCTTCCCCTTCCAAACCTGAGACCCTCCCTTTAGCATGAGATGTGATATCCAACTCCTTCCCATTCCAATCCTGAGACCCTTCTGATAGCATGAGATGTGATATCTCAATGCCTCTAATACCAAACCTGAGATCCTACCTCTAACATGAAATGTGATATCCAACTCCTTCCCCTTCCAAACCTGAGAGCCTTCCTATAGCATGAGATGTGATATCCAAGTCCTTCCCATTCCAATCCTGAGACCCTTCCTATAACATGAGATGTGATACCCAACTCCTTCCAAATCCAATCCTGATACCCTTCCGATAGCATGAGATGTGATATCCCAATGCTTCTACAAAACCTGAGACCCATACATGGCATGAGATGTGATATCAAACTCCTTCCCATTCCAATCCTGAGACACTTCCTATAGCATCAGATGTGATATCTCAATGCTTCTAATACCAAACCTGAGACTCTTCCTATAACATGAGATGGGATATCCAACTCCTTCCCATTCCAATCCTGAGACCCTTCCGATAGCAGAGATGTGATATCTCAATGCTTATACCAAACCTGAGACCCTTCCTATGGCATGAGATGTCATATACAACTCCTTCCCATTCCAATCCTGAGACCCTTCCTATAGCATGAGATGTGATATCTCAATGCTTCTAATACCAAACCTGAGATCCTTCCTATAACATGAGATGTGATATCCAACTCCTTCCCATTCCAATCCTGAGACCCTTCCTATAGCATGAGATGTGATATCTCAATGCCTCTAATACCAAACCTGAGATCCTTCCTCTAACATGAAATGTGATATCCAACTCCTTCCCTTTCCAAACCTGAGAGCCTACCTATAGCATGAGATGTGATATTCAAGTCCTTCCCATTCCAATCCTTAGACCCTTCCTACAGCATGCAATATGATATCTCAATGATTCTAATAACAGACCTGAGACCCGTCCTATAACATGAGATGGGATATCCAACTCCTTCCCATTCCAATCCTGAGACACTTCCGATAGCAGAGATGTGATATCTCAATGCTTATACCAAACCTGAGACCCTTCTTATAACATGTGATGTGATATCCAAATCCTTCCCCTTCCAAACCTGAGACCCTCCCTTTAGCATGAGAAGTGATATCCAACTCCTTCCCATTCCAATCCTGAGACCCTTATGATAGCATGAGATGTGATATCTCAATGCCTCTAATACCAAACCTGAGATACTTCCGATAGCATGAGATGTGATATCTCAATGATTCTAATACCAAACCTGAGATCCTTCCTATAACATGCGATGTGATATCCAACTCCTTCCCGTTCCAAACCTGAGACCCTTCCTATAGCATGAGATGTGATATCCAACTCCTTCCCATCCCAATCCTGAGACCCTTCTGATAGCATGAGATGTGATATCTCAATGCTTCTAATACCAAACCTGAGATCCTTCTTATAACATGTGATGTGATATCCAAATCCTTCCCCTTCCAAACTTGAGACCCTCCCTTTAGCATGAGAAGTGATATCCAACTCCTTCCCATTCCAATCCTGAGACCCTTATGATAGCATGAGATGTGATATCTCAATGCCTCTAATACCAAACCTGAGATACTTCCGATAGCATGAGATGTGATATCTCAATGATTCTAATACCAAACCTGAGATCCTTCCTATAACATGCGATGTGATATCCAAATCCTTCCCCTTCCAAACCTGAGACCCTCCCTTTAGCATGAGATGTGATATCCAACTCCTTCCCATTAAAATCCTGAGACCCTTCTGATAGCATGAGATGTGATACCTCAATGCCTCTAATACCAAACCTGAGATCCTACCTCTAACATGAAATGTGATAGCCAACTCCTTCCCTTACCAAACCTGAGATCCTTCCTATAACATGCGATGTGATATCCAAATCCTTCCCCTTCCAAACCTGAGACCCTCCCTATAGCATGAGATGTGATATCCAAGTCCGTCCCATTCCAATCCTGAGACCCTTCCTATAGCATGAGATGTGATATCTCAATGCTTATTCCAAACCTGAGACCCTTCCTATGGCATGAGATGTCATATACAACTCCTTCCCATTCCAATCCTGAGACCCTTCCTATAGCATGAGATGTGATATCTCAATGCTTATACCAAACCTGAGACCCTTCCTATAGCATGAGATGTGATAGCCAACTTCTTCCCATTCCAATCCTGAGACCCTTCCTATAACATGAGATGTGATGTCGCAATGCTTCTAATACCAAACCTGAGATCTTTCCTATAACATGAGATGTGATATCCAACACCTTCCCATTCCAATCCTGAGACCCTTCCTATAGCATGAGATGTGATATCTCAATGCTTATACCAAACGTGAGACCCTTCCTATAGCTTGAGATGTGATATCCAACTCCTTCCCATTCCAATCCTGAGACCCTTCCTATAGCATGAGATGTGATATCTCAATGCTTATACCAAACGTGAGACCCTTCCTATAACATGAGATGTGATATCTTAATGCCTCTAATACCAAACCTGAGATCCTTCCTCTAACATGAAATGTGATATCCAACTCCTTCCCCTTCCAAACCTGAGAGCCTTCCTATAGCATGAGATATGATATCCAAGTCCTTCCCATTCCAATCCTGGGACCCTTCCTATAACATGAGATGTGATATCCAACTCCTTCCCATTCCAACCTGAGACCCTTCCTATAGCATGAGATGGGATATCCAACTCCTTTCAAATCAAATCCTGATACCCTTCCGATAGCATGAGATGTGATATCCCAATGTTTCTACCAAACCTGAGACCCATACTATGGCATGAGTTGTGATATCAAACCCCTTCCCATTCCAATCCTGAGACCCTTCCTATAGCTTGAGATATCCAACTCCTTCCCATTCCAATTCTGAGACCCTTCCTATACCATGAGACTTGATATCGCAATGCTTCTAATACCAAACCTGAGACCCTTCCTATAGCATGAGATGTGATATCTCAATGCTTCTAATACCAAACCTGAGATCCCTCCGATAACATGAGATGTGATATCCAAATCCTTCCCCTTCCAAACCTGAGATCCTCCCTTTAGCATGAGATGTGATATCCAACTCCTTCCCATTCCCATCCTGAGACCCTTCTGATAGCATGAGATGTGATATCTCAATGCCTCCAATACCAAACCTGAGATCCTACCTCTAACATGAAATGTGATATCCACATCCTTCCCCTTCCAAACCTGAGACACTCCCTTTAGCATGAGATGTGATATCCAACTCCGTCCCATTCCAATCCTGAGACCCTTCCGATAGCATGAGATGTGATATCTCAATGCTTCTAATACCAAACCTGTGATCCTTCCTATAACAAGAGATGTGATATCCAAATCCTTCCCCTTCCAAACCTGAGACCCTCCCTTTAGCATGAGATGTGATATCTCAATGCCTCTAATACCAAACCTGAGATCCTTCCGATAGCATGAGATGTGATATCTCAATGCTTCTAATACCAAACCTGAGATCCTTCCTATAACATGAGACGTGATATCCAAATCCTTCCCCTTCCAAACCTGAGACCCTCCCTTTAGCATGAGATGTGATATCCAACTCCTTCCCATTCCAATCCTGAGACCCTTCTGATAGCATGAGATGTGATATCTCAATGCCTCTAATACCAAACCTGAGATCCTACCTCTAACATGAAATGTGATATCCAACTCTTTCCCCTTCCAAACCTGAGAGCCTTCCTATAGCATGAGATGTGATATCCGATTCCTTCCCGTTCCAATCCTGAGACCCTTCCGATAGCATGAGATGTGATATCTCAATGCTTCTAATACCAAACCTGTGATCCTTCCTATAACAAGAGATGTGATATCCAAATCCTTCCCCTTCCAAACCTGAGACCCTCCCTTTAGCATGAGATGTGATATCCAACTCCTTCCCATTCCAATCCTGAGACCCTTCCGATAGCATGAGATGTGATATCTCAATGCTTCTAATACCAAACCTGTGATCCTTCCTATAACAAGAGATGTGATATCCAAATCCTTCCAATTCCAAACCTGAGTCCCTCCCTTTAGCATGAGATGTGATATCTCAATGCCTCTAATACCAAACCTGAGATCCTTCCGATAGCATGAGATGTGATATCTCAATGCTTCTAATACCAAACCTGAGATCCTTCCTATAACATGAGACGTGATATCCAAATCCTTCCCCTTCCAAACCTGAGACCCTCCCTTTAGCATGAGATGTGATATCCAACTCCTTCCCATTCCAATCCTGGGACCCTTCTGATAGCATGAGATGTGATATCTCAATGCCTCTAATACCAAACCTGAGATCCTACCTCTAACATGAAATGTGATATCCAACTCCTTCCCCTTCCAAACCTGAGAGCCTTCCTATAGCATGAGATGTGATATCCAAGTCCTTCCCATTCCAATCCTGAGACCCTTCCTATAACATGAGATGTGATATCCAACTCCTTCCAAATCCAATCCTGATACCCTTCCGATAGCATGAGATGTGATATCCCAATGCTTCTACAAAACCTGAGACCCATACATGGCATGAGATGTGATATCAAACTCCTTCCCATTCCAATCCTGAGACACTTCCTATAGCATCAGATGTGATATCTCAATGCTTCTAATACCAAACCTGAGACTCTTCCTATAACATGAGATGGGATATCCAACTCCTTCCCATTCCAATCCTGAGACCCTTCCGATAGTAGAGATGTGATATCTCAATGCTTATACCAAACCTGAGACCCTTCCTATGGCATGAGATGTCATATACAACTCCTTCCCATTCCAATCCTGAGACCCTTCCTATAGCATGAGATGTGATATCTCAATGCTTCTAATACCAAACCTGAGATCCTTCCTATAACATGAGATGTGATATCCAACTCCTTCCCATTCCAATCCTGAGACCCTTCCTATAGCATGAGATGTGACATCTCAATGCTTATACCAAACCTGAGACCCTTCCTATAGCATGAAATGTGATATCCAACTCCTTCCGTTTCCAAACCTGAGAGCCTACCTATAGCATGAGATGTGATATTCAAGACCTTCCCATTCCAATCCTTAGACCCTTCCTACAGCATGCAATATGATATCTCAATGATTCTAATAACAAACCTGAGACCCGTCCTATAACATGAGATGGGATATCCAACTCCTTCCCATTCCAATCCTGAGACACTTCCGATAGCAGAGATGTGATATCTCAATGCTTATACCAAACCTGAGACCCTTCCTATAGCATGAGATGTAATATCCAACTCCGTCCCATTCCAATCCTGAGACCCTTCCTACAGCATGCGATGTGATATCTCAATGCTTCTAATACCAAACCTGAGACCTGTCCTATAACATGAGATGGGATATCCAACTCCTTCCCGTTCCAAACCTGAGACCCTTCCTATAGCATGAGATGTGATATCCAACTCCTTCCCATCCCAATCCTGAGACACTTCCGATTGCAGAGATGTGATATCTCAATGCTTATACCAAACCTGAGACTCTTCCTATAACATGAGATGTGATATCCAACTCCTTCCCGTTCCAAACCTGAGACCCTTCCTATAGCATGAGATGTGATATCCAACTCCCTCCCATTCCAATCCTGAGACCCTTCTGATAGCATGAGATGTGATATCTCAATGCTTCTAATACCAAACCTGAGATCCTTCTTATAACATGTGATGTGATATCCAAATCCTTCCCCTTCCAAACCTGAGACCCTCCCTTTAGCATGAGAAGTGATATCCAACTCCTTCCCATTCCAATCCTGAGACCCTTATGATAGCATGAGATGTGATATCTCAATGCCTCTAATACCAAACCTGAGATACTTCCGATAGCATGAGATGTGATATCTCAATGATTCTAATACCAAACCTGAGATCCTTCCTATAACATGCGATGTGATATCCAAATCCTTCCCCTTCCAAACCTGAGACCCTCCCTTTAGCATGAGATGTGATATCCAACTCCTTCCCATTCCAATCCTGAGACCCTTCTGATAGCATGAGATGTGATACCTCAATGCCTCTAATACCAAACCTGAGATCCTACCTCTAACATGAAATGTGATATCCAACTCCTTCCCTTACCAAACCTGAGATCCTTCCTATAACATGCGATGTGATATCCAAATCCTTCCCGTTCCAAACCTGAGACCCTCCCTATAGCATGAGATGTGATATCCAAGTCCGTCCCATTCCAATCCTGAGACCCTTCCTATAGCATGAGATGTGATATCTCAATGCTTATTCCAAACCTGAGACCCTTCCTATGGCATGAGATGTCATATACAACTCCTTCCCATTCCAATCCTGAGACCCTTCCTATAACATGAGATGTGATGTCGCAATGCTTCTAATACCAAACCTGAGATCTTTCCTATAACATGAGATGTGATATCCAACACCTTCCCATTCCAATCCTGAGACCCTTCCTATAGCATGAGATGTGATATCTCAATGCTTATACCAAACGTGAGACCCTTCCTATAGCTCGAGATGTGATATCCAACTCCTTCCCATTCCAATCCTGAGACCCTTCCTATAGCATGAGATGTGATATCTCAATGCTTATACCAAACGTGAGACCCTTCCTATAACATGAGATGTGATATCTTAATGCCTCTAATACCAAACCTGAGATCCTTCCTCTAACATGAAATGTGATATCCAAGTCCTTCCCATTCCAATCCTGGGACCCTTCCTATAACATGAGATGTGATATCCAACTCCTTCCCATTCCAACCTGAGACCCTTCCTATAGCATGAGATGGGATATCCAACTCCTTCCAGATCAAATCCTGATACCCTTCCGATAGCATGAGATGTGATATCCCACTGTTTCTACCAAACCTGAGACCCATACTATGGCATGAGTTGTGATATCAAACCCCTTCCCATTCCAATCCTGAGACCCTTCCTATAGCTTGAGATATCCAACTCCTTCCCATTCCAATTCTGAGACCCTTCCTATACCATGAGACTTGATATCTCAATGCTTCTAATACCAAACCTGAGACCCTTCCTATAGCATGAGATGTGATATCTCAATGCTTCTAATACCAAACCTGAGATCCTTCCGATAACATGAGATGTGATATCCAAATCCTTCCCCTTCCAAACCTGAGACCCTCCCTTTAGCATGAGATGTGATATCCAACTCCTTCCCATTCCCATCCTGAGACCCTTCTGATAGCATGAGATGTGATATCTCAATGCCTCCAATACCAAACCTGAGATCCTACCTCTAACATGAAATGTGATATTCACATCCTTCCCCTTCCAAACCTGAGACCCTCCCTTTAGCATGAGATGTGATATCCAACTCCGTCCCATTCCAATCCTGAGACCCTTCCGATAGCATGAGATGTGATATCTCAATGCCTCTAATACCAAACCTGAGATCCTTCCGATAGCATGAGATGTGATATCTCAATGCTTCTAATACCAAACCTGAGATCCTTCCTATAACATGAGACGTGATATCCAAATCCTTACCCTTCCAAACCTGAGACCCTCCCTTTAGCATGAGATGTGATATCCAACTACTTCCCATTCCAATCCTGAGACCCTTCTGATAGCATGAGATGTGATATCTCAATGCCTCTAATACCAAACCTGAGATCCTACCTCTGACATGAAATGTGATATCCAACTCTTTCCCCTTCCAAACCTGAGAGCCTTCCTATAGCATGAGATGTGATATCCGACTCCTTCCCATTCCAATCCTGAGACCCTTCCGATAGCATGAGATGTGATATCTCAATGCTTCTAATACCAAACCTGAGATCCTTCTTATAACTTGTGATGTGATATCCAAATCCTTCCCCTTCCAAACCTGAGACCCTCACTTTAGCATGAGATGTGATATCCAACTCCTTCCCATTCCAATCCTGAGACCCTTATGATAGATAGCATGAGATGTGATATCTCAATGCCTCTAATACCAAACCTGAGATACTTCCGATAGCATGAGATGTGATATCTCAATGCTTCTAATACCAAACCTGAGATCCTTCCTATAACATGAGATGTGATGTCCAAATCCTTCCCCTTCCAAACCTGAGAGCCTTCCTATAGCATGAGATGTGATATCCAAGTCCTTCCCATTCCAATCCTGAGACCCTTCCTATAACATGAGATGTGATATCCAACTCCTTCCAAATCCAATCCTGATACCCTTCCGATAGCATGAGATGTGATATCCCAATGCTTCTACAAAACCTGAGACCCATACATGGCATGAGATGTGATATCAAACTCCTTCCCATTCCAATCCTGAGACACTTCCTATAGCATCAGATGTGATATCTCAATGCTTCTAATACCAAACCTGAGACTCTTCCTATAACATGAGATGGGATATCCAACTCCTTCCCATTCCAATCCTGAGACCCTTCCGATAGCAGAGATGTGATATCTCAATGCTTATACCAAACCTGAGACCCTTCCTATGGCATGAGATGTCATATACAACTCCTTCCCATTCCAATCCTGAGACCCTTCCTATAGCATGAGATGTGATATCTCAATGCTTCTAATACCAAACCTGAGATCCTTCCTATAACATGAGATGTGATATCCAACTCCTTCCCATTCCAATCCTGAGACCCTTCCTATAGCATGAGATGTGACATCTCAATGCTTATACCAAACCTGAGACCCTTCCTATAGCATGAAATGTGATATCCAACTCCTTCCCTTTCCAAACCTGAGAGCCTACCTATAGCATGAGATGTGATATTCAAGACCTTCCCATTCCAATCCTTAGACCCTTCCTACAGCATGCAATATGATATCTCAATGATTCTAATAACAAACCTGAGACCCGTCCTATAACATGAGATGGGATATCCAACTCCTTCCCATTCCAATCCTGAGACACTTCCGATAGCAGAGATGTGATATCTCAATGCTTATACCAAACCTGAGACCCTTCCTATAGCATGAGATGTAATAACCAACTCCTTCCCATTCCAATCCTGAGACCCTTCCTACAGCATGCGATGTGATATCTCAATGCTTCTAATACCAAACCTGAGACCTGTCCTATAACATGAGATGGGATATCCAACTCCTTCCCGTTCCAAACCTGAGACCCTTCCTATAGCATGAGATGTGATATCCAACTCCTTCCCATCCCAATCCTGAGACACTTCCGATTGCAGAGATGTGATATCTCAATGCTTATACCAAACCTGAGACTCTTCCTATAACATGAGATGTGATATCCAACTCCTTCCCGTTCCAAACCTGAGACCCTTCCTATAGCATGAGATGTGATATCCAACTCCCTCCCATTCCAATCCTGAGACCCTTCTGATAGCATGAGATGTGATATCGCAATGCTTCTAATACCAAACCTGAGATCCTTCTTATAACATGTGATGTGATATCCAAATCCTTCCCCTTCCAAACCTGAGACCCTCCCTTTAGCATGAGAAGTGATATCCAACTCCTTCCCATTCCAATCCTGAGACCCTTATGATAGCATGAGATGTGATATCTCAATGCCTCTAATACCAAACCTGAGATACTTCCGATAGCATGAGATGTGATATCTCAATGATTCTAATACCAAACCTGAGATCCTTCCTATAACATGCGATGTGATATCCAAATCCTTCCCCTTCCAAACCTGAGACCCTCCCTTTAGCATGAGATGTGATATCCAACTCCTTCCCATTCCAATCCTGAGACCCTTCTGATAGCATGAGATGTGATACCTCAATGCCTCTAATACCAAACCTGAGATCCTACCTCTAACATGAAATGTGATATCCAACTCCTTCCCTTACCAAACCTGAGATCCTTCCTATAACATGCGATGTGATATCCAAATCCTTCCCCTTCCAAACCTGAGACCCTCCCTATAGCATGAGATGTGATATCCAAGTCCGTCCCATTCCAATCCTGAGACCCTTCCTATAGCATGAGATGTGATATCTCAATGCTTATTCCAAACCTGAGACCCTTCCTATGGCATGAGATGTCATATACAACTCCTTCCCATTCCAATCCTGAGACCCTTCCTATAGCATGAGATGTGATATCTCAATGCTTATACCAAACCTGAGACCCTTCCTATAGCATGAGATGTGATAGCCAACTCCTTCCCATTCCAATCCTGAGACCCTTCCTATAGCATGAGATGTGATATCTCAATGCTTCTAATACCAAACCTGAGATCCTTCCTATAACATGAGATGTGATATCCAAATCCTTCCACTTCCAAACCTGAGACCCTCCCTTTAGCATGAGATGTGATATCCGACTCCTTCCCATTCCAATCCTGAGACCCTTCTGATAGCATGAGATGTGATATCTCAATGCCTCTAATACCAAACCTGAGATCCTTCCGATAGCATGAGATGTGATATCTCAGTGCTTCTAATACCAAACCTGAGATCCTTCCTATAACATGAGATGTGATATCCAAATCCTTCCCCTTCCAAACCTGAGACCCTCCCTTTAGCATGAGATGTGATATCCAACTCCTTCCCATTCCAATCCTGAGACCCTTCTGATAGCATGAGATGTGATATCTCAATGCCTCTAATACCAAACCTGAGATCCTACCTCTAACATGAAATGTGATATCCAACTCCTTCCCCTTCCAAACCTGAGAGCCTTCCTATAGCATGAGATGTGATATCCAAGTCCTTCCCATTCCAATCCTGAGACCCTTCCTATAACATGAGATGTGATACCCAACTCCTTCCAAATCCAATCCTGATACCCTTCCGATAGCATGAGATGTGATATCCCAATGCTTCTACAAAACCTGAGACCCATACATGGCATGAGATGTGATATCAAACTCCTTCCCATTCCAATCCTGAGACACTTCCTATAGCATCAGATGTGATATCTCAATGCTTCTAATACCAAACCTGAGACTCTTCCTATAACATGAGATGGGATATCCAACTCCTTCCCATTCCAATCCTGAGACCCTTCCGATAGCAGAGATGTGATATCTCAATGCTTATACCAAACCTGAGACCCTTCCTATGGCATGAGATGTCATATACAACTCCTTCCCATTCCAATCCTGAGACCCTTCCTATAGCATGAGATGTGATATCTCAATGCTTCTAATACCAAACCTGAGATCCTTCCTATAACATGAGATGTGATATCCAACTCCTTCCCATTCCAATCCTGAGACCCTTCCTATAGCATGAGATGTGATATCTCAATGCCTCTAATACCAAACCTGAGATCCTTCCTCTAACATGAAATGTGATATCCAACTCCTTCCCTTTCCAAACCTGAGAGCCTACCTATAGCATGAGATGTGATATTCAAGTCCTTCCCATTCCAATCCTTAGACCCTTCCTACAGCATGCAATATGATATCTCAATGATTCTAATAACAGACCTGAGACCCGTCCTATAACATGAGATGGGATATCCAACTCCTTCCCATTCCAATCCTGAGACACTTCCGATAGCAGAGATGTGATATCTCAATGCTTATACCAAACCTGAGACCCTTCTTATAACATGTGATGTGATATCCAAATCCTTCCCCTTCCAAACCTGAGACCCTCCCTTTAGCATGAGAAGTGATATCCAACTCCTTCCCATTCCAATCCTGAGACCCTTATGATAGCATGAGATGTGATATCTCAATGCCTCTAATACCAAACCTGAGATACTTCCGATAGCATGAGATGTGATATCTCAATGATTCTAATACCAAACCTGAGATCCTTCCTATAACATGCGATGTGATATCCAACTCCTTCCCGTTCCAAACCTGAGACCCTTCCTATAGCATGAGATGTGATATCCAACTCCTTCCCATCCCAATCCTGAGACCCTTCTGATAGCATGAGATGTGATATCTCAATGCTTCTAATACCAAACCTGAGATCCTTCTTATAACATGTGATGTGATATCCAAATCCTTCCCCTTCCAAACTTGAGACCCTCCCTTTAGCATGAGAAGTGATATCCAACTCCTTCCCATTCCAATCCTGAGACCCTTATGATAGCATGAGATGTGATATCTCAATGCCTCTAATACCAAACCTGAGATACTTCCGATAGCATGAGATGTGATATCTCAATGATTCTAATACCAAACCTGAGATCCTTCCTATAACATGCGATGTGATATCCAAATCCTTCCCCTTCCAAACCTGAGACCCTCCCTTTAGCATGAGATGTGATATCCAACTCCTTCCCATTAAAATCCTGAGACCCTTCTGATAGCATGAGATGTGATACCTCAATGCCTCTAATACCAAACCTGAGATCCTACCTCTAACATGAAATGTGATATCCAACTCCTTCCCTTACCAAACCTGAGATCCTTCCTATAACATGCGATGTGATATCCAAATCCTTCCCCTTCCAAACCTGAGACCCTCCCTATAGCATGAGATGTGATATCCAAGTCCGTCCCATTCCAATCCTGAGACCCTTCCTATAGCATGAGATGTGATATCTCAATGCTTATTCCAAACCTGAGACCCTTCCTATGGCATGAGATGTCATATACAACTCCTTCCCATTCCAATCCTGAGACCCTTCCTATAGCATGAGATGTGATATCTCAATGCTTATACCAAACCTGAGACCCTTCCTATAGCATGAGATGTGATAGCCAACTTCTTCCCATTCCAATCCTGAGACCCTTCCTATAACATGAGATGTGATGTCGCAATGCTTCTAATACCAAACCTGAGATCTTTCCTATAACATGAGATGTGATATCCAACACCTTCCCATTCCAATCCTGAGACCCTTCCTATAGCATGAGATGTGATATCTCAATGCTTATACCAAACGTGAGACCCTTCCTATAGCTTGAGATGTGATATCCAACTCCTTCCCATTCCAATCCTGAGACCCTTCCTATAGCATGAGATGTGATATCTCAATGCTTATACCAAACGTGAGACCCTTCCTATAACATGAGATGTGATATCTTAATGCCTCTAATACCAAACCTGAGATCCTTCCTCTAACATGAAATGTGATATCCAACTCCTTCCCCTTCCAAACCTGAGAGCCTTCCTATAGCATGAGATATGATATCCAAGTCCTTCCCATTCCAATCCTGGGACCCTTCCTATAACATGAGATGTGATATCCAACTCCTTCCCATTCCAACCTGAGACCCTTCCTATAGCATGAGATGGGATATCCAACTCCTTTCAAATCAAATCCTGATACCCTTCCGATAGCATGAGATGTGATATCCCAATGTTTCTACCAAACCTGAGACCCATACTATGGCATGAGTTGTGATATCAAACCCCTTCCCATTCCAATCCTGAGACCCTTCCTATAGCTTGAGATATCCAACTCCTTCCCATTCCAATTCTGAGACCCTTCCTATACCATGAGACTTGATATCGCAATGCTTCTAATACCAAACCTGAGACCCTTCCTATAGCATGAGATGTGATATCTCAATGCTTCTAATACCAAACCTGAGATCCTTCCGATAACATGAGATGTGATATCCAAATCCTTCCCCTTCCAAACCTGAGATCCTCCCTTTAGCATGAGATGTGATATCCAACTCCTTCCCATTCCCATCCTGAGACCCTTCTGATAGCATGAGATGTGATATCTCAATGCCTCCAATACCAAACCTGAGATCCTACCTCTAACATGAAATGTGATATCCACATCCTTCCCCTTCCAAACCTGAGACACTCCCTTTAGCATGAGATGTGATATCCAACTCCGTCCCATTCCAATCCTGAGACCCTTCCGATAGCATGAGATGTGATATCTCAATGCTTCTAATACCAAACCTGTGATCCTTCCTATAACAAGAGATGTGATATCCAAATCCTTCCCCTTCCAAACCTGAGACCCTCCCTTTAGCATGAGATGTGATATCTCAATGCCTCTAATACCAAACCTGAGATCCTTCCGATAGCATGAGATGTGATATCTCAATGCTTCTAATACCAAACCTGAGATCCTTCCTATAACATGAGACGTGATATCCAAATCCTTCCCCTTCCAAACCTGAGACCCTCCCTTTAGCATGAGATGTGATATCCAACTCCTTCCCATTCCAATCCTGAGACCCTTCTGATAGCATGAGATGTGATATCTCAATGCCTCTAATACCAAACCTGAGATCCTACCTCTAACATGAAATGTGATATCCAACTCTTTCCCCTTCCAAACCTGAGAGCCTTCCTATAGCATGAGATGTGATATCCGATTCCTTCCCGTTCCAATCCTGAGACCCTTCCGATAGCATGAGATGTGATATCTCAATGCTTCTAATACCAAACCTGTGATCCTTCCTATAACAAGAGATGTGATATCCAAATCCTTCCCCTTCCAAACCTGAGACCCTCCCTTTAGCATGAGATGTGATATCCAACTCCTTCCCATTCCAATCCTGAGACCCTTCCGATAGCATGAGATGTGATATCTCAATGCTTCTAATACCAAACCTGTGATCCTTCCTATAACAAGAGATGTGATATCCAAATCCTTCCAATTCCAAACCTGAGTCCCTCCCTTTAGCATGAGATGTGATATCTCAATGCCTCTAATACCAAACCTGAGATCCTTCCGATAGCATGAGATGTGATATCTCAATGCTTCTAATACCAAACCTGAGATCCTTCCTATAACATGAGACGTGATATCCAAATCCTTCCCCTTCCAAACCTGAGACCCTCCCTTTAGCATGAGATGTGATATCCAACTCCTTCCCATTCCAATCCTGGGACCCTTCTGATAGCATGAGATGTGATATCTCAATGCCTCTAATACCAAACCTGAGATCCTACCTCTAACATGAAATGTGATATCCAACTCCTTCCCCTTCCAAACCTGAGAGCCTTCCTATAGCATGAGATGTGATATCCAAGTCCTTCCCATTCCAATCCTGAGACCCTTCCTATAACATGAGATGTGATATCCAACTCCTTCCAAATCCAATCCTGATACCCTTCCGATAGCATGAGATGTGATATCCCAATGCTTCTACAAAACCTGAGACCCATACATGGCATGAGATGTGATATCAAACTCCTTCCCATTCCAATCCTGAGACACTTCCTATAGCATCAGATGTGATATCTCAATGCTTCTAATACCAAACCTGAGACTCTTCCTATAACATGAGATGGGATATCCAACTCCTTCCCATTCCAATCCTGAGACCCTTCCGATAGTAGAGATGTGATATCTCAATGCTTATACCAAACCTGAGACCCTTCCTATGGCATGAGATGTCATATACAACTCCTTCCCATTCCAATCCTGAGACCCTTCCTATAGCATGAGATGTGATATCTCAATGCTTCTAATACCAAACCTGAGATCCTTCCTATAACATGAGATGTGATATCCAACTCCTTCCCATTCCAATCCTGAGACCCTTCCTATAGCATGAGATGTGACATCTCAATGCTTATACCAAACCTGAGACCCTTCCTATAGCATGAAATGTGATATCCAACTCCTTCCGTTTCCAAACCTGAGAGCCTACCTATAGCATGAGATGTGATATTCAAGACCTTCCCATTCCAATCCTTAGACCCTTCCTACAGCATGCAATATGATATCTCAATGATTCTAATAACAAACCTGAGACCCGTCCTATAACATGAGATGGGATATCCAACTCCTTCCCATTCCAATCCTGAGACACTTCCGATAGCAGAGATGTGATATCTCAATGCTTATACCAAACCTGAGACCCTTCCTATAGCATGAGATGTAATATCCAACTCCGTCCCATTCCAATCCTGAGACCCTTCCTACAGCATGCGATGTGATATCTCAATGCTTCTAATACCAAACCTGAGACCTGTCCTATAACATGAGATGGGATATCCAACTCCTTCCCGTTCCAAACCTGAGACCCTTCCTATAGCATGAGATGTGATATCCAACTCCTTCCCATCCCAATCCTGAGACACTTCCGATTGCAGAGATGTGATATCTCAATGCTTATACCAAACCTGAGACTCTTCCTATAACATGAGATGTGATATCCAACTCCTTCCCGTTCCAAACCTGAGACCCTTCCTATAGCATGAGATGTGATATCCAACTCCCTCCCATTCCAATCCTGAGACCCTTCTGATAGCATGAGATGTGATATCTCAATGCTTCTAATACCAAACCTGAGATCCTTCTTATAACATGTGATGTGATATCCAAATCCTTCCCCTTCCAAACCTGAGACCCTCCCTTTAGCATGAGAAGTGATATCCAACTCCTTCCCATTCCAATCCTGAGACCCTTATGATAGCATGAGATGTGATATCTCAATGCCTCTAATACCAAACCTGAGATACTTCCGATAGCATGAGATGTGATATCTCAATGATTCTAATACCAAACCTGAGATCCTTCCTATAACATGCGATGTGATATCCAAATCCTTCCCCTTCCAAACCTGAGACCCTCCCTTTAGCATGAGATGTGATATCCAACTCCTTCCCATTCCAATCCTGAGACCCTTCTGATAGCATGAGATGTGATACCTCAATGCCTCTAATACCAAACCTGAGATCCTACCTCTAACATGAAATGTGATATCCAACTCCTTCCCTTACCAAACCTGAGATCCTTCCTATAACATGCGATGTGATATCCAAATCCTTCCCGTTCCAAACCTGAGACCCTCCCTATAGCATGAGATGTGATATCCAAGTCCGTCCCATTCCAATCCTGAGACCCTTCCTATAGCATGAGATGTGATATCTCAATGCTCATTCCAAACCTGAGACCCTTCCTATGGCATGAGATGTCATATACAACTCCTTCCCATTCCAATCCTGAGACCCTTCCTATAACATGAGATGTGATGTCGCAATGCTTCTAATACCAAACCTGAGATCTTTCCTATAACATGAGATGTGATATCCAACACCTTCCCATTCCAATCCTGAGACCCTTCCTATAGCATGAGATGTGATATCTCAATGCTTATACCAAACGTGAGACCCTTCCTATAGCTCGAGATGTGATATCCAACTCCTTCCCATTCCAATCCTGAGACCCTTCCTATAGCATGAGATGTGATATCTCAATGCTTATACCAAACGTGAGACCCTTCCTATAACATGAGATGTGATATCTTAATGCCTCTAATACCAAACCTGAGATCCTTCCTCTAACATGAAATGTGATATCCAAGTCCTTCCCATTCCAATCCTGGGACCCTTCCTATAACATGAGATGTGATATCCAACTCCTTCCCATTCCAACCTGAGACCCTTCCTATAGCATGAGATGGGATATCCAACTCCTTCCAGATCAAATCCTGATACCCTTCCGATAGCATGAGATGTGATATCCCACTGTTTCTACCAAACCTGAGACCCATACTATGGCATGAGTTGTGATATCAAACCCCTTCCCATTCCAATCCTGAGACCCTTCCTATAGCTTGAGATATCCAACTCCTTCCCATTCCAATTCTGAGACCCTTCCTATACCATGAGACTTGATATCTCAATGCTTCTAATACCAAACCTGAGACCCTTCCTATAGCATGAGATGTGATATCTCAATGCTTCTAATACCAAACCTGAGATCCTTCCGATAACATGAGATGTGATATCCAAATCCTTCCCCTTCCAAACCTGAGACCCTCCCTTTAGCATGAGATGTGATATCCAACTCCTTCCCATTCCCATCCTGAGACCCTTCTGATAGCATGAGATGTGATATCTCAATGCCTCCAATACCAAACCTGAGATCCTACCTCTAACATGAAATGTGATATTCACATCCTTCCCCTTCCAAACCTGAGACCCTCCCTTTAGCATGAGATGTGATATCCAACTCCGTCCCATTCCAATCCTGAGACCCTTCCGATAGCATGAGATGTGATATCTCAATGCCTCTAATACCAAACCTGAGATCCTTCCGATAGCATGAGATGTGATATCTCAATGCTTCTAATACCAAACCTGAGATCCTTCCTATAACATGAGACGTGATATCCAAATCCTTACCCTTCCAAACCTGAGACCCTCCCTTTAGCATGAGATGTGATATCCAACTACTTCCCATTCCAATCCTGAGACCCTTCTGATAGCATGAGATGTGATATCTCAATGCCTCTAATACCAAACCTGAGATCCTACCTCTGACATGAAATGTGATATCCAACTCTTTCCCCTTCCAAACCTGAGAGCCTTCCTATAGCATGAGATGTGATATCCGACTCCTTCCCATTCCAATCCTGAGACCCTTCCGATAGCATGAGATGTGATATCTCAATGCTTCTAATACCAAACCTGAGATCCTTCTTATAACTTGTGATGTGATATCCAAATCCTTCCCCTTCCAAACCTGAGACCCTCACTTTAGCATGAGATGTGATATCCAACTCCTTCCCATTCCAATCCTGAGACCCTTATGATAGATAGCATGAGATGTGATATCTCAATGCCTCTAATACCAAACCTGAGATACTTCCGATAGCATGAGATGTGATATCTCAATGCTTCTAATACCAAACCTGAGATCCTTCCTATAACATGAGATGTGATGTCCAAATCCTTCCCCTTCCAAACCTGAGAGCCTTCCTATAGCATGAGATGTGATATCCAAGTCCTTCCCATTCCAATCCTGAGACCCTTCCTATAACATGAGATGTGATATCCAACTCCTTCCAAATCCAATCCTGATACCCTTCCGATAGCATGAGATGTGATATCCCAATGCTTCTACAAAACCTGAGACCCATACATGGCATGAGATGTGATATCAAACTCCTTCCCATTCCAATCCTGAGACACTTCCTATAGCATCAGATGTGATATCTCAATGCTTCTAATACCAAACCTGAGACTCTTCCTATAACATGAGATGGGATATCCAACTCCTTCCCATTCCAATCCTGAGACCCTTCCGATAGCAGAGATGTGATATCTCAATGCTTATACCAAACCTGAGACCCTTCCTATGGCATGAGATGTCATATACAACTCCTTCCCATTCCAATCCTGAGACCCTTCCTATAGCATGAGATGTGATATCTCAATGCTTCTAATACCAAACCTGAGATCCTTCCTATAACATGAGATGTGATATCCAACTCCTTCCCATTCCAATCCTGAGACCCTTCCTATAGCATGAGATGTGACATCTCAATGCTTATACCAAACCTGAGACCCTTCCTATAGCATGAAATGTGATATCCAACTCCTTCCCTTTCCAAACCTGAGAGCCTACCTATAGCATGAGATGTGATATTCAAGACCTTCCCATTCCAATCCTTAGACCCTTCCTACAGCATGCAATATGATATCTCAATGATTCTAATAACAAACCTGAGACCCGTCCTATAACATGAGATGGGATATCCAACTCCTTCCCATTCCAATCCTGAGACACTTCCGATAGCAGAGATGTGATATCTCAATGCTTATACCAAACCTGAGACCCTTCCTATAGCATGAGATGTAATAACCAACTCCTTCCCATTCCAATCCTGAGACCCTTCCTACAGCATGCGATGTGATATCTCAATGCTTCTAATACCAAACCTGAGACCTGTCCTATAACATGAGATGGGATATCCAACTCCTTCCCGTTCCAAACCTGAGACCCTTCCTATAGCATGAGATGTGATATCCAACTCCTTCCCATCCCAATCCTGAGACACTTCCGATTGCAGAGATGTGATATCTCAATGCTTATACCAAACCTGAGACTCTTCCTATAACATGAGATGTGATATCCAACTCCTTCCCGTTCCAAACCTGAGACCCTTCCTATAGCATGAGATGTGATATCCAACTCCCTCCCATTCCAATCCTGAGACCCTTCTGATAGCATGAGATGTGATATCGCAATGCTTCTAATACCAAACCTGAGATCCTTCTTATAACATGTGATGTGATATCCAAATCCTTCCCCTTCCAAACCTGAGACCCTCCCTTTAGCATGAGAAGTGATATCCAACTCCTTCCCATTCCAATCCTGAGACCCTTATTGTTAAGACGGATTTCTGAACTCTGTCCTGGTGGCGCAGAGGTTCAGAAGGCCAACCTAATTACTTGGAACAGGGTAACCTCTGGACAAGCCAGACCAATCAAGGTAGCGATCGCGGCGGTCAAGACTAGGTCTCAAGAGGGGTGAGGGTGACTGAAAGCCCGCAATGAGCACACAAAGCAAGAGCGCTTACAAACTACTCCAAACAGTTGTTTATATCAAAAATAGATACACATTTATTATAAGGCCTCAAAACTAATGACCACAGTAAAAGCAGCAACATACAACGATATTAAACCAACACATACACTATCCACCCAATATATATACAGAATACACAGTTTCACAGCATTAGCAGCACGAAATATGTTATCCACCTGCAGGGGAAGGAAAACAGGCAGTGCGAACCAATGCTTGTGATATGTCCGCCTTCTGAGGCCCCTAACTAGATGGTAGTCCAATCCCTACGAAGAGTGGAGCCTAGCGCTCAAAAGTACCTGCACACGCCGGTGCCAATGGGCAGAAGGTGAAGCTCTTCGGAGGACGTTGGACGCTCTGTAGGGAGCTCTAATGAAGGAGAACACGGTCCGCGACTCTAGCGCAGCCTCCACTGTGAGGCAGAAGCAGGGCGCGAGTACGGACAAGGGGTGCTGTATTTACAGCGGGGAAAAGCAAGGGGCACTGCAGGAGGGCGACCAGATCCTAGCTAATCTACTCACCGGTCCCCGAAGCAAGCAGGCCCGAGCTTCTCCTCGATAGATACAGCTTCTGGCAGGTTCTGAAGAGCAGGGAACGTCTCGTCGTCGTGCAGAGTAAAAAGACGTCCCGATCGAAGAAACAAGCACAGTTTTGTCGCCACAGCAGGGCAACGGAACGGCCGGGTGTATTCAAGCCAAACGAGCACTGCTCACCTCTAGCTTAGGACTGCTAAGCAAACGAAGCGTGTGAGCATGCCCCGGACTCAGAATACCACCCAACCTGTCGGCGATTACAGAGCAGGCCTCCTTAGTAAGCTGGTCAGTCAACTGGATGGCCCAGAGACACTTCCGAAGGCTTACAGCAGGAGTTGATGAAGGTGCCGGGAATAGCTGGTCCTGCTATTCCAATAGGTCGAAGCGCCAGTACAGGCCTTCTTGTTCGATCTTAGGTGGAAAGGGCTTCACCGGACGACAGCAATGAGGAGCAGAAGTTCTTCAGGGGGTCACCAGCGATTCCTCGGTCCAGCCTCGTGTTCGCAGGATACTTGGCTCCTGTATCCCTGGGTTCGTAAGAACTCAGGAGATCGACATGGTAGTGGTGTTTCCAGCTCCCTCTTATCCACGGTTCCCTTCGCGCCAAAACGGAGGGGAGCCAATGGGAGATCCGCTCATCAACACACATACCATACGTGGACCAATCACGGACCACAGTGGTCCCAGGCATTCACACCACCCTAGACTCTCTGGCACCCAGGATGTGTATTGGGACCAGACAGCCCAGCCCACATCCTGGGGGCACTCAAACGACATGTAGAAGCCCGCGAAAGCAACCGTGTTTCGCGGGAAACTACATGCCCAAATAAGGAAGGCCCCGGGTCGCCTGACCCGGGGGAAGGTAAAGGGAGCAAGACGGACAGTGGACGAGACAAAGGAGCCTCGTGGTCCGGCCATTTTGGGTAGCCGGGCCACCCTTTTGTGTTCGCGGCAAAAAGGTGCTCAGAACGGCAAAAGGAGCTCAAAATAAACCAAATGATCGCTGCCACCAGCCCAGTCCCTGAATGACTTGCACCGATCCAAAAACCATCCTATAAGAGTGTCTAGGGTCTGTAGAAGGCTAGAGACCCAAGAGAGCTGTAACTTAGCTTACAGTGCCCTCTTGTGTCGTGTTGCACTAAAATGGCGACACGATAAAAGAAACTACGGGAAACAGCGTTCCCCGGTACTGACTGTCTTAAGGGCATGTCAGTTTCCCCGTAAGAAAGGAGCGAAAGCCCAGAGGAGTACAGCAGAAGGCTGCACTTCTCTGGCAAAGTCAAGAAAACAGGTTGAAAACAATAGCAAAAAGTTTAGGGGTTGCCACATGGAAGGAAAGTTCCCTACAATAACGAAATCTTTCCTAACACTCGCCCCTCCCAGACTATGGACAGGGGGAACTAATCCACCCCTGGATGAGTCTCTTGTTCAGGTCGGTAAAACATTCTGGACAACCCATCAGCATTGCTATGTTGGACACCTGGCCTATGCTCAATAGTGAAGTCGAAGCCTTGTAGACTTATGGACCACCTAAGCAACTTTGGATTCTCCCCCTTCATGTTCATTAGCCACTTTAACGGCTTATGGTCAGTCTGCACAGTGAAGTGGGTCCCATAGAGGTAGGGCCGCAGCTTCCTTAGGGCCCACACAACAGAGAAACATTCTTTCTCTACCGTGGACCATCTGAGCTCTCTGTCCTTAAGCTGGCGACTAATAAAACCGATAGGGTGTTCCTTACCCTTCTCATCTACTTGTGATAGTACAGCCCCTATCCCAGTGTCAGAGGCATCCGTCTGCACGATAAAAGGTCTTTGATAATCAGGGGCCCTGAGCACAGGGGCCTGGCACAAGGAGTCTTTCAAGCCATTGAAGGCCTTCTCACACTCGTCAGTCCAAGTTACCTTCTTGGGTTTCTTCGGAGTTGTGAGGGCAGTCAGAGGAGCAGCTATGGTGCCATAGTCTGCCACAAAATTGCGGTAATAACCCGTGAGTCCTAAGAAGGCTCTCACTTGGGTTTGCGTAGTGGGGGTAGGCCAGTCTTGTACCGCTGGTACCTTACTGGATAGAGGCTGTCTCCTCCCTCCACCTACTTCATGTCCAAGGCAAACCACTGAGCCTTGTCCATTTTGGTGAGGGGCCACTCGGACACCCTCAAAAGAGCTTTCTGAAGGACTGCTTTGGAACAGGTCAGGGAGAGGTTCAGACTCCTCTTCCTCAACGTCTGAAGCCAATAGCAGTGTTGCGATTTCGCCGCTTGGGACGAAAGCCTTCAGCCTATTCACGGGAAACACTTTTAGAGCCTGTCCAGGCCTTCCAAGGTCCACTGAATAGCTAACCTCACCCAGGGGCTCCACCACTGGGTAAGGGCCTGACCATTTGTCCTGTAAAGCTCGAGGCCTTATGGGATTCACGATCAGGACTTGCTGGCCATGTGTAACGTTGATGAGGGAAGCTTTCTGGTCGTACCAATGTTTCACCAGCGCTTGCCCTGCCTTCAATTTAGCACTAGCCAAGCCCATCAGAAGTACCATCCGTTTTCTGAGCCCTAGCACATAATCAACTACATTGGTAGTAACAGGGGGAGTGGGCATCTCCCATCCCTCCTTGACAATGGCTAAGGGTCCCCGTACGGGATGACCGAACAGAAGTTCGAAGGGGCTGAAGCCAACACCCTCCTGTGGTACCTCTCGGTAGGCAAACAGTAAGCATGAAACAAGAAGATCCCATTCTCTTCTCTGAGGCTCCTCCAGAGCCCCAATCATGCTCGTTAACGTCCTGTTGAAACGCCCCCCCAGACCATCGGTCTGGGGGCGGTATGCAGAAGAGAACCTGTAGGTGACCCCACATTCTTTCCACATAGCCTGCCTATACTTCGACATAAAGTTGCTGCCATGATCCGACACAACTTCTTTAGGGAAGCCAACCCTAGTGAACATGCCGAGTAAAGCTTCTGCAACTGGCTTGGCAGTTACAGTTGTAAATGGGACGGCCTCAGGATACCGGGTTGCATGGTCGACCAGCACCAGGATAAACCTATTGCCTGAGGATGTTTGCGGGTCAAGGGGACCAACCATGTCGATCCCTACCCTTTCAAATGGTACCCCCACAACTGGGAGCGGTACCAACGGAGCTTGGATTGTCGCGCCAACCTTACCAGACAACTGGCAGGCGGCACAACTCCTGCAGTGACTTTCTAATTGCACCCCCATCTTGGGCCAGTAGAAGTGCATGGATAACCTTTGCTTGGTCCTCCTCATACCAAGGTGACCAGCAAGGGGAACGACATGCGCCAACTGCAGGAGGAAGGGCCTAACAGCAAGGGAAACCACCAACCTCCTATGGTCTCCTTCTGTAGACTCTGTGGGCTCACTATAAAGGAGTCCACCTTCCTGGTAAATCCTTTGCAACCCAGGAGGTTCACCCTCAAGCTGGGAGCAGGCCTGTCTCCTTAGGCCTTCCAGAGATGGGCACTCACGTTGGCCCGTACTGAAGTCGTCCCTATCAGGACCTCCTTCAACTAACAAGTCTTTTAGTTCAGGATGGTCGTTGGGGTCGAACACTTCAGGCATCGCCACCTCCTCGTCAGGCTCGGGCGATTGACCAACTCCCTCCACCGCAGTGGTAGGCGAGCTCGGGGGAATATTCTCTTTCCCCCGTCGGGACTTGTTGACTCCTTTCGCCTTGGGTTTCCCCTTCGGCTGGGGCGGCGTATTGGACTTGGCCAATGCTGCCCGTGCTTGAGACCGTGTGTAGGGTCTTTCGGCAGTGTCTCCTACGAGCCCTAGAGCTCTGAGATCATTGCCCAACAAGACCTTTCCCGGGACGTTTCTCTGAATGCTCACTGGAATCCTAACTGCTGTACCATTTAAAGTTAGATTAACAGGGATCACGGGAAACATACGGAGGGGGCCGTCAGCCAACTTAGTGGGCATCAGAGTAGCTCTGGCAACTTCCTCTGAGTCTACCAAGGTAGAATCCACTACAGTTCGACTGCACCCACTATCCCTAAGAGCTGGAGTATCCACTCCATTGATCAGCACACTGTCTTTAAAGTAGTGCTTGGTATTATCCGGAATCCTAGCATACGCCTCTGCGACTTTAGGCTCCCAGGAACCCAGGGACACTAAAACTACCTCAGCCTCTATTCCGCTGGGAAATGAGTCTGAGGAGAAGGATGCTCCTGTAATCTCTTCTTCCTCGTAGGAGGAGAAGGCCAGATTAGCGGAGTGGACCCCCAAAGGTCTAACCTTACAACGGGGATCCCCCTTCACATGGTCAGTTGCTCCACAAGAAAAACAAGCCCCATTGGGTCTGTTTACGTAGGGAGGCTTATTATAACCAGAGTTCTGTTTCGGAGGCGAACCTCCACTACCCTGTGAGTTCTCGGATGGCTTACCCTTATTTTTCTTTTTGTGGCCCTTATGGGAAGGAGATTTAGCAGATTCCCCACCCTCCACATCTTTGGACTTTTTCCCTTCCTCCTGCTTACCAGGATGAGTTTTGTCCTTATGGGACACTCGATGTGACACCCATAAATCTGCTGCAATGGCCAGCTTCTTAGGATCTATCTCCTTCGAATCGGCCAAATGCTGCTTAAGCTCCGGGGAAGAAGAAGCAAAAATGTGTTCCAGCATGACCAGATTGATCATGCCTTCGAAGGTAGAAACCTTATAACCTTCAACCCAGCCAGTCAAGTTTTTCAGGGACTCAGCTACATACGACACCCAAGTACCACCTTCCTTTTTCTTATACTCTCTAAACCTTTTCAAATATTGGGTCGGAGTCTTCCCAAACTTTAAAATGAGAGTCTGCTTCAACATTGCAAAATCAGCGCGCTCAGCCTTCGACATTTCCATAATGGCACTGCAACCAGAATGGGGCAGTCTGCTGAGTAACCATGCAATCTTATCCGCATTATCAACCTCTTGAACCTCGCATGCATACTCAAACGCATTTAACCAGTCCATAATGTCATTTCGTTCCTCATACACACTGAGCAGATCTTTTGGAAACCGTGGATGAGAGGAAGCCCCAGAACCATGTCCAGGACCCTTGGACCCATTTGCGAACTGAAGCTTGGCCAGTTCCAACTGGTGATCCCTGTCTTTTTGTTTTTCTGCCTGGTCGATTTTCAGTTTGGCTATGCTGAATTCAAGCTCCTGCTGCCTAAACCGCAGCTCTTGCTTCTTGAATTCAAGCATAGCCTCCCCATCAACACTGGCAGAGGAAACGTTAGACATTACATCCTCCCTGTCCTCGTGGTCGTGATGGATCAGTGCAGCGGCAGAACCGTCGGTTCTGCCAGTGAGAGCAGCCCCACCACCTTCTGCACTGTCCTCGGAAGTTATAGCGTCAAGCTGCGCTTCTTGCCACGCCACGATTCTCTGGATCATTTCCAATTTAGTGCCTTGAGAGGAAACCCCTCTCTCCGCACACATCTTCTTCAATGTTTCAGATTTCGAAGCATTTAAGGTTAATAAAGTATTCGTTTCCATACTGTCGATAGGACTATGGCCTTTTTAACGTTATATTCAATACTTTACTGCGTGTCCTGGTTGGAATAACCTGAAAACGCCTTAGCTCGTGCGCAACACTGGATACCTTCAGTCGTATCCCACCGCTGTACACCAATTTGTTAAGACGGATTTCTGAACTCTGTCCTGGTGGCGCAGAGGTTCAGAAGGCCAACCTAATTACTTGGAACAGGGTAACCTCTGGACAAGCCAGACCAATCAAGGTAGCGATCGCGGCGGTCAAGACTAGGTCTCAAGAGGGGTGAGGGTGACTGAAAGCCCGCAATGAGCACACAAAGCAAGAGCGCTTACAAACTACTCCAAACAGTTGTTTATATCAAAAATAGATACACATTTATTATAAGGCCTCAAAACTAATGACCACAGTAAAAGCAGCAACATACAACGATATTAAACCAACACATACACTATCCACCCAATATATATACAGAATACACAGTTTCACAGCATTAGCAGCACGAAATATGTTATCCACCTGCAGGGGAAGGAAAACAGGCAGTGCGAACCAATGCTTGTGATATGTCCGCCTTCTGAGGCCCCTAACTAGATGGTAGTCCAATCCCTACGAAGAGTGGAGCCTAGCGCTCAAAAGTACCTGCACACGCCGGTGCCAATGGGCAGAAGGTGAAGCTCTTCGGAGGACGTTGGACGCTCTGTAGGGAGCTCTAATGAAGGAGAACACGGTCCGCGACTCTAGCGCAGCCTCCACTGTGAGGCAGAAGCAGGGCGCGAGTACGGACAAGGGGTGCTGTATTTACAGCGGGGAAAAGCAAGGGGCACTGCAGGAGGGCGACCAGATCCTAGCTAATCTACTCACCGGTCCCCGAAGCAAGCAGGCCCGAGCTTCTCCTCGATAGATACAGCTTCTGGCAGGTTCTGAAGAGCAGGGAACGTCTCGTCGTCGTGCAGAGTAAAAAGACGTCCCGATCGAAGAAACAAGCACAGTTTTGTCGCCACAGCAGGGCAACGGAACGGCCGGGTGTATTCAAGCCAAACGAGCACTGCTCACCTCTAGCTTAGGACTGCTAAGCAAACGAAGCGTGTGAGCATGCCCCGGACTCAGAATACCACCCAACCTGTCGGCGATTACAGAGCAGGCCTCCTTAGTAAGCTGGTCAGTCAACTGGATGGCCCAGAGACACTTCCGAAGGCTTACAGCAGGAGTTGATGAAGGTGCCGGGAATAGCTGGTCCTGCTATTCCAATAGGTCGAAGCGCCAGTACAGGCCTTCTTGTTCGATCTTAGGTGGAAAGGGCTTCACCGGACGACAGCAATGAGGAGCAGAAGTTCTTCAGGGGGTCACCAGCGATTCCTCGGTCCAGCCTCGTGTTCGCAGGATACTTGGCTCCTGTATCCCTGGGTTCGTAAGAACTCAGGAGATCGACATGGTAGTGGTGTTTCCAGCTCCCTCTTATCCACGGTTCCCTTCGCGCCAAAACGGAGGGGAGCCAATGGGAGATCCGCTCATCAACACACATACCATACGTGGACCAATCACGGACCACAGTGGTCCCAGGCATTCACACCACCCTAGACTCTCTGGCACCCAGGATGTGTATTGGGACCAGACAGCCCAGCCCACATCCTGGGGGCACTCAAACGACATGTAGAAGCCCGCGAAAGCAACCGTGTTTCGCGGGAAACTACATGCCCAAATAAGGAAGGCCCCGGGTCGCCTGACCCGGGGGAAGGTAAAGGGAGCAAGACGGACAGTGGACGAGACAAAGGAGCCTCGTGGTCCGGCCATTTTGGGTAGCCGGGCCACCCTTTTGTGTTCGCGGCAAAAAGGTGCTCAGAACGGCAAAAGGAGCTCAAAATAAACCAAATGATCGCTGCCACCAGCCCAGTCCCTGAATGACTTGCACCGATCCAAAAACCATCCTATAAGAGTGTCTAGGGTCTGTAGAAGGCTAGAGACCCAAGAGAGCTGTAACTTAGCTTACAGTGCCCTCTTGTGTCGTGTTGCACTAAAATGGCGACACGATAAAAGAAACTACGGGAAACAGCGTTCCCCGGTACTGACTGTCTTAAGGGCATGTCAGTTTCCCCGTAAGAAAGGAGCGAAAGCCCAGAGGAGTACAGCAGAAGGCTGCACTTCTCTGGCAAAGTCAAGAAAACAGGTTGAAAACAATAGCAAAAAGTTTAGGGGTTGCCACATGGAAGGAAAGTTCCCTACAATAACGAAATCTTTCCTAACACTTATGATAGCATGAGATGTGATATCTCAATGCCTCTAATACCAAACCTGAGATACTTCCGATAGCATGAGATGTGATATCTCAATGATTCTAATACCAAACCTGAGATCCTTCCTATAACATGCGATGTGATATCCAAATCCTTCCCCTTCCAAACCTGAGACCGTCCCTTTAGCATGAGATGTGATATCCAACTCCTTCCCATTCCAATCCTGAGACCCTTCTGATAGCATGAGATGTGATACCTCAATGCCTCTAATACCAAACCTGAGATCCTACCTCTAACATGAAATGTGATATCCAACTCCTTCCCTTACCAAACCTGAGATCCTTCCTATAACATGCGATGTGATATCCAAATCCTTCCCCTTCCAAACCTGAGACCCTCCCTATAGCATGAGATGTGATATCCAAGTCCGTCCCATTCCAATCCTGAGACCCTTCCTATAGCATGAGATGTGATATCTCAATGCTTATTCCAAACCTGAGACCCTTCCTATGGCATGAGATGTCATATACAACTCCTTCCCATTCCAATCCTGAGACCCTTCCTATAGCATGAGATGTGATATCTCAATGCTTATACCAAACCTGAGACCCTTCCTATAGCATGAGATGTGATAGCCAACTTCTTCCCATTCCAATCCTGAGACCCTTCCTATAACATGAGATGTGATGTCGCAATGCTTCTAATACCAAACCTGAGATCTTTCCTATAACATGAGATGTGATATCCAACACCTTCCCATTCCAATCCTGAGACCCTTCCTATAGCATGAGATGTGATATCTCAATGCTTATACCAAACGTGAGACCCTTCCTATAGCTTGAGATGTGATATCCAACTCCTTCCCATTCCAATCCTGAGACCCTTCCTATAGCATGAGATGTGATATCTCAATGCTTATACCAAACGTGAGACCCTTCCTATAACATGAGATGTGATATCTTAATGCCTCTAATACCAAACCTGAGATCCTTCCTCTAACATGAAATGTGATATCCAACTCCTTCCCCTTCCAAACCTGAGAGCCTTCCTATAGCATGAGATATGATATCCAAGTCCTTCCCATTCCAATCCTGGGACCCTTCCTATAACATGAGATGTGATATCCAACTCCTTCCCATTCCAACCTGAGACCCTTCCTATAGCATGAGATGGGATATCCAACTCCTTTCAAATCAAATCCTGATACCCTTCCGATAGCATGAGATGTGATATCCCAATGTTTCTACCAAACCTGAGACCCATACTATGGCATGAGTTGTGATATCAAACCCCTTCCCATTCCAATCCTGAGACCCTTCCTATAGCTTGAGATATCCAACTCCTTCCCATTCCAATTCTGAGACCCTTCCTATACCATGAGACTTGATATCGCAATGCTTCTAATACCAAACCTGAGACCCTTCCTATAGCATGAGATGTGATATCTCAATGCTTCTAATACCAAACCTGAGATCCTTCCGATAACATGAGATGTGATATCCAAATCCTTCCCCTTCCAAACCTGAGATCCTCCCTTTAGCATGAGATGTGATATCCAACTCCTTCCCATTCCCATCCTGAGACCCTTCTGATAGCATGAGATGTGATATCTCAATGCCTCCAATACCAAACCTGAGATCCTACCTCTAACATGAAATGTGATATCCACATCCTTTCCCTTCCAAACCTGAGACACTCCCTTTAGCATGAGATGTGATATCCAACTCCGTCCCATTCCAATCCTGAGACCCTTCCGATAGCATGAGATGTGATATCTCAATGCTTCTAATACCAAACCTGTGATCCTTCCTATAACAAGAGATGTGATATCCAAATCCTTCCCCTTCCAAACCTGAGACCCTCCCTTTAGCATGAGATGTGATATCTCAATGCCTCTAATACCAAACCTGAGATCCTTCCGATAGCATGAGATGTGATATCTCAATGCTTCTAATACCAAACCTGAGATCCTTCCTATAACATGAGACGTGATATCCAAATCCTTCCCCTTCCAAACCTGAGACCCTCCCTTTAGCATGAGATGTGATATCCAACTCCTTCCCATTCCAATCCTGAGACCCTTCTGATAGCATGAGATGTGATATCTCAATGCCTCTAATACCAAACCTGAGATCCTACCTCTAACATGAAATGTGATATCCAACTCTTTCCCCTTCCAAACCTGAGAGCCTTCCTATAGCATGAGATGTGATATCCGATTCCTTCCCGTTCCAATCCTGAGACCCTTCCGATAGCATGAGATGTGATATCTCAATGCTTCTAATACCAAACCTGTGATCCTTCCTATAACAAGAGATGTGATATCCAAATCCTTCCCCTTCCAAACCTGAGACCCTCCCTTTAGCATGAGATGTGATATCCAACTCCTTCCCATTCCAATCCTGAGACCCTTCCGATAGCATGAGATGTGATATCTCAATGCTTCTAATACCAAACCTGTGATCCTTCCTATAACAAGAGATGTGATATCCAAATCCTTCCAATTCCAAACCTGAGTCCCTCCCTTTAGCATGAGATGTGATATCTCAATGCCTCTAATACCAAACCTGAGATCCTTCCGATAGCATGAGATGTGATATCTCAATGCTTCTAATACCAAACCTGAGATCCTTCCTATAACATGAGACGTGATATCCAAATCCTTCCCCTTCCAAACCTGAGACCCTCCCTTTAGCATGAGATGTGATATCCAACTCCTTCCCATTCCAATCCTGGGACCCTTCTGATAGCATGAGATGTGATATCTCAATGCCTCTAATACCAAACCTGAGATCCTACCTCTAACATGAAATGTGATATCCAACTCCTTCCCCTTCCAAACCTGAGAGCCTTCCTATAGCATGAGATGTGATATCCAAGTCCTTCCCATTCCAATCCTGAGACCCTTCCTATAACATGAGATGTGATATCCAACTCCTTCCAAATCCAATCCTGATACCCTTCCGATAGTATGAGATGTGATATCCCAATGCTTCTACAAAACCTGAGACCCATACATGGCATGAGATGTGATATCAAACTCCTTCCCATTCCAATCCTGAGACACTTCCTATAGCATCAGATGTGATATCTCAATGCTTCTAATACCAAACCTGAGACTCTTCCTATAACATGAGATGGGATATCCAACTCCTTCCCATTCCAATCCTGAGACCCTTCCGATAGTTGAGATGTGATATCTCAATGCTTATACCAAACCTGAGACCCTTCCTATGGCATGAGATGTCATATACAACTCCTTCCCATTCCAATCCTGAGACCCTTCCTATAGCATGAGATGTGATATCTCAATGCTTCTAATACCAAACCTGAGATCCTTCCTATAACATGAGATGTGATATCCAACTCCTTCCCATTCCAATCCTGAGACCCTTCCTATAGCATGAGATGTGACATCTCAATGCTTATACCAAACCTGAGACCCTTCCTATAGCATGAAATGTGATATCCAACTCCTTCCGTTTCCAAACCTGAGAGCCTACCTATAGCATGAGATGTGATATTCAAGACCTTCCCATTCCAATCCTTAGACCCTTCCTACAGCATGCAATATGATATCTCAATGATTCTAATAACAAACCTGAGACCCGTCCTATAACATGAGATGGGATATCCAACTCCTTCCCATTCCAATCCTGAGACACTTCCGATAGCAGAGATGTGATATCTCAATGCTTATACCAAACCTGAGACCCTTCCTATAGCATGAGATGTAATATCCAACTCCGTCCCATTCCAATCCTGAGACCCTTCCTACAGCATGCGATGTGATATCTCAATGCTTCTAATACCAAACCTGAGACCTGTCCTATAACATGAGATGGGATATCCAACTCCTTCCCGTTCCAAACCTGAGACCCTTCCTATAGCATGAGATGTGATATCCAACTCCTTCCCATCCCAATCCTGAGACACTTCCGATTGCAGAGATGTGATATCTCAATGCTTATACCAAACCTGAGACTCTTCCTATAACATGAGATGTGATATCCAACTCCTTCCCGTTCCAAACCTGAGACCCTTCCTATAGCATGAGATGTGATATCCAACTCCCTCCCATTCCAATCCTGAGACCCTTCTGATAGCATGAGATGTGATATCTCAATGCTTCTAATACCAAACCTGAGATCCTTCTTATAACATGTGATGTGATATCCAAATCCTTCCCCTTCCAAACCTGAGACCCTCCCTTTAGCATGAGAAGTGATATCCAACTCCTTCCCATTCCAATCCTGAGACCCTTATGATAGCATGAGATGTGATATCTCAATGCCTCTAATACCAAACCTGAGATACTTCCGATAGCATGAGATGTGATATCTCAATGATTCTAATACCAAACCTGAGATCCTTCCTATAACATGCGATGTGATATCCAAATCCTTCCCCTTCCAAACCTGAGACCCTCCCTTTAGCATGAGATGTGATATCCAACTCCTTCCCATTCCAATCCTGAGACCCTTCTGATAGCATGAGATGTGATACCTCAATGCCTCTAATACCAAACCTGAGATCCTACCTCTAACATGAAATGTGATATCCAACTCCTTCCCTTACCAAACCTGAGATCCTTCCTATAACATGCGATGTGATATCCAAATCCTTCCCGTTCCAAACCTGAGACCCTCCCTATAGCATGAGATGTGATATCCAAGTCCGTCCCATTCCAATCCTGAGACCCTTCCTATAGCATGAGATGTGATATCTCAATGCTTATTCCAAACCTGAGACCCTTCCTATGGCATGAGATGTCATATACAACTCCTTCCCATTCCAATCCTGAGACCCTTCCTATAACATGAGATGTGATGTCGCAATGCTTCTAATACCAAACCTGAGATCTTTCCTATAACATGAGATGTGATATCCAACACCTTCCCATTCCAATCCTGAGACCCTTCCTATAGCATGAGATGTGATATCTCAATGCTTATACCAAACGTGAGACCCTTCCTATAGCTCGAGATGTGATATCCAACTCCTTCCCATTCCAATCCTGAGACCCTTCCTATAGCATGAGATGTGATATCTCAATGCTTATACCAAACGTGAGACCCTTCCTATAACATGAGATGTGATATCTTAATGCCTCTAATACCAAACCTGAGATCCTTCCTCTAACATGAAATGTGATATCCAAGTCCTTCCCATTCCAATCCTGGGACCCTTCCTATAACATGAGATGTGATATCCAACTCCTTCCCATTCCAACCTGAGACCCTTCCTATAGCATGAGATGGGATATCCAACTCCTTCCAGATCAAATCCTGATACCCTTCCGATAGCATGAGATGTGATATCCCACTGTTTCTACCAAACCTGAGACCCATACTATGGCATGAGTTGTGATATCAAACCCCTTCCCATTCCAATCCTGAGACCCTTCCTATAGCTTGAGATATCCAACTCCTTCCCATTCCAATTCTGAGACCCTTCCTATACCATGAGACTTGATATCTCAATGCTTCTAATACCAAACCTGAGACCCTTCCTATAGCATGAGATGTGATATCTCAATGCTTCTAATACCAAACCTGAGATCCTTCCGATAACATGAGATGTGATATCCAAATCCTTCCCCTTCCAAACCTGAGACCCTCCCTTTAGCATGAGATGTGATATCCAACTCCTTCCCATTCCCATCCTGAGACCCTTCTGATAGCATGAGATGTGATATCTCAATGCCTCCAATACCAAACCTGAGATCCTACCTCTAACATGAAATGTGATATCCACATCCTTCCCCTTCCAAACCTGAGACCCTCCCTTTAGCATGAGATGTGATATCCAACTCCGTCCCATTCCAATCCTGAGACCCTTCCGATAGCATGAGATGTGATATCTCAATGCCTCTAATACCAAACCTGAGATCCTTCCGATAGCATGAGATGTGATATCTCAATGCTTCTAATACCAAACCTGAGATCCTTCCTATAACATGAGACGTGATATCCAAATCCTTACCCTTCCAAACCTGAGACCCTCCCTTTAGCATGAGATGTGATATCCAACTACTTCCCATTCCAATCCTGAGACCCTTCTGATAGCATGAGATGTGATATCTCAATGCCTCTAATACCAAACCTGAGATCCTACCTCTGACATGAAATGTGATATCCAACTCTTTCCCCTTCCAAACCTGAGAGCCTTCCTATAGCATGAGATGTGATATCCGACTCCTTCCCATTCCAATCCTGAGACCCTTCCGATAGCATGAGATGTGATATCTCAATGCTTCTAATACCAAACCTGAGATCCTTCTTATAACTTGTGATGTGATATCCAAATCCTTCCCCTTCCAAACCTGAGACCCTCCCTTTAGCATGAGATGTGATATCCAACTCCTTCCCATTCCAATCCTGAGACCCTTATGATAGATAGCATGAGATGTGATATCTCAATGCCTCTAATACCAAACCTGAGATACTTCCGATAGCATGAGATGTGATATCTCAATGCTTCTAATACCAAACCTGAGATCCTTCCTATAACATGAGATGTGATATCCAAATCCTTCCCCTTCCAAACCTGAGACCCTCCCTTTAGCATGAGATGTGATATCCAACTCCTTCCCATTCCAATCCTGAGACCCTTCCGATAGCATGAGATGTGATATCTCAATGCTTCTAATACCAAACCTGTGATCCTTCCTATAACAAGAGATGTGATATCCAAATCCTTCCCCTTCCAAACCTGAGACCCTCCCTTTAGCATGAGATGTGATATCTCAATGCCTCTAATACCAAACCTGAGATCCTTCCGATAGCATGAGATGTGATATCTCAATGCTTCTAATACCAAACCTGAGATCCTTCCTATAACATGAGACGTGATATCCAAATCCTTCCCCTTCCAAACCTGAGACCCTCCCTTTAGCATGAGATGTGATATCCAACTCCTTCCCATTCCAATCCTGAGACCCTTCTGATAGCATGAGATGTGATATCTCAATGCCTCTAATACCAAACCTGAGATCCTACCTCTAACATGAAATGTGATATCCAACTCTTTCCCCTTCCAAACCTGAGAGCCTTCCTATAGCATGAGATGTGATATCCGACTCCTTCCCATTCCAATCCTGAGACCCTTCCGATAGCATGAGATGTGATATCTCAATGCTTCTAATACCAAACCTGAGATCCTTCTTATAACATGTGATGTGATATCCAAATCCTTCCCCTTCCAAACCTGAGACCCTCCCTTTAGCATGAGATGTGATATCCAACTCCTTCCCATTCCAATCCTGAGACCCTTATGATAGATAGCATGAGATGTGATATCTCAATGCCTCTAATACCAAACCTGAGATCCTACCTCTAACATGAAATGTGATATCCAACTCTTTCCCCTTCCAAACCTGAGAGCCTTCCTATAGCATGAGATGTGATATCCGACTCCTTCCCGTTCCAATCCTGAGACCCTTCCGATAGCATGAGATGTGATATCTCAATGCTTCTAATACCAAACCTGTGATCCTTCCTATAACAAGAGATGTGATATCCAAATCCTTCCCCTTCCAAACCTGAGACCCTCCCTTTAGCATGAGATGTGATATCCAACTCCTTCCCATTCCAATCCTGAGACCCTTCCGATAGCATGAGATGTGATATCTCAATGCTTCTAATACCAAACCTGTGATCCTTCCTATAACAAGAGATGTGATATCCAAATCCTTCCCCTTCCAAACCTGAGACCCTCCCTTTAGCATGAGATGTGATATCTCAATGCCTCTAATACCAAACCTGAGATCCTTCCGATAGCATGAGATGTGATATCTCAATGCTTCTAATACCAAACCTGAGATCCTTCCTATAACATGAGACGTGATATCCAAATCCTTCCCCTTCCAAACCTGAGACCCTCCCTTTAGCATGAGATGTGATATCCAACTCCTTCCCATTCCAATCCTGGGACCCTTCTGATAGCATGAGATGTGATATCTCAATGCCTCTAATACCAAACCTGAGATCCTACCTCTAACATGAAATGTGATATCCAACTCCTTCCCCTTCCAAACCTGAGAGCCTTCCTATAGCATGAGATGTGATATCCAAGTCCTTCCCATTCCAATCCTGAGACCCTTCCTATAACATGAGATGTGATATCCAACTCCTTCCAAATCCAATCCTGATACCCTTCCGATAGCATGAGATGTGATATCCCAATGCTTCTACAAAACCTGAGACCCATACATGGCATGAGATGTGATATCAAACTCCTTCCCAATCCAATCCTGAGACACTTCCTATAGCATCAGATGTGATATCTCAATGCTTCTAATACCAAACCTGAGACTCTTCCTATAACATGAGATGGGATATCCAACTCCTTCCCATTCCAATCCTGAGACCCTTCCGATAGCAGAGATGTGATATCTCAATGCTTATACCAAACCTGAGACCCTTCCTATGGCATGAGATGTCATATACAACTCCTTCCCATTCCAATCCTGAGACCCTTCCTATAGCATGAGATGTGATATCTCAATGCTTCTAATACCAAACCTGAGATCCTTCCTATAACATGAGATGTGATATCCAACTCCTTCCCATTCCAATCCTGAGACCCTTCCTATAGCATGAGATGTGACATCTCAATGCTTATACCAAACCTGAGACCCTTCCTATAGCATGAAATGTGATATCCAACTCCTTCCCATTCCAATCCTGAGACCCTTCCTATAGCATGAGATGTGATATCTCAATGCCTCTAATACCAAACCTGAGATCCTTCCTCTAACATGAAATGTGATATCCAACTCCTTCCCTTTCCAAACCTGAGAGCCTACCTATAGCATGAGATGTGATATTCAAGACCTTCCCATTCCAATCCTTAGACCCTTCCTACAGCATGCAATATGATATCTCAATGATTCTAATAACAAACCTGAGACCCGTCCTATAACATGAGATGGGATATCCAACTCCTCCCCATTCCAATCCTGAGACACTTCCGATAGCAGAGATGTGATATCTCAATGCTTATACCAAACCTGAGACCCTTCCTATAGCATGAGATGTAATATCCAACTCCTTCCCATTCCAATCCTGAGACCCTTCCTACAGCATGCGATGTGATATCTCAATGCTTCTAATACCAAACCTGAGACCTGTCCTATAACATGAGATGGGATATCCAACTCCTTCCCGTTCCAAACCTGAGACCCTTCCTATAGCATGAGATGTGATATCCAACTCCTTCCCATCCCAATCCTGAGACACTTCCGATTGCAGAGATGTGATATCTCAATGCTTATACCAAACCTGAGACTCTTCCTATAACATGAGATGTGATATCCAACTCCTTCCCGTTCCAAACCTGAGACCCTTCCTATAGCATGAGATGTGATATCCAACTCCCTCCCATTCCAATCCTGAGACCCTTCTGATAGCATGAGATGTGATATCGCAATGCTTCTAATACCAAACCGGAGATCCTTCTTATAACATGTGATGTGATATCCAAATCCTTCCCCTTCCAAACCTGAGACCCTCCCTTTAGCATGAGAAGTGATATCCAACTCCTTCCCATTCCAATCCTGAGACCCTTATGATAGCATGAGATGTGATATCTCAATGCCTCTAATACCAAACCTGAGATACTTCCGATAGCATGAGATGTGATATCTCAATGATTCTAATACCAAACCTGAGATCCTTCCTATAACATGCGATGTGATATCCAAATCCTTCCCCTTCCAAACCTGAGACCCTCCCTTTAGCATGAGATGTGATATCCAACTCCTTCCCATTCCAATCCTGATACCCTTCTGATAGCATGAGATGTGATACCTCAATGCCTCTAATACCAAACCTGAAATCCTACCTCTAACATGAAATGTGATATCCAACTCCTTCCCTTACCAAACCTGAGATCCTTCCTATAACATGCGATGTGATATCCAAGTCCGTCCCATTCCAATCCTGAGACCCTTCCTATAGCATGAGATGTGATATCTCAATGCTTATTCCAAACCTGAGACCCTTCCTATGGCATGAGATGTCATATACAACTCCTTCCCATTCCAATCCTGAGACCCTTCCTATAGCATGAGATGTGATATCTCAATGCTTATACCAAACCTGAGACCCTTCCTATAGCATGAGATGTGATAGCCAACTTCTTCCCATTCCAATCCTGAGACCCTTCCTATAACATGAGATGTGATGTCGCAATGCTTCTAATACCAAACCTGAGATCTTTCCTATAACATGAGATGTGATATCCAACACCTTCCCATTCCAATCCTGAGACCCTTCCTATAGCATGAGATGTGATATCTCAATGCTTATACCAAACGTGAGACCCTTCCTATAGCTCGAGATGTGATATCCAACTCCTTCCCATTCCAATCCTGAGACCCTTCCTATAGCATGAGATGTGATATCTCAATGCTTATACCAAACGTGAGACCCTTCCTATAACATGAGATGTGATATCTTAATGCCTCTAATACCAAACCTGAGATCCTTCCTCTAACATGAAATGTGATATCCAAGTCCTTCCCATTCCAATCCTGGGACCCTTCCTATAACATGAGATGTGATATCCAACTCCTTCCCATTCCAACCTGAGACCCTTCCTATAGCATGAGATGGGATATCCAACTCCTTCCAGATCAAATCCTGATACCCTTCCGATAGCATGAGATGTGATATCCCAATGTTTCTACCAAACCTGAGACCCATACTATGGCATGAGTTGTGATATCAAACCCCTTCCCATTCCAATCCTGAGACCCTTCCTATAGCTTGAGATATCCAACTCCTTCCCATTCCAATTCTGAGACCCTTCCTATACCATGAGACTTGATATCTCAATGCTTCTAATACCAAACCTGAGACCCTTCCTATAGCATGAGATGTGATATCTCAATGCTTCTAATACCAAACCTGAGATCCTTCCGATAACATGAGATGTGATATCCAAATCCTTCCCCTTCCAAACCTGAGACCCTCCCTTTAGCATGAGATGTGATATCCAACTCCTTCCCATTCCCATCCTGAGACCCTTCTGATAGCATGAGATGTGATATCTCAATGCCTCCAATACCAAACCTGAGATCCTACCTCTAACATGAAATGTGATATCCACATCCTTCCCCTTCCAAACCTGAGACCCTCCCTTTAGCATGAGATGTGATATCCAACTCCGTCCCATTCCAATCCTGAGACCCTTCCGATAGCATGAGATGTGATATCTCAATGCCTCTAATACCAAACCTGAGATCCTTCCGATAGCATGAGATGTGATATCTCAATGCTTCTAATACCAAACCTGAGATCCTTCCTATAACATGAGACGTGATATCCAAATCCTTACCCTTCCAAACCTGAGACCCTCCCTTTAGCATGAGATGTGATATCCAACTACTTCCCATTCCAATCCTGAGACCCTTCTGATAGCATGAGATGTGATATCTCAATGCCTCTAATACCAAACCTGAGATCCTACCTCTAACATGAAATGTGATATCCAACTCTTTCCCCTTCCAAACCTGAGAGCCTTCCTATAGCATGAGATGTGATATCCGACTCCTTCCCATTCCAATCCTGAGACCCTTCCGATAGCATGAGATGTGATATCTCAATGCTTCTAATACCAAACCTGAGATCCTTCTTATAACTTGTGATGTGATATCCAAATCCTTCCCCTTCCAAACCTGAGACCCTCCCTTTAGCATGAGATGTGATATCCAACTCCTTCCCATTCCAATCCTGAGACCCTTATGATAGATAGCATGAGATGTGATATCTCAATGCCTCTAATACCAAACCTGAGATACTTCCGATAGCATGAGATGTGATATCTCAATGCTTCTAATACCAAACCTGAGATCCTTCCTATAACATGAGATGTGATATCCAAATCCTTCCCCTTCCAAACCTGAGACCCTCCCTTTAGCATGAGATGTGATATCCAACTCCTTCCCATTCCAATCCTGAGACCCTTCCGATAGCATGAGATGTGATATCTCAATGCTTCTAATACCAAACCTGTGATCCTTCCTATAACAAGAGATGTGATATCCAAATCCTTCCCCTTCCAAACCTGAGACCCTCCCTTTAGCATGAGATGTGATATCTCAATGCCTCTAATACCAAACCTGAGATCCTTCCGATAGCATGAGATGTGATATCTCAATGCTTCTAATACCAAACCTGAGATCCTTCCTATAACATGAGACGTGATATCCAAATCCTTCCCCTTCCAAACCTGAGACCCTCCCTTTAGCATGAGATGTGATATCCAACTCCTTCCCATTCCAATCCTGAGACCCTTCTGATAGCATGAGATGTGATATCTCAATGCCTCTAATACCAAACCTGAGATCCTACCTCTAACATGAAATGTGATATCCAAATCCTTCCCCTTCCAAACCTGACACCCTCCCTTTAGCATGAGATGTGATATCCAACTCCTTCCCATTCCAATCCTGAGACCCTTATGATAGATAGCATGAGATGTGATATCTCAATGCCTCTAATACCAAACCTGAGATACTTCCGATAGCATGAGATGTGATATCTCAATGCTTCTAATACCAAACCTGAGATCCTTCCTATAACATGAGATGTGATATCCAAATCCTTCCCCTTCCAAACCTGAGACCCTCCCTTTAGCATGAGATGTGATATCCAACTCCTTCCCATTCCAATCCTGAGACCCTTCCGATAGCATGAGATGTGATATCTCAATGCTTCTAATACCAAACCTGTGATCCTTCCTATAACAAGAGATGTGATATCCAAATCCTTCCCCTTCCAAACCTGAGACCCTCCCTTTAGCATGAGATGTGATATCTCAATGCCTCTAATACCAAACCTGAGATCCTTCCGATAGCATGAGATGTGATATCTCAATGCTTCTAATACCAAACCTGAGATCCTTCCTATAACATGAGACGTGATATCCAAATCCTTCCCCTTCCAAACCTGAGACCCTCCCTTTAGCATGAGATGTGATATCCAACTCCTTCCCATTCCAATCCTGAGACCCTTCTGATAGCATGAGATGTGATATCTCAATGCCTCTAATACCAAACCTGAGATCCTACCTCTAACATGAAATGTGATATCCAAATCCTTCCCCTTCCAAACCTGAGACCCTCCCTTTAGCATGAGATGTGATATCCAACTCCTTCCCATTCCCATCCTGAGACCCTTCTGATAGCATGAGATGTGATATCTCAATGCCTCCAATACCAAACCTGAGATCCTACCTCTAACATGAAATGTGATATCCACATCCTTCCCCTTCCAAACCTGAGACCCTCCCTTTAGCATGAGATGTGATATCCAACTCCGTCCCATTCCAATCCTGAGACCCTTCCGATAGCATGAGATGTGATATCTCAATGCCTCTAATACCAAACCTGAGATCCTTCCGATAGCATGAGATGTGATATCTCAATGCTTCTAATACCAAACCTGAGATCCTTCCTATAACATGAGACGTGATATCCAAATCCTTACCCTTCTAAACCTGAGACCCTCCCTTTAGCATGAGATGTGATATCCAACTACTTCCCATTCCAATCCTGAGTCCCTTCTGATAGCATGAGATGTGATATCTCAATGCCTCTAATACCAAACCTGAGATCCTACCTCTAACATGAAATGTGATATCCAACTCTTTCCCCTTCCAAACCTGAGAGCCTTCCTATAGCATGAGATGTGATATCCGACTCCTTCCCATTCCAATCCTGAGACCCTTCCGATAGCATGAGATGTGATATCTCAATGCCTCTAATACCAAACCTGAGATCCTTCTTATAACTTGTGATGTGATATCCAAATCCTTCCCCTTCCAAACCTGAGACCCTCCCTTTAGCATGAGATGTGATATCCAACTCCTTCCCATTCCAATCCTGAGACCCTTATGATAGATAGCATGAGATGTGATATCTCAATGCCTCTAATACCAAACCTGAGATACTTCCGATAGCATGAGATGTGATATCTCAATGCTTCTAATACCAAACCTGAGATCCTTCCTATAACATGAGATGTGATATCCAAATCCTTCCCCTTCCAAACCTGAGACCCTCCCTTTAGCATGAGATGTGATATCCAACTCCTTCCCATTCCAATCCTGAGACCCTTCCGATAGCATGAGATGTGATATCTCAATGCTTCTAATACCAAACCTGTGATCCTTCCTATAACAAGAGATGTGATATCCAAATCCTTCCCCTTCCAAACCTGAGACCCTCCCTTTAGCATGAGATGTGATATCTCAATGCCTCTAATACCAAACCTGAGATCCTTCCGATAGCATGAGATGTGATATCTCAATGCTTCTAATACCAAACCTGAGATCCTTCCTATAACATGAGACGTGATATCCAAATCCTTCCCCTTCCAAACCTGAGACCCTCCCTTTAGCATGAGATGTGATATCCAACTCCTTCCCATTCCAATCCTGAGACCCTTCTGATAGCATGAGATGTGATATCTCAATGCCTCTAATACCAAACCTGAGATCCTACCTCTAACATGAAATGTGATATCCAACTCTTTCCCCTTCCAAACCTGAGAGCCTTCCCATAGCATGAGATGTGATATCCGACTCCTTCCCATTCCAATCCTGAGACCCTTCCGATAGCATGAGATGTGATATCTCAATGCTTCTAATACCAAACCTGAGATCCTTCTTATAACATGTGATGTGATATCCAAATCCTTCCCCTTCCAAACCTGAGACCCTCCCTTTAGCATGAGATGTGATATCCAACTCCTTCCCATTCCAATCCTGAGACCCTTATGATAGATAGCATGAGATGTGATATCTCAATGCCTCTAATACCAAACCTGAGATCCTACCTCTAACATGAAATGTGATATCCAACTCTTTCCCCTTCCAAACCTGAGAGCCTTCCTATAGCATGAGATGTGATATCCGACTCCTTCCCGTTCGAATCCTGAGACCCTTCCGATAGCATGAGATGTGATATCTCAATGCTTCTAATACCAAACCTGTGATCCTTCCTATAACAAGAGATGTGATATCCAAATCCTTCCCCTTCCAAACCTGAGACCCTCCCTTTAGCATGAGATGTGATATCCAACTCCTTCCCATTCCAATCCTGAGACCCTTCCGATAGCATGAGATGTGATATCTCAATGCTTCTAATACCAAACCTGTGATCCTTCCTATAACAAGAGATGTGATATCCAAATCCTTCCAATTCCAAACCTGAGTCCCTCCCTTTAGCATGAGATGTGATATCTCAATGCCTCTAATACCAAACCTGAGATCCTTCCGATAGCATGAGATGTGATATCTCAATGCTTCTAATACCAAACCTGAGATCCTTCCTATAACATGAGACGTGATATCCAAATCCTTCCCCTTCCAAACCTGAGACCCTCCCTTTAGCATGAGATGTGATATCCAACTCCTTCCCATTCCAATCCTGGGACCCTTCTGATAGCATGAGATGTGATATCTCAATGCCTCTAATACCAAACCTGAGATCCTACCTCTAACATGAAATGTGATATCCAACTCCTTCCCCTTCCAAACCTGAGAGCCTTCCTATAGCATGAGATGTGATATCCAAGTCCTTCCCATTCCAATCCTGAGACCCTTCCTATAACATGAGATGTGATATCCAACTCCTTCCAAATCCAATCCTGATACCCTTCCGATAGCATGAGATGTGATATCCCAATGCTTCTAATACCAAACCTGAGATCCTTCCTATAACATGAGACGTGATATCCAAATCCTTACCCTTCCAAACCTGAGACCCTCCCTTTAGCATGAGATGTGATATCCAACTACTTCCCATTCCAATCCTGAGACCCTTCTGATAGCATGAGATGTGATATCTCAATGCCTCTAATACCAAACCTGAGATCCTACCTCTGACATGAAATGTGATATCCAACTCTTTCCCCTTCCAAACCTGAGAGCCTTCCTATAGCATGAGATGTGATATCCGACTCCTTCCCATTCCAATCCTGAGACCCTTCCGATAGCATGAGATGTGATATCTCAATGCTTCTAATACCAAACCTGAGATCCTTCTTATAACTTGTGATGTGATATCCAAATCCTTCCCCTTCCAAACCTGAGACCCTCCCTTTAGCATGAGATGTGATATCCAACTCCTTCCCATTCCAATCCTGAGACCCTTATGATAGATAGCATGAGATGTGATATCTCAATGCCTCTAATACCAAACCTGAGATACTTCCGATAGCATGAGATGTGATATCTCAATGCTTCTAATACCAAACCTGAGATCCTTCCTATAACATGAGATGTGATATCCAAATCCTTCCCCTTCCAAACCTGAGACCCTCCCTTTAGCATGAGATGTGATATCCAACTCCTTCCCATTCCAATCCTGAGACCCTTCCGATAGCATGAGATGTGATATCTCAATGCTTCTAATACCAAACCTGTGATCCTTCCTATAACAAGAGATGTGATATCCAAATCCTTCCCCTTCCAAACCTGAGACCCTCCCTTTAGCATGAGATGTGATATCTCAATGCCTCTAATACCAAACCTGAGATCCTTCCGATAGCATGAGATGTGATATCTCAATGCTTCTAATACCAAACCTGAGATCCTTCCTATAACATGAGACGTGATATCCAAATCCTTCCCCTTCCAAACCTGAGACCCTCCCTTTAGCATGAGATGTGATATCCAACTCCTTCCCATTCCAATCCTGAGACCCTTCTGATAGCATGAGATGTGATATCTCAATGCCTCTAATACCAAACCTGAGATCCTACCTCTAACATGAAATGTGATATCCAACTCTTTCCCCTTCCAAACCTGAGAGCCTTCCTATAGCATGAGATGTGATATCCGACTCCTTCCCATTCCAATCCTGAGACCCTTCCGATAGCATGAGATGTGATATCTCAATGCTTCTAATACCAAACCTGAGATCCTTCTTATAACATGTGATGTGATATCCAAATCCTTCCCCTTCCAAACCTGAGACCCTCCCTTTAGCATGAGATGTGATATCCAACTCCTTCCCATTCCAATCCTGAGACCCTTATGATAGATAGCATGAGATGTGATATCTCAATGCCTCTAATACCAAACCTGAGATCCTACCTCTAACATGAAATGTGATATCCAACTCTTTCCCCTTCCAAACCTGAGAGCCTTCCTATAGCATGAGATGTGATATCCGACTCCTTCCCGTTCCAATCCTGAGACCCTTCCGATAGCATGAGATGTGATATCTCAATGCTTCTAATACCAAACCTGTGATCCTTCCTATAACAAGAGATGTGATATCCAAATCCTTCCCCTTCCAGACCTGAGACCCTCCCTTTAGCATGAGATGTGATATCCAACTCCTTCCCATTCCAATCCTGAGACCCTTCCGATAGCATGAGATGTGATATCTCAATGCTTCTAATACCAAACCTGTGATCCTTCCTATAACAAGAGATGTGATATCCAAATCCTTCCCCTTCCAAACCTGAGACCCTCCCTTTAGCATGAGATGTGATATCTCAATGCCTCTAATACCAAACCTGAGATCCTTCTGATAGCATGAGATGTGATATCTCAATGCTTCTAATACCAAACCTGAGATCCTTCCTATAACATGAGACGTGATATCCAAATCCTTCCCCTTCCAAACCTGAGACCCTCCCTTTAGCATGAGATGTGATATCCAACTCCTTCCCATTCCAATCCTGGGACCCTTCTGATAGCATGAGATGTGATATCTCAATGCCTCTAATACCAAACCTGAGATCCTACCTCTAACATGAAATGTGATATCCAACTCCTTCCCCTTCCAAACCTGAGAGCCTTCCTATAGCATGAGATGTGATATCCAAGTCCTTCCCATTCCAATCCTGAGACCCTTCCTATAACATGAGATGTGATATCCAACTCCTTCCAAATCCAATCCTGATACCCTTCCGATAGCATGAGATGTGATATCCCAATGCTTCTACAAAACCTGAGACCCATACATGGCATGAGATGTGATATCAAACTCCTTCCCAATCCAATCCTGAGACACTTCCTATAGCATCAGATGTGATATCTCAATGCTTCTAATACCAAACCTGAGACTCTTCCTATAACATGAGATGGGATATCCAACTCCTTCCCATTCCAATCCTGAGACCCTTCCGATAGCAGAGATGTGATATCTCAATGCTTATACCAAACCTGAGACCCTTCCTATGGCATGAGATGTCATATACAACTCCTTCCCATTCCAATCCTGAGACCCTTCCTATAGCATGAGATGTGATATCTCAATGCTTCTAATACCAAACCTGAGATCCTTCCTATAACATGAGATGTGATATCCAACTCCTTCCCATTCCAATCCTGAGACCCTTCCTATAGCATGAGATGTGACATCTCAATGCTTATACCAAACCTGAGACCCTTCCTATAGCATGAAATGTGATATCCAACTCCTTCCCATTCCAATCCTGAGACCCTTCCTATAGCATGAGATGTGATATCTCAATGCCTCTAATACCAAACCTGAGATCCTTCCTCTAACATGAAATGTGATATCCAACTCCTTCCCTTTCCAAACCTGAGAGCCTACCTATAGCATGAGATGTGATATTCAAGACCTTCCCATTCCAATCCTTAGACCCTTACTACAGCATGCAATATGATATCTCAATGATTCTAATAACAAACCTGAGACCCGTCCTATAACATGAGATGGGATATCCAACTCCTCCCCATTCCAATCCTGAGACACTTCCGATAGCAGAGATGTGATATCTCAATGCTTATACCAAACCTGAGACCCTTCCTATAGCATGAGATGTAATATCCAACTCCTTCCCATTCCAATCCTGAGACCCTTCCTACAGCATGCGATGTGATATCTCAATGCTTCTAATACCAAACCTGAGACCTGTCCTATAACATGAGATGGGATATCCAACTCCTTCCCGTTCCAAACCTGAGACCCTTCCTATAGCATGAGATGTGATATCCAACTCCTTCCCATCCCAATCCTGAGACACTTCCGATTGCAGAGATGTGATATCTCAATGCTTATACCAAACCTGAGACTCTTCCTATAACATGAGATGTGATATCCAACTCCTTCCCGTTCCAAACCTGAGACCCTTCCTATAGCATGAGATGTGATATCCAACTCCCTCCCATTCCAATCCTGAGACCCTTCTGATAGCATGAGATGTGATATCGCAATGCTTCTAATACCAAACCGGAGATCCTTCTTATAACATGTGATGTGATATCCAAATCCTTCCCCTTCCAAACCTGAGACCCTCCCTTTAGCATGAGAAGTGATATCCAACTCCTTCCCATTCCAATCCTGAGACCCTTATGATAGCATGAGATGTGATATCTCAATGCCTCTAATACCAAACCTGAGATACTTCCGATAGCATGAGATGTGATATCTCAATGATTCTAATACCAAACCTGAGATCCTTCCTATAACATGCGATGTGATATCCAAATCCTTCCCCTTCCAAACCTGAGACCCTCCCTTTAGCATGAGATGTGATATCCAACTCCTTCCCATTCCAATCCTGAGACCCTTCTGATAGCATGAGATGTGATACCTCAATGCCTCTAATACCAAACCTGAAATCCTACCTCTAACATGAAATGTGATATCCAACTCCTTCCCTTACCAAACCTGAGATCCTTCCTATAACATGCGATGTGATATCCAAATCCTTCCCGTTCCAAACCTGAGACCCTCCCTATAGCATGAGATGTGATATCCAAGTCCGTCCCATTCCAATCCTGAGACCCTTCCTATAGCATGAGATGTGATATCTCAATGCTTATTCCAAACCTGAGACCCTTCCTATGGCATGAGATGTCATATACAACTCCTTCCCATTCCAATCCTGAGACCCTTCCTATAGCATGAGATGTGATATCTCAATGCTTATACCAAACCTGAGACCCTTCCTATAGCATGAGATGTGATAGCCAACTTCTTCCCATTCCAATCCTGAGACCCTTCCTATAACATGAGATGTGATGTCGCAATGCTTCTAATACCAAACCTGAGATCTTTCCTATAACATGAGATGTGATATCCAACACCTTCCCATTCCAATCCTGAGACCCTTCCTATAGCATGAGATGTGATATCTCAATGCTTATACCAAACGTGAGACCCTTCCTATAGCTCGAGATGTGATATCCAACTCCTTCCCATTCCAATCCTGAGACCCTTCCTATAGCATGAGATGTGATATCTCAATGCTTATACCAAACGTGAGACCCTTCCTATAACATGAGATGTGATATCTTAATGCCTCTAATACCAAACCTGAGATCCTTCCTCTAACATGAAATGTGATATCCAAGTCCTTCCCATTCCAATCCTGGGACCCTTCCTATAACATGAGATGTGATATCCAACTCCTTCCCATTCCAACCTGAGACCCTTCCTATAGCATGAGATGGGATATCCAACTCCTTCCAGATCAAATCCTGATACCCTTCCGATAGCATGAGATGTGATATCCCAATGTTTCTACCAAACCTGAGACCCATACTATGGCATGAGTTGTGATATCAAACCCCTTCCCATTCCAATCCTGAGACCCTTCCTATAGCTTGAGATATCCAACTCCTTCCCATTCCAATTCTGAGACCCTTCCTATACCATGAGACTTGATATCTCAATGCTTCTAATACCAAACCTGAGACCCTTCCTATAGCATGAGATGTGATATCTCAATGCTTCTAATACCAAACCTGAGATCCTTCCGATAACATGAGATGTGATATCCAAATCCTTCCCCTTCCAAACCTGAGACCCTCCCTTTAGCATGAGATGTGATATCCAACTCCTTCCCATTCCCATCCTGAGACCCTTCTGATAGCATGAGATGTGATATCTCAATGCCTCCAATACCAAACCTGAGATCCTACCTCTAACATGAAATGTGATATCCACATCCTTCCCCTTCCAAACCTGAGACCCTCCCTTTAGCATGAGATGTGATATCCAACTCCGTCCCATTCCAATCCTGAGACCCTTCCGATAGCATGAGATGTGATATCTCAATGCCTCTAATACCAAACCTGAGATCCTTCCGATAGCATGAGATGTGATATCTCAATGCTTCTAATACCAAACCTGAGATCCTTCCTATAACATGAGACGTGATATCCAAATCCTTACCCTTCCAAACCTGAGACCCTCCCTTTAGCATGAGATGTGATATCCAACTACTTCCCATTCCAATCCTGAGACCCTTCTGATAGCATGAGATGTGATATCTCAATGCCTCTAATACCAAACCTGAGATCCTACCTCTAACATGAAATGTGATATCCAACTCTTTCCCCTTCCAAACCTGAGAGCCTTCCTATAGCATGAGATGTGATATCCGACTCCTTCCCATTCCAATCCTGAGACCCTTCCGATAGCATGAGATGTGATATCTCAATGCTTCTAATACCAAACCTGAGATCCTTCTTATAACTTGTGATGTGATATCCAAATCCTTCCCCTTCCAAACCTGAGACCCTCCCTTTAGCATGAGATGTGATATCCAACTCCTTCCCATTCCAATCCTGAGACCCTTATGATAGATAGCATGAGATGTGATATCTCAATGCCTCTAATACCAAACCTGAGATACTTCCGATAGCATGAGATGTGATATCTCAATGCTTCTAATACCAAACCTGAGATCCTTCCTATAACATGAGATGTGATATCCAAATCCTTCCCCTTCCAAACCTGAGACCCTCCCTTTAGCATGAGATGTGATATCCAACTCCTTCCCATTCCAATCCTGAGACCCTTCCGATAGCATGAGATGTGATATCTCAATGCTTCTAATACCAAACCTGTGATCCTTCCTATAACAAGAGATGTGATATCCAAATCCTTCCCCTTCCAAACCTGAGACCCTCCCTTTAGCATGAGATGTGATATCTCAATGCCTCTAATACCAAACCTGAGATCCTTCCGATAGCATGAGATGTGATATCTCAATGCTTCTAATACCAAACCTGAGATCCTTCCTATAACATGAGACGTGATATCCAAATCCTTCCCCTTCCAAACCTGAGACCCTCCCTTTAGCATGAGATGTGATATCCAACTCCTTCCCATTCCAATCCTGAGACCCTTCTGATAGCATGAGATGTGATATCTCAATGCCTCTAATACCAAACCTGAGATCCTACCTCTAACATGAAATGTGATATCCAAATCCTTCCCCTTCCAAACCTGAGACCCTCCCTTTAGCATGAGATGTGATATCCAACTCCTTCCCATTCCAATCCTGAGACCCTTATGATAGATAGCATGAGATGTGATATCTCAATGCCTCTAATACCAAACCTGAGATACTTCCGATAGCATGAGATGTGATATCTCAATGCTTCTAATACCAAACCTGAGATCCTTCCTATAACATGAGATGTGATATCCAAATCCTTCCCCTTCCAAACCTGAGACCCTCCCTTTAGCATGAGATGTGATATCCAACTCCTTCCCATTCCAATCCTGAGACCCTTCCGATAGCATGAGATGTGATATCTCAATGCTTCTAATACCAAACCTGTGATCCTTCCTATAACAAGAGATGTGATATCCAAATCCTTCCCCTTCCAAACCTGAGACCCTCCCTTTAGCATGAGATGTGATATCTCAATGCCTCTAATACCAAACCTGAGATCCTTCCGATAGCATGAGATGTGATATCTCAATGCTTCTAATACCAAACCTGAGATCCTTCCTATAACATGAGACGTGATATCCAAATCCTTCCCCTTCCAAACCTGAGACCCTCCCTTTAGCATGAGATGTGATATCCAACTCCTTCCCATTCCAATCCTGAGACCCTTCTGATAGCATGAGATGTGATATCTCAATGCCTCTAATACCAAACCTGAGATCCTACCTCTAACATGAAATGTGATATCCAAATCCTTCCCCTTCCAAACCTGAGACCCTCCCTTTAGCATGAGATGTGATATCCAACTCCTTCCCATTCCCATCCTGAGACCCTTCTGATAGCATGAGATGTGATATCTCAATGCCTCCAATACCAAACCTGAGATCCTACCTCTAACATGAAATGTGATATCCACATCCTTCCCCTTCCAAACCTGAGACCCTCCCTTTAGCATGAGATGTGATATCCAACTCCGTCCCATTCCAATCCTGAGACCCTTCCGATAGCATGAGATGTGATATCTCAATGCCTCTAATACCAAACCTGAGATCCTTCCGATAGCATGAGATGTGATATCTCAATGCTTCTAATACCAAACCTGAGATCCTTCCTATAACATGAGACGTGATATCCAAATCCTTACCCTTCTAAACCTGAGACCCTCCCTTTAGCATGAGATGTGATATCCAACTACTTCCCATTCCAATCCTGAGTCCCTTCTGATAGCATGAGATGTGATATCTCAATGCCTCTAATACCAAACCTGAGATCCTACCTCTAACATGAAATGTGATATCCAACTCTTTCCCCTTCCAAACCTGAGAGCCTTCCTATAGCATGAGATGTGATATCCGACTCCTTCCCATTCCAATCCTGAGACCCTTCCGATAGCATGAGATGTGATATCTCAATGCCTCTAATACCAAACCTGAGATCCTTCTTATAACTTGTGATGTGATATCCAAATCCTTCCCCTTCCAAACCTGAGACCCTCCCTTTAGCATGAGATGTGATATCCAACTCCTTCCCATTCCAATCCTGAGACCCTTATGATAGATAGCATGAGATGTGATATCTCAATGCCTCTAATACCAAACCTGAGATACTTCCGATAGCATGAGATGTGATATCTCAATGCTTCTAATACCAAACCTGAGATCCTTCCTATAACATGAGATGTGATATCCAAATCCTTCCCCTTCCAAACCTGAGACCCTCCCTTTAGCATGAGATGTGATATCCAACTCCTTCCCATTCCAATCCTGAGACCCTTCCGATAGCATGAGATGTGATATCTCAATGCTTCTAATACCAAACCTGTGATCCTTCCTATAACAAGAGATGTGATATCCAAATCCTTCCCCTTCCAAACCTGAGACCCTCCCTTTAGCATGAGATGTGATATCTCAATGCCTCTAATACCAAACCTGAGATCCTTCCGATAGCATGAGATGTGATATCTCAATGCTTCTAATACCAAACCTGAGATCCTTCCTATAACATGAGACGTGATATCCAAATCCTTCCCCTTCCAAACCTGAGACCCTCCCTTTAGCATGAGATGTGATATCCAACTCCTTCCCATTCCAATCCTGAGACCCTTCTGATAGCATGAGATGTGATATCTCAATGCCTCTAATACCAAACCTGAGATCCTACCTCTAACATGAAATGTGATATCCAACTCTTTCCCCTTCCAAACCTGAGAGCCTTCCCATAGCATGAGATGTGATATCCGACTCCTTCCCATTCCAATCCTGAGACCCTTCCGATAGCATGAGATGTGATATCTCAATGCTTCTAATACCAAACCTGAGATCCTTCTTATAACATGTGATGTGATATCCAAATCCTTCCCCTTCCAAACCTGAGACCCTCCCTTTAGCATGAGATGTGATATCCAACTCCTTCCCATTCCAATCCTGAGACCCTTATGATAGATAGCATGAGATGTGATATCTCAATGCCTCTAATACCAAACCTGAGATCCTACCTCTAACATGAAATGTGATATCCAACTCTTTCCCCTTCCAAACCTGAGAGCCTTCCTATAGCATGAGATGTGATATCCGACTCCTTCCCGTTCGAATCCTGAGACCCTTCCGATAGCATGAGATGTGATATCTCAATGCTTCTAATACCAAACCTGTGATCCTTCCTATAACAAGAGATGTGATATCCAAATCCTTCCCCTTCCAAACCTGAGACCCTCCCTTTAGCATGAGATGTGATATCCAACTCCTTCCCATTCCAATCCTGAGACCCTTCCGATAGCATGAGATGTGATATCTCAATGCTTCTAATACCAAACCTGTGATCCTTCCTATAACAAGAGATGTGATATCCAAATCCTTCCCCTTCCAAACCTGAGACCCTCCCTTTAGCATGAGATGTGATATCTCAATGCCTCTAATACCAAACCTGAGATCCTTCCGATAGCATGAGATGTGATATCTCAATGCTTCTAATACCAAACCTGAGATCCTTCCTATAACATGAGACGTGATATCCAAATCCTTCCCCTTCCAAACCTGAGACCCTCCCTTTAGCATGAGATGTGATATCCAACTCCTTCCCATTCCAATCCTGGGACCCTTCTGATAGCATGAGATGTGATATCTCAATGCCTCTAATACCAAACCTGAGATCCTACCTCTAACATGAAATGTGATATCCAACTCCTTCCCCTTCCAAACCTGAGAGCCTTCCTATAGCATGAGATGTGATATCCAAGTCCTTCCCATTCCAATCCTGAGACCCTTCCTATAACATGAGATGTGATATCCAACTCCTTCCAAATCCAATCCTGATACCCTTCCGATAGCATGAGATGTGATATCCCAATGCTTCTACAAAACCTGAGACCCATACATGGCATGAGATGTGATATCAAACTCCTTCCCAATCCAATCCTGAGACACTTCCTATAGCATCAGATGTGATATCTCAATGCTTCTAATACCAAACCTGAGACTCTTCCTATAACATGAGATGGGATATCCAACTCCTTCCCATTCCAATCCTGAGACCCTTCCGATAGCAGAGATGTGATATCTCAATGCTTATACCAAACCTGAGACCCTTCCTATGGCATGAGATGTCATATACAACTCCTTCCCATTCCAATCCTGAGACCCTTCCTATAGCATGAGATGTGATATCTCAATGCTTCTAATACCAAACCTGAGATCCTTCCTATAACATGAGATGTGATATCCAACTCCTTCCCATTCCAATCCTGAGACCCTTCCTATAGCATGAGATGTGACATCTCAATGCTTATACCAAACCTGAGACCCTTCCTATAGCATGAAATGTGATATCCAACTCCTTCCCATTCCAATCCTGAGACCCTTCCTATAGCATGAGATGTGATATCTCAATGCCTCTAATACCAAACCTGAGATCCTTCCTCTAACATGAAATGTGATATCCAACTCCTTCCCTTTCCAAACCTGAGAGCCTACCTATAGCATGAGATGTGATATTCAAGACCTTCCCATTCCAATCCTTAGACCCTTCCTACAGCATGCAATATGATATCTCAATGATTCTAATAACAAACCTGAGACCCGTCCTATAACATGAGATGGGATATCCAACTCCTCCCCATTCCAATCCTGAGACACTTCCGATAGCAGAGATGTGATATCTCAATGCTTATACCAAACCTGAGACCCTTCCTATAGCATGAGATGTAATATCCAACTCCTTCCCATCCCAATCCTGAGACACTTCCGATTGCAGAGATGTGATATCTCAATGCTTATACCAAACCTGAGACTCTTCCTATAACATGAGATGTGATATCCAACTCCTTCCCGTTCCAAACCTGAGACCCTTCCTATAGCATGAGATGTGATATCCAACTCCCTCCCATTCCAATCCTGAGACCCTTCTGATAGCATGAGATGTGATATCTCAATGCTTCTAATACCAAACCGGAGATCCTTCTTATAACATGTGATGTGATATCCAAATCCTTCCCCTTCCAAACCTGAGACCCTCCCTTTAGCATGAGAAGTGATATCCAACTCCTTCCCATTCCAATCCTGAGACCCTTATGATAGCATGAGATGTGATATCTCAATGCCTCTAATACCAAACCTGAGATACTTCCGATAGCATGAGATGTGATATCTCAATGATTCTAATACCAAACCTGAGATCCTTCCTATAACATGCGATGTGATATCCAAATCCTTCCCCTTCCAAACCTGAGACCCTCCCTTTAGCATGAGATGTGATATCCAACTCCTTCCCATTCCAATCCTGAGACCCTTCTGATAGCATGAGATGTGATACCTCAATGCCTCTAATACCAAACCTGAAATCCTACCTCTAACATGAAATGTGATATCCAACTCCTTCCCTTACCAAACCTGAGATCCTTCCTATAACATGCGATGTGATATCCAAATCCTTCCCGTTCCAAACCTGAGACCCTCCCTATAGCATGAGATGTGATATCCAAGTCCGTCCCATTCCAATCCTGAGACCCTTCCTATAGCATGAGATGTGATATCTCAATGCTTATTCCAAACCTGAGACCCTTCCTATGGCATGAGATGTCATATACAACTCCTTCCCATTCCAATCCTGAGACCCTTCCTATAGCATGAGATGTGATATCTCAATGCTTATACCAAACCTGAGACCCTTCCTATAGCATGAGATGTGATAGCCAACTTCTTCCCATTCCAATCCTGAGACCCTTCCTATAACATGAGATGTGATGTCGCAATGCTTCTAATACCAAACCTGAGATCTTTCCTATAACATGAGATGTGATATCCAACACCTTCCCATTCCAATCCTGAGACCCTTCCTATAGCATGAGATGTGATATCTCAATGCTTATACCAAACGTGAGACCCTTCCTATAGCTCGAGATGTGATATCCAACTCCTTCCCATTCCAATCCTGAGACCCTTCCTATAGCATGAGATGTGATATCTCAATGCTTATACCAAACGTGAGACCCTTCCTATAACATGAGATGTGATATCTTAATGCCTCTAAAACCAAACCTGAGATCCTTCCTCTAACATGAAATGTGATATCCAAGTCCTTCCCATTCCAATCCTGGGACCCTTCCTATAACATGAGATGTGATATCCAACTCCTTCCCATTCCAACCTGAGACCCTTCCTATAGCATGAGATGGGATATCCAACTCCTTCCAGATCAAATCCTGATACCCTTCCGATAGCATGAGATGTGATATCCCAATGTTTCTACCAAACCTGAGACCCATACTATGGCATGAGTTGTGATATCAAACCCCTTCCCATTCCAATCCTGAGACCCTTCCTATAGCTTGAGATATCCAACTCCTTCCCATTCCAATTCTGAGACCCTTCCTATACCATGAGACTTGATATCTCAATGCTTCTAATACCAAACCTGAGACCCTTCCTATAGCATGAGATGTGATATCTCAATGCTTCTAATACCAAACCTGAGATCCTTCCGATAACATGAGATGTGATATCCAAATCCTTCCCCTTCCAAACCTGAGACCCTCCCTTTAGCATGAGATGTGATATCCAACTCCTTCCCATTCCCATCCTGAGACCCTTCTGATAGCATGAGATGTGATATCTCAATGCCTCCAATACCAAACCTGAGATCCTACCTCTAACATGAAATGTGATATCCACATCCTTCCCCTTCCAAACCTGAGACCCTCCCTTTAGCATGAGATGTGATATCCAACTCCGTCCCATTCCAATCCTGAGACCCTTCCGATAGCATGAGTTGTGATATCTCAATGCTTCTAATACCAAACCTGTGATCCTTCCTATAACAAGAGATGTGATATCCAAATCCTTCCCCTTCCAAACCTGAGACCCTTCTGATAGCATGATATGTGATATCTCAATGCCTCTAATACCAAACCTGAGATCCTACCTCTAACATGAAATGTGATATCCAACTCTTTCCCCTTCCAAACCTGAGAGCCTTCCTATAGCATGAGATGTGATATCCGACTCCTTCCCATTCCAATCCTGAGACCCTTCCGATAGCATGAGATGTGATATCTCAATGCTTCTAATACCAAACCTGAGATCCTTCTTATAACATGTGATGTGATATCCAAATCCTTCCCCTTCCAAACCTGAGACCCTCCCTTTAGCATGAGATGTGATATCCAACTCCTTCCCATTCCAATCCTGAGACCCTTATGATAGATAGCATGAGATGTGATATCTCAATGCCTCTAATACCAAACCTGAGATACTTCCGATAGCATGAGATGTGATATCTCAATGCTTCTAATACCAAACCTGAGATCCTTCCTATAACATGAGATGTGATATCCAAATCCTTCCCCTTCCAAACCTGAGACCCTCCCTTTAGCATGAGATGTGATATCCAACTCCTTCCCATTCCAATCCTGAGACCCTTCCGATAGCATGAGATGTGATATCTCAATGCTTCTAATACCAAACCTGTGATCCTTCCTATAACAAGAGATGTGATATCCAAATCCTTCCCCTTCCAAACCTGAGACCCTCCCTTTAGCATGAGATGTGATATCTCAATGCCTCTAATACCAAACCTGAGATCCTTCCGATAGCATGAGATGTGATATCTCAATGCTTCTAATACCAAACCTGAGATCCTTCCTATAACATGAGACGTGATATCCAAATCCTTCCCCTTATAAACCTGAGACCCTCCCTTTAGCATGAGATGTGATATCCAACTCCTTCCCATTCCAATCCTGGGACCCTTCTGATAGCATGAGATGTGATATCTCAATGCCTCTAATACCAAACCTGAGATCCTACCTCTAACATGAAATGTGATATCCAACTCCTTCCCCTTCCAAACCTGAGAGCCTTCCTATAGCATGAGATGTGATATCCAAGTCCTTCCCATTCCAATCCTGAGACCCTTCCTATAACATGAGATGTGATATCCAACTCCTTCCAAATCCAATCCTGATACCCTTCCGATAGCATGAGATGTGATATCCCAATGCTTCTACAAAACCTGAGACCCATACATGGCATGAGATGTGATATCAAACTCCTTCCCAATCCAATCCTGAGACACTTCCTATAGCATCAGATGTGATATCTCAATGCTTCTAATACCAAACCTGAGACTCTTCCTATAACATGAGATGGGATATCCAACTCCTTCCCATTCCAATCCTGAGACCCTTCCGATAGCAGAGATGTGATATCTCAATGCTTATACCAAACCTGAGACCCTTCCTATGGCATGAGATGTCATATACAACTCCTTCCCATTCCAATCCTGAGACCCTTCCTATAGCATGAGATGTGATATCTCAATGCTTCTAATACCAAACCTGAGATCCTTCCTATAACATGAGATGTGATATCCAACTCCTTCCCATTCCAATCCTGAGACCCTTCCTATAGCATGAGATGTGACATCTCAATGCTTATACCAAACCTGAGACCCTTCCTATAGCATGAAATGTGATATCCAACTCCTTCCCATTCCAATCCTGAGACCCTTCCTATAGCATGAGATGTGATATCTCAATGCCTCTAATACCAAACCTGAGATCCTTCCTCTAACATGAAATGTGATATCCAACTCCTTCCCTTTCCAAACCTGAGAGCCTACCTATAGCATGAGATGTGATATTCAAGACCTTCCCATTCCAATCCTTAGACCCTTCCTACAGCATGCAATATGATATCTCAATGATTCTAATAACAAACCTGAGACCCGTCCTATAACATGAGATGGGATATCCAACTCCTTCCCATTCCAATCCTGAGACACTTCCGATAGCAGAGATGTGATATCTCAATGCTTATACCAAACCTGAGACCCTTCCTATAGCATGAGATGTAATATCCAACTCCTTCCCATTCCAATCCTGAGACCCTTCCTACAGCATGCGATGTGATATCTCAATGCTTCTAATACCAAACCTGAGACCTGTCCTATAACATGAGATGGGATATCCAACTCCTTCCCGTTCCAAACCTGAGACCCTTCCTATAGCATGAGATGTGATATCCAACTCCTTCCCATCCCAATCCTGAGACACTTCCGATTGCAGAGATGTGATATCTCAATGCTTATACCAAACCTGAGACTCTTCCTATAACATGAGATGTGATATCCAACTCCTTCCCGTTCCAAACCTGAGACCCTTCCTATAGCATGAGATGTGATATCCAACTCCCTCCCATTCCAATCCTGAGACCCTTCTGATAGCATGAGATGTGATATCTCAATGCTTCTAATACCAAACCTGAGATCCTTCTTATAACATGTGATGTGATATCCAAATCCTTCCCCTTCCAAACCTGAGACCCTCCCTTTAGCATGAGAAGTGATATCCAACTCCTTCCCATTCCAATCCTGAGACCCTTATGATAGCATGAGATGTGATATCTCAATGCCTCTAATACCAAACCTGAGATACTTCCGATAGCATGAGATGTGATATCTCAATGATTCTAATACCAAACCTGAGATCCTTCCTATAACATGCGATGTGATATCCAAATCCTTCCCCTTCCAAACCTGAGACCCTCCCTTTAGCATGAGATGTGATATCCAACTCCTTCCCATTCCAATCCTGAGACCCTTCTGATAGCATGAGATGTGATACCTCAATGCCTCTAATACCAAACCTGAAATTCTACCTCTAACATGAAATGTGATATCCAACTCCTTCCCTTACCAAACCTGAGATCCTTCCTATAACATGCGATGTGATATCCAAATCCTTCCCGTTCCAAAGCTGAGACCCTCCCTATAGCATGAGATGTGATATCCAAGTCCGTCCCATTCCAATCCTGCGACCCTTCCTATAGCATGAGATGTGATATCTCAATGCTTATACCAAACCTGAGACCCTTCCTATAGCATGAGATGTGATAGCCAACTTCTTCCCATTCCAATCCTGAGACCCTTCCTATAACATGAGATGTGATGTCGCAATGCTTCTAATACCAAACCTGAGATCTTTCCTATAACATGAGATGTGATATCCAACACCTTCCCATTCCAATCCTGAGACCCTTCCTATAGCATGAGATGTGATATCTCAATGCTTATACCAAACGTGAGACCCTTCCTATAGCTCGAGATGTGATATCCAACTCCTTCCCATTCCAATCCTGAGACCCTTCCTATAGCATGAGATGTGATATCTCAATGCTTATACCAAACGTGAGACCCTTCCTATAACATGAGATGTGATATCTTAATGCCTCTAATACCAAACCTGAGATCCTTCCTCTAACATGAAATGTGATATCCAAGTCCTTCCCATTCCAATCCTGGGACCCTTCCTATAACATGAGATGTGATATCCAACTCCTTCCCATTCCAACCTGAGACCCTTCCTATAGCATGAGATGGGATATCCAACTCCTTCCAGATCAAATCCTGATACCCTTCCGATAGCATGAGATGTGATATCCCAATGTTTCTACCAAACCTGAGACCCATACTATGGCATGAGTTGTGATATCAAACCCCTTCCCATTCCAATCCTGAGACCCTTCCTATAGCTTGAGATATCCAACTCCTTCCCATTCCAATTCTGAGACCCTTCCTATACCATGAGACTTGATATCTCAATGCTTCTAATACCAAACCTGAGACCCTTCCTATAGCATGAGATGTGATATCTCAATGCTTCTAATACCAAACCTGAGATCCTTCCGATAACATGAGATGTGATATCCAAATCCTTCCCCTTCCAAACCTGAGACCCTCCCTTTAGCATGAGATGTGATATCCAACTCCTTCCCATTCCCATCCTGAGACCCTTCTGATAGCATGAGATGTGATATCTCAATGCCTCCAATACCAAACCTGAGATCCTACCTCTAACATGAAATGTGATATCCACATCCTTCCCCTTCCAAACCTGAGACCCTCCCTTTAGCATGAGATGTGATATCCAACTCCGTCCCATTCCAATCCTGAGACCCTTCCGATAGCATGAGTTGTGATATCTCAATGCTTCTAATACCAAACCTGTGATCCTTCCTATAACAAGAGATGTGATATCCAAATCCTTCCCCTTCCAAACTTGAGACCCTTCTGATAGCATGATATGTGATATCTCAATGCCTCTAATACCAAACCTGAGATCCTACCTCTAACATGAAATGTGATATCCAACTCTTTCCCCTTCCAAACCTGAGAGCCTTCCTATAGCATGAGATGTGATATCCGACTCCTTCCCATTCCAATCCTGAGACCCTTCCGATAGCATGAGATGTGATATCTCAATGCTTCTAATACCAAACCTGAGATCCTTCTTATAACATGTGATGTGATATCCAAATCCTTCCCCTTCCAAACCTGAGACCCTCCCTTTAGCATGAGATGTGATATCCAACTCCTTCCCATTCCAATCCTGAGACCCTTATGATAGATAGCATGAGATGTGATATCTCAATGCCTCTAATACCAAACCTGAGATACTTCCGATAGCATGAGATGTGATATCTCAATGCTTCTAATACCAAACCTGAGATCCTTCCTATAACATGAGATGTGATATCCAAATCCTTCCCCTTCCAAACCTGAGACCCTCCCTTTAGCATGAGATGTGATATCCAACTCCTTCCCATTCCAATCCTGAGACCCTTCCGATAGCATGAGATGTGATATCTCAATGCTTCTAATACCAAACCTGTGATCCTTCCTATAACAAGAGATGTGATATCCAAATCCTTCCCCTTCCAAACCTGAGACCCTCCCTTTAGCATGAGATGTGATATCTCAATGCCTCTAATACCAAACCTGAGATCCTTCCGATAGCATGAGATGTGATATCTCAATGCTTCTAATACCAAACCTGAGATCCTTCCTATAACATGAGACGTGATATCCAAATCCTTCCCCTTCCAAACCTGAGACCCTCCCTTTAGCATGAGATGTGATATCCAACTCCTTCCCATTCCAATCCTGAGACCCTTCTGATAGCATGAGATGTGATATCTCAATGCCTCTAATACCAAACCTGAGATCCTACCTCTAACATGAAATGTGATATCCAACTCTTTCCCCTTCCAAACCTGAGAGCCTTCCTATAGCATGAGATGTGATATCCGACTCCTTCCCATTCCAATCCTGAAACCCTTCCGATAGCATGAGATGTGATATCTCAATGCTTCTAATACCAAACCTGAGATCCTTCTTATAACATGTGATGTGATATCCAAATCCTTCCCCTTCCAAACCTGAGACCCTCCCTTTAGCATGAGATGTGATATCCAACTCCTTCCCATTCCAATCCTGAGACCCTTATGATAGATAGCATGAGATGTGATATCTCAATGCCTCTAATACCAAACCTGAGATACTTCCGATAGCATGAGATGTGATATCTCAATGCTTCTAATACCAAACCTGAGATCCTTCCTATAACATGAGATGTGATATCCAAATCCTTCCCCTTCCAAACCTGAGACCCTCCCTTTAGCATGAGATGTGATATCCAACTCCTTCCCATTCCAATCCTGAGACCCTTCCGATAGCATGAGATGTGATATCTCAATGCTTCTAATACCAAACCTGAGATCCTTCTTATAACATGTGATGTGATATCCAAATCCTTCCCCTTCCAAACCTGAGACCCTCCCTTTAGCATGAGATGTGATATCCAACTCCTTCCCATTCCAATCCTGAGACCCTTATGATAGATAGCATGAGATGTGATATCTCAATGCCTCTAATACCAAACCTGAGATACTTCCGATAGCATGAGATGTGATATCTCAATGCTTCTAATACCAAACCTGAGATCCTACCTCTAACATGAAATGTGATATCCAACTCCTTCCCTTTCCAAACGTGAGACCCTCCCTATAGCATGAGATGTGATATCCAAGTCCTTCCCATTCCAATCCTGAGACCCTTCCTATAGCATGAGATGTGATATCTCAATGCTTCTAATACCAAACCTGAGACCCTTCCTATAACATAATATGGGATATCCAACTCCTTCCCATTCCAATCCTGAGACCCTTCCGATAGCAGAGATGTGATATCTCAATGCTTATACCAAACCTGAGACCCTTCCTGTGGCATGAGATGTGTTGGGTATTTTGTGGATATTTGGGGCTTTGCGGTATTTTCTTACCGCCAAAATACCTTTAGCAATAATCACTCTCTGTATTCATATTGGGTCACACATGACAATAATACATTGCATTATTTCAGAATTCAGACCTATTTAGATGATGTGCGCGGTAGTTTGCGTGGTTGGTTGGTATAGTGGTTGGTTTATTTGTGGCCCCAATATCCAACATCCCTTGTTTTTTATCTAGATTGTTCTTGATCACTAGAGAGACCTCAGGCCTACATTTTAGGGATACCACATTTTCAGTGTTAGTGTTGTGTGCCACCATGGGCTATTGTGCTATTTTTGTGGTAATTTCCACTACCTTATATACGGTAGGGAACTATGTCCAGGGAGTCTCTCTTCCCGTTGACTCATGTACCTCCAACAGGCTATGCTACAAACAGTCACTCACAACTGTCCATACTGAATAGAATCATGCACACATCTGTTTTAAAATGACAATTGCACTGTTTAAAAATCTACCCACGTTTAAACCTTTTCCCATGCAAAATGAAAGAAAGAAATAATACACACTAGCTATCTGTTTTCAAATGTTTTTGTATTATAGCAATTTCTTTTAAACACAGTTTAACTTTTTTTACAGAAATAAATGAAATGGTACAACATTATTTGTGATAAAATGAACAGAGAGCTGCGAGAATATATTCAATTGGTAACATTAAATATGCTGATAAGAGACTGAGACTCCCTTTAATACACTGACTGAACAGTTTCGCACACTTTCGCACAGCTCCCACTCGCTTCTGTAATTACCTTATCTGTTCAGCATGAGTTTTCTTCGGCTATTCTCTTTCTGAATTTGGCTCCCTTGAAAATCAACCCAGTGAGAACAAGCGTCTGCCGTTCTCAAACCGGGGTTATTGCCTGGAACTCTCAGCTTTTGCAGCAGGAATGCCTCAGCCAGGAAACAGATCCTTCTCCCAGCTCTGCAAGATCTCGATTGTTCTCCCTCCCCTCAAGCTTCTCCAGCAAAGTTCTAATCACAGCCTCTAGCATGATACTTGCTATGACGCTGCTCCAATCAGAATCAATCATGTCATCTCCTCCCTCACTACACAATGGCTCACTTCTACAGTAAAAATTGTAACAAACTGATTTCCTGTTCCTTCGAGCTCTTTGCTTCCTGTAGTTATGTGGACAGAGCAGCAGAGAAAAAAATGAATGTGCGTTTAAAAGTTCACTTTCAGAGTAGGCCTAATTCTGCAGTGGAGACACATTTTTATTAGTGGGTTATGTTAAATGAAGTTTTATTAGTCAGGTTAGTTATTAATAAGGTTAGTTATTAATTTTCAAATGTGTCTCTTGCAACATAGGCATTTCAGGTGAAAAATAGTGTGCATTTTGAATGTGCACATGTGTGCTTTTAACTGTAAAAATAGATTTGCATCTTATATGTAAAAATCGTTTTTGACTGAATAGCCTGTCTTTACTTATATGTCCATGTCACTCTGGCAACACATATAGCAATGCACCACACCCATGTGGTGGTGCTGCATCAAAAAAAAAATGCTACCTGTGCAGTAGTGCTGTACTCTGTGCTATAACACGCCAAATATCCTTACAGATGTCATATACAACTCCTTCCCATTCCAATCCTGAGACCCTTCCTATAGCATGAGATGTGATATCTCAATGCTTATACCAAACCTGAGACCCTTCCTATAGCATGAGATGTGATATCCAACTCCTTCTCATTCCAATCCTGAGACCCTTCCTATAACATGAGATGTGATGTCTCAATGCTTCTAATACCAAACCTGAGATCCTTCCTATGGCATGAGATGTCATATAAAAATCCTTCCCATTCCAATCCTGAGACCCTTCCTATAGCATGAGATGTGATATCGAACTCCTTCCCATTCCAATCCTGAGACCCTTCCTATAGCATGAGTTTTGATATCTCAATGCTTCTAATACCAAACCTGAGATCCTTCCTATAACATGAGATGTGATATCCAACTCCTTCCAATTCCAATCCTGAGACACTTCCTATAGCATGAGAAGTGATATCTCCATGCTTATACCAAACCTGAGACCCTTCCTATAGCATGAGATGTGATATCCAAATCCTTCCCATTCCAATCCTGAGACCCTTCCTATAGCATGAGATGTGATATCTCAATGCTTATACCAAACCTGAGAGCCTACCTATAGCAGGAGATGTGATATCCAAGTCCATCCCATTCCAATCCTTAGACCCTTCCTACAGCATGCGATGTGATATCTCAATGATTCTAATACCAAACCAGAGACCCGTCCTATAACATGAGATGGGATATCCAACTCCTTCCCATTCCAATCCTGAGCCACTTCCGATAGCAGAGATGTGATATCTCAATGCTTATACCAAACCTGAGACCCTTCCTATAACATGAGATGTGATATCCAACTCCTTCCCGTTCCAAACCTGAGACCCTTCCTATAGCATATGTGATATCCAACTCCTTCCCATTCCAAACATGAGACCCTTCCTATAGCAAGAATGTAATATCCAACTCCTACCCATTCCAATCCTGAGACCATTCCTATAGCATGAGATGTGATATCTCAATGCTTCTAATACCAAACCTGAGATACTTCCTATGACATGAGATGTGATATCCAATTCCTTCCCATTCCAAACCTGAGATCCTTCCTACAGCATGCGATGTGATATCTCAATGCTTCTAATACCAAACCTGAGACCCGTCCTATAACATGAGATGGGATATCCAACTCCTTCCCGTTCCAAACCTGATACCCTTCCTATAGCATGAGATGTGATATCCAACTCCTTCCCATCCCAATCCTGAGACACCTCCGATAGCAGAGATGTGATATCTCAATGCTTATACCAAACCTGAGACTCTTCCTATAACATGACATGTGATATCCAACTCCTTCCCGTTCCAAACCTGAGACCCTTCCTATAGCATGAGATGTGATATCCAACTCCTTCCCATTCCAATCCTGAGACCCTTCCGATAGCATGAGATGTGATATCTCAATGCTTCTAATACCAAACCTGTGATCCTTCCTATAACATAAGATGTGATATCCAAATCCTTCCCCTTCCAAACCTGAGACCCTCCCTTTAGCATGAGATGTGATATCCAACTCCTTCCCATTCCAATCCTGAGACCCTTCCTACAGCATGAGATGTGATATCTCAATGCTTCTAATACCAAACCTGAGACCCTTCCTATAACATGAGATGGGAATATCCAACTCCTTCCCATTCCAATCCTGAGACCCGTCCGATAGCAGAGATGTGATATCTCAATGCTTATACCAAACCTGAGATCCTTCCTATAACATGAGATGTGATATCCAACTCCTTCCCATTCCAATCCTGAGACCCTTCCTATAGCATGAGATGTGATATCTCACTGCTTATACCAAACCTGAGACCCTTCCTATAGCATGAGATGTGATATCCAACTCCTTCCCATTCCAATCCTGAGACCCTTCCTATAGCATGAGATGTGATATCTCAAGGCTTCTAATATCAAACTTGAGACCCTCCCTATAGCATGAGATGTGATATCCAAGTCCTTCCCATTCCAATCCTGAGACACTTCCTATAGCATGCGATGTGATATCTCAATGCTTCTAATACCAAACCTGAGACTCTTCCTATAACATGAGATGGGATATCCAACTCCTTCCCATTCCAATCCTGAGACCCTTCCGATAGCAGAGATGTGATATCTCAATGCTTATACCAAACCTGAGACCCTTCCTACGGCATGAGATGTCATATACAACTCCTTTCCATTCCAATCCTGAGACCCTTCCTATAGCATGAGATGTGATATCCAACTCCTTCCCATTCCAATCCTGAGACCCTTCCTATAGCATGAGATGTGATGTCTCAATGCTTCTAATACCAAACCTGAGATCCTTCCTATAACATGAGATGTGATATCCAACTCCTTCCATTCCAATCCTGAGACCCTTCCTATAGCATGAGATGTGATAACTCAATGCTTATACCAAACCTGAGACCTTCCTATAGCATGAGATGTGATACCCAACTCCGTCCCATTCCAATCCTGAGACCCTTCCTATAGCATGAGATGTGATATCTCAATGCCTCTAATACCAAACCTGAGATCCTTCCTCTAACATGAAATGTGATATCCAACTCCTTCCCTTTCCAAACCTGAGAGCCTATCTATAGCATGAGATGTGATATCCAAGTCCTTCCCATTCCAATCCTTAGACCCTTCCCACAGCATGCAATATGATATCTCAATGATTCTAATAACAAACCTGAGACCCGTCCTATAACATGAGATGGGATATCCAACTCCTTCCCATTCCAATCCTGAGACACTTCCGATAGCAGAGATGTGATATCTCAATGCTTATACCAAACCTGATACCCTTCCTATAACATGAGATGTGATATCCAACTCCTTCCCATTCCAAACCTGAGACCCTTACTTTAGCATGAGATGTGACATCCAGCTCCTTCCCATTCCAATCCTGAGACACTTCCGATAGCATGAGATGTGATAACTCAATGCTTCTAATATCAAAACTGAGACCCTCCCTATAGAATGAGATGTGATATCTCAATGCTTCTACAAAACCTGAGACCCTTCCTTTAGCATGAGATGTGATATCCAACTCCTTCCCATTCCAATCCTGAGACCCTTCCTATAGCATGAGATGTGATATCTCAATACTTCTAATACCAAACCTGAGATCCTTCCGATAACATGAGATGTGATATCCAAATCCTTCCCCTTCCAAACCTGAGACCCTCCCTTTAGCATGAGATGTGATATCCAACTCCTTCCCATACCAATCCTGAGACCCTTCTGATAGCATGAGATGTGATATCTCAATGCTTCTAATACCAAACCTGAGATCCTTCCGATAGCATGAGATGTGATATCTCAATGCTTCTAATACCAAACCTGAGATCCTTCCTATAACATGAGATGTGATATCCAAATCCTTCCCCTTCCAAACCTGAGACCCTCCCTTTAGCATGAGATGTGATATCCAACTCCTTCCCATTCCAATCCTGAGACCCTTCTGATAGGATGAGATGTGATATCTCAATGCCTCTAATACCAAACCTGAGACCCTTCCTTTAGCATGAGATGTGATATCCAACTCCTTCCCATTCCAACCTGAGACCCTTCCTATAGCATGAGATGGGATATCCAACTCCTTCCAAATCCAATCCTGATACCCTTCCGATAGCATGAGATGTGATATCCCAATGCTTCTACCAAACCTGAGACCCATACTATGGCATGAGATGTGATATCAAACTCCTTCCCATTCCAATCCTGAGACCCTTCCTATAGCTTGAGATGTGATATCCAACTCCTTCCCATTCCAATTCTGAGACCCTTCCTATACCATGAGACTTGATATCTCAATGCTTCTAATACCAAACCTGAGACCCGTCCTATAACATGAGATGTGATATCCAAATCCTTCCCCTTCCAAACCTTAGACCCTTCCTTTATCATGAGATGTGATATCCAACTCCTTCCCATTCCAATCCTGAGACCCTTCCGATATCATGAGATGTGATATCTCAATGCTTCTAATATCAAACTTGAGACCCTCCCTATAGTATGAGATGTGATATCCAAGTCCTTCCCATTCCAATCCTGAGACCCTTCCTATAGCATGAGATGTGATATCTCAATGCTTCTAATACCAAACCTGAGACCCTTCCTGTAACATGAGATGGGAATATCCAACTCCTTCCCATTCCAATCCTGAGACCCTTCCGATAGCAGAGATGTGATATCTCAATGCTTATACCAAACCTGAGATCCTTCCTATAACATGAGATGTGATATCCATCTCCTTCCCATTCCAATCTTGAGACACTTCCTATAGCATGAGATGTGATATCTCACTGCTTATACCAAACCTGAGACCCTTCCTATAGCATGAGATGTGATATCCAACTCCTTCCCATTCCAATCCTGAGACCCTTCCTATAGCATGAGATGTGATATCTCAATTCTTCTAATACAAACTTGAGACCCTCCCTATAGCATGAGATGGGATATCCAACTCCTTCCCATTCCAATCCTGAGACCCTTCCGATAGCAGAGATGTGATATCTCAATGCTTATACCAAACCTGAGACCCTTCCTACGGCATGAGATGTCATATACAACTCCTTCCCATTTCAATCCTGAGACCCTTCCTATAGCATGAGATGTGATATCTCAATGCTTATACCAAACCTGAGACCCTTCCTATAGCATGAGATGTGATATCCAACTCCTTCCCATTCCAATCCTGAGACCCTTCCTATAGCATGAGATGTGATGTCTCAATGCTTCTAATACCAAACCTGAGATCCTTCCTATAACATGAGATGTGATATCCATCTCCTTCCATTCCAATCCTGAGACCCTTCCTATAGCATGAGATGTGATATCTCAATGCTTATACTAAACCTGAGACCCTTCCTATAGCATGAGATGTGATATCCAAGTCCTTCCCATTCCAATCCTTAGACCCTTCCTACAGCATGCAATATGATATCTCAATGATTCTAATAACAATCCTGAGACCCGTCCTATAACATGAGATGGGATATCCAACTCCTTCCCATTCCAATCCTGAGACACTTCCGATAGCAGAGATGTGATATCTCAATGCTTATACCAAACCTGATACCCTTCCTATAACATGAGATGTGATATCCAACTCCTTCCCATTCCAAACCTGAGACCCTTACTTTAGCATGAGATGTGACATCCAGCTCCTTCCCATTCCAATCCTGAGACACTTCCGATAGCATGAGATGTGATAACTCAATGCTTCTAATATCAAAACTGAGACCCTCCCTATAGAATGAGATGTGATATCTCAATGCTTCTACAAAACCTGAGACCCTTCCTTTAGCATGAGATGTGATATCCAACTCCTTCCCATTCCAATCCTGAGACCCTTCCTATAGCATGAGATGTGATATCTCAATACTTCTAATACCAAACCTGAGATCCTTCCGATAACATGAGATGTGATATCCAAATCCTTCCCCTTCCAAACCTGAGACCCTCCCTTTAGCATGAGATGTGATATCCAACTCCTTCCCATACCAATCCTGAGACCCTTCTGATAGCATGAGATGTGATATCTCAATGCTTCTAATACCAAACCTGAGATCCTTCCGATAGCATGAGATGTGATATCTCAATGCTTCTAATACCAAACCTGAGATCCTTCCTATAACATGAGATGTGATATCCAAATCCTTCCCCTTCCAAACCTGAGACCCTCCCTTTAGCATGATATGTGATATCCAACTCCTTCCCATTCCAATCCTGAGACCCTTCTGATAGGATGAGATGTGATATCTCAATGCCTCTAATACCAAACCTGAGACCCTTCCTTTAGCATGAGATGTGATATCCAACTCCTTCCCATTCCAACCTGAGACCCTTCCTATAGCATGAGATGGGATATCCAACTCCTTCCAAATCCAATCCTGATACCCTTCCGATAGCATGAGATGTGATATCCCAATGCTTCTACCAAACCTGAGACCCATACTATGGCATGAGATGTGATATCAAACTCCTTCCCATTCCAATCCTGAGACCCTTCCTATAGCTTGAGATGTGATATCCAACTCCTTCCAATTCCAATTCTGAGACCCTTCCTATACCATGAGACTTGATATCTCAATGCTTCTAATACCAAACCTGAGACCCGTCCTATAACATGAGATGTGATATCCAAATCCTTCCCCTTCCAAACCTTAGACCCTTCCTTTATCATGAGATGTGATATCCAACTCCTTCCCATTCCAATCCTGAGACCCTTCCGATATCATGAGATGTGATATCTCAATGCTTCTAATATCAAACTTGAGACCCTCCCTATAGTATGAGATGTGATATCCAAGTCCTTCCCATTCCAATCCTGAGACCCTTCCTATAGCATGAGATGTGATATCTCAATGCTTCTAATACCAAACCTGAGACCCTTCCTGTAACATGAGATGGGAATATCCAACTCCTTCCCATTCCAATCCTGAGACCCTTCCGATAGCAGAGATGTGATATCTCAATGCTTATACCAAACCTGAGATCCTTCCTATAACATGAGATGTGATATCCATCTCCTTCCCATTCCAATCTTGAGACACTTCCTATAGCATGAGATGTGATATCTCACTGCTTATACCAAACCTGAGACCCTTCCTATAGCATGAGATGTGATATCCAACTCCTTCCCATTCCAATCCTGAGACCCTTCCTATAGCATGAGATGTGATATCTCAATTCTTCTAATACAAACTTGAGACCCTCCCTATAGCATGAGATGGGATATCCAACTCCTTCCCATTCCAATCCTGAGACCCTTCCGATAGCAGAGATGTGATATCTCAATGCTTATACCAAACCTGAGACCCTTCCTACGGCATGAGATGTCATATACAACTCCTTCCCATTTCAATCCTGAGACCCTTCCTATAGCATGAGATGTGATATCTCAATGCTTATACCAAACCTGAGACCCTTCCTATAGCATGAGATGTGATATCCAACTCCTTCCCATTCCAATCCTGAGACCCTTCCTATAGCATGAGATGTGATGTCTCAATGCTTCTAATACCAAACCTGAGATCCTTCCTATAACATGAGATGTGATATCCATCTCCTTCCATTCCAATCCTGAGACCCTTCCTATAGCATGAGATGTGATATCTCAATGCTTATACTAAACCTGAGACCCTTCCTATAGCATGAGATGTGATATCCAAGTCCTTCCCATTCCAATCCTTAGACCCTTCCTACAGCATGCAATATGATATCTCAATGATTCTAATAACAATCCTGAGACCCGTCCTATAACATGAGATGGGATATCCAACTCCTTCCCATTCCAATCCTGAGACACTTCCGATAGCAGAGATGTGATATCTCAATGCTTATACCAAACCTGAGACCCTTCCTATAACATGAGATCGGATATCCAACTCCTTCCCGTTCCAAACCTGAGACCCTTCCTTTAGCATGAGATGTGATATCCAGCTCCTTCCCATTCCAATCCTGAGACACTTCCGATAGCATGAGATGTGATATCTCAATGCTTCTAATATCAAAACTGAGACCCTCCCTATAGCATGATATGTGATATCTAAGTCCTTCCCATTCCAATCCTGAGACCCTTCCTATAGCATGAGATGTGATATCTCAATGCTTCTACCAAACCTGAGACCCTTCCTTTAGCATGAAATGGGATATCCAACTCCTTCCCATTCCAATCCTGAGACCCTTCCTATAGCATGAGATGTGATATCTCAATACTTCTAATACCAAACCTGAGATCCTTCCGATAACATGAGATGTGATATCCAAATCCTTCCCCTTCCAAACCTGAGACCCTCCCTTTAGCATGAGATGTGATATCCAACTCCTTCCCATTCCAATCCTGAGACCCTTCTGATAGCATGAGATGTGATATCTCAATGCTTCTAATACCAAACCTGAGATCCTTCCGATAGCATGAGATGTGATATCTCAATGCTTCTAATACCAAACCTGAGATCCTTCCTATAACATGAGATGTGATATCCAAATCCTTCCCCTTCCAAACCTGAGACCCTCCCTTTAGCATGAGATGTGATATCCAACTCCTTCCCCTTCCAATCCTGAGACCCTTCTGATAGCATGAGATGTGATATCTCAATGCCTCTAATACCAAACCTGAGATCCTACTTCTAACATGAAATGTGATATCCAACTCTTTCCCCTTCCAAACCTCAGAGCCTTCCTATAACATGAGATGTGATATCCAACTCCTTCCCATTCCAACCTGAGACCCTTCCTATAGCATGAGATGTGATATCTCAATGCCTCTAATACCAAACCTGAGATCCTTCCTCTAACATGAAATGTGATATCCAACTCCTTCCCTTTCCAAACCTGAGAGCCTATCTATAGCATGAGATGTGATATCCAAGTCCTTCCCATTCCAATCCTTAGACCCTTCCTACAGCATGAAATATGATATCTCAATGATTCTAATAACAAACCTGAGACCCGTCCTATAACATGAGATAGGATATCCAACTCCTTCCCATTCCAATCCTGAGACACTTCCGATAGCAGAGATGTGATATCTCAATGCTTATCCCAAACCTGAGACCCTTCCTATAACATGAGATGTGATATCCAACTCCTTCCCGTTCCAAACCTGAGACCCTTCCTTTAGCATGAGATGTGATATCCAGCTCCTTCCCATTCCAATCCTGAGACACTTCCGATAGCATGAGATCTGATATCTCAATGCTTCTAATATCAAAACTGAGACCCTCCCTATAGCATGATATGTGATATCTAAGTCCTTCCCATTCCAATCCTGAGACCCTTCCTATAGCATGAGATGTGATATCTCAATGCTTCTACCAAACCTGAGACCCTTCCTTTAGCATGAGATGTGATATCCAACTCCTTCCCATTCCAATCCTGAGACCCTCCCTTTAGCATGAGATGTGATATCCAACTGCTTCCCATTCCAATCCTGAGACCCTTCTGATAGCATGTGATGTGATATCTCAATGCTTCTAATACCAAACCTGAGACCCTTCCTACAGCATGCGATGGGATATCTCAATGCTTCTAATATCAAACCTGAGACCCGTCCTATAGCATGGGATGTGATATCTCAATACTTCTAATACCAAACCTGAGATCCTTCCGATAACATGAGATGTGATATCCAAATCCTTCCCCTTCCAAATCTGAGACCCTCCCTTTAGCATGAGATGTGATATCCAACTGCTTCCCATTCCAATCCTGAGACCCTTCTGATAGCATGAGATGTGATATCTCAATGCTTCTAATACCAAACCTGAGACCCTTCCTACAGCATGCGATGGGATATCTCAATGCTTCTAATATCAAACCTGAGACCCGTCCTATAACATGAGATGGGATATCCAACTCCTTCCCGTTCCAAACCTGATACCCTTCCTATAGCATGAGATGTGATATCCAATTCCTTCCCATCCCAATCCTGAGACACCTCCGATAGCAGAGATGTGATATCTCAATGCTTATACCAAACCTGAGACTCTTCCTATAACATGAGATGTGATATCCAACTCCTTCCCGTTCCAAACCTGAGACCCTTCCTATAGCATGAGATGTGATATCCAACTCCTTCCCATTCCAATCCTGAGACCCTTCCGATAGCATGAGATGTGATATCTCAATGCTTCTAATACCAAACCTGTGATCCTTCCTATAACAAGAGATGTGATATCCAAATCCTTTCCCTTCCAAACCCGAGACCCTCCCTTTAGCATGAGATGTGATATCTCAATGCCTCCAATACCAAACCTGAGATCCTTCCGATAGCATGAGATGTGATATCTCAATGCTTCTAATACCAAACCTGAGATCCTTCCTATAACATGAGATGTGATATCCAAATCCTTCCCCTTCCATTCCTGAGACCCACCCTTTAGCATGAGATGTGATATCCAACTCCTTCCCATTCCAATCCTGAGACCCTTCTGATAGCATGAGATGTGATATCTCAATGCCTCTAATAACAAACCTGAGATCCTACCTCTAACATGAAATGTGATATCCAACTCCTTCCCTTTCCAAACGTGAGACCCTCCCTATAGCATGAGATGTGATATCCACGTCCTTCCCATTCCAATCCTGAGACCCTTCCTATAGCATGAGATGTGATATCTCAATGCTTCTAATACCAAACCTGAGACCCTTCCTATAACATAAGATGGGATATCCAACTCCTTCCCATTGCAATCCTGAGACCCTTCCGATAGCAGAGATGTGATATCTCAATGCTTATACCAAACCTGAGACCCTTCCTGTGGCATGAGATGTCATATACAACTCCTTCCCATTCCAATCCTGAGACCCTTCCTATAGCATGAGATGTGATATCTCAATGCTTATACCAAACCTGAGACCCTTCCTATAGCATGAGATGTGATATCCAACTCCTTCCCATTCCAATCCTGAGACCCTTCCTATAACATGAGATGTGATGTCTCAATGCTTCTAATACCAAAACTGAGATCCTTCCTATGGCATGAGATGTCATATAAAACTCCTTCCCATTCCAATCCTGAGACCCTTCCTATAGCATGAGATGTGATATCGAACTCCTTCCCATTCCAATCCTGAGATCCTTCCGATAGCATGAGATGTGATATCTCAATGCTTCTAATACCAAACCTGAGATCATTCCTATAACACGAGATGTAATATCCAAATCCTTCCCCTTCCAAACCTGAGACCCTCCCTTTAGCATGAGATGTGATATCCAACTCCTTCCCATTCCAATCCTGAGACCCTTCCTATAGCATGAGATGTGATGTCTCAATGCTTCTAATACCAAACCTGAGATCCTTCCTATAACATGAGATGTGATATCCAACTCCTTCCCATTCCAATCCTGAGACACTTCCTATAGCATGAGAAGTGATATCTCCATGCTTATACCAAACCTGAGACCCTTCCTATAGCATGAGATGTAATATCCAAATCCTTCCCATTTCAATCCCTAGACCCTTCCTATAGCATGAGATGTGATATCTCAATGCTTATACCAAACCTGAGAGCCTACCTATAGCATGAGATGTGATATCCAAGTCCTTCCCATTCCAATCCTTAGACCCTTCCTACAGCATGCAATATGATATCTCAATGATTCTAATAACAATCCTGAGACCCGTCCTATAACATGAGATGGGATATCCAACTCCTTCCCATTCCAATCCTGAGACACTTCCGATAGCAGAGATGTGATATCTCAATGCTTATACCAAACCTGAGACCCTTCCTATAACATGAGATCGGATATCCAACTCCTTCCCGTTCCAAACCTGAGACCCTTCCTTTAGCATGAGATGTGATATCCAGCTCCTTCCCATTCCAATCCTGAGACACTTCCGATAGCATGAGATGTGATATCTCAATGCTTCTAATATCAAAACTGAGACCCTCCCTATAGCATGATATGTGATATCTAAGTCCTTCCCATTCCAATCCTGAGACCCTTCCTATAGCATGAGATGTGATATCTCAATGCTTCTACCAAACCTGAGACCCTTCCTTTAGCATGAAATGGGATATCCAACTCCTTCCCATTCCAATCCTGAGACCCTTCCTATAGCATGAGATGTGATATCTCAATACTTCTAATACCAAACCTGAGATCCTTCCGATAACATGAGATGTGATATCCAAATCCTTCCCCTTCCAAACCTGAGACCCTCCCTTTAGCATGAGATGTGATATCCAACTCCTTCCCATTCCAATCCTGAGACCCTTCTGATAGCATGAGATGTGATATCTCAATGCTTCTAATACCAAACCTGAGATCCTTCCGATAGCATGAGATGTGATATCTCAATGCTTCTAATACCAAACCTGAGATCCTTCCTATAACATGAGATGTGATATCCAAATCCTTCCCCTTCCAAACCTGAGACCCTCCCTTTAGCATGAGATGTGATATCCAACTCCTTCCCCTTCCAATCCTGAGACCCTTCTGATAGCATGAGATGTGATATCTCAATGCCTCTAATACCAAACCTGAGATCCTACTTCTAACATGAAATGTGATATCCAACTCTTTCCTCTTCCAAACCTCAGAGCCTTCCTATAACATGAGATGTGATATCCAACTCCTTCCCATTCCAACCTGAGACCCTTCCTATAGCATGAGATGTGATATCTCAATGCCTCTAATACCAAACCTGAGATCCTTCCTCTAACATGAAATGTGATATCCAACTCCTTCCCTTTCCAAACCTGAGAGCCTATCTATAGCATGAGATGTGATATCCAAGTCCTTCCTATTCCAATCCTTAGACCCTTCCTACAGCATGCAATATGATATCTCAATGATTCTAATAACAAACCTGAGACCCGTCCTATAACATGAGATAGGATATCCAACTCCTTCCCATTCCAATCCTGAGACACTTCCGATAGCAGAGATGTGATATCTCAATGCTTATCCCAAACCTGAGACCCTTCCTATAACATGAGATGTGATATCCAACTCCTTCCCGTTCCAAACCTGAGACCCTTCCTTTAGCATGAGATGTGATATCCAGCTCCTTCCCATTCTAATCCTGAGACACTTCCGATAGCATGAGATCTGATATCTCAATGCTTCTAATATCAAAACTGAGACCCTCCCTATAGCATGATATGTGATATCTAAGTCCTTCCCATTCCAATCCTGAGACCCTTCCTATAGCATGAGATGTGATATCTCAATGCTTCTACCAAACCTGAGACCCTTCCTTTAGCATGAGATGTGATATCCAACTCCTTCCCATTCCAATCCCGAGACCCTCCCTTTAGCATGAGATGTGATATCCAACTGCTTCCCATTCCAATCCTGAGACCCTTCTGATAGCATGAGATGTGATATCTCAATGCTTCTAATACCAAACCTGAGACCCTTCCTACAGCATGCGATGGGATATCTCAATGCTTCTAATATCAAACCTGAGACCCGTCCTATAGCATGGGATGTGATATCTCAATACTTCTAATATCAAACCTGAGATCCTTCCGATAACATGAGATGTGATATCCAAATCCTTCCCCTTCCAAATCTGAGACCCTCCCTTTAGCATGAGATGTGATATCCAACTGCTTCCCATTCCAATCCTGAGACCCTTCTGATAGCATGAGATGTGATATCTCAATGCTTCTAATACCAAACCTGAGACCCTTCCTACAGCATGCGATGGGATATCTCAATGCTTCTAATATCAAACCTGAGACCCGTCCTATAACATGAGATGGGATATCCAACTCCTTCCCGTTCCAAACCTGATACCCTTCCTATAGCATGAGATGTGATATCCAATTCCTTCCCATCCCAATCCTGAGACACCTCCGATAGCAGAGATGTGATATCTCAATGCTTATACCAAACCTGAGACTCTTCCTATAACATGAGATGTGATATCCAACTCCTTCCCGTTCCAAACCTGAGACCCTTCCTATAGCATGAGATGTGATATCCAACTCCTTCCCATTCCAATCCTGAGACCCTTCCGATAGCATGAGATGTGATATCTCAATGCTTCTAATACCAAACCTGTGATCCTTCCTATAACAAGAGATGTGATATCCAAATCCTTTCCCTTCCAAACCCGAGACCCTCCCTTTAGCATGAGATGTGATATCTCAATGCCTCTAATACCAAACCTGAGATCCTTCCGATAGCATGAGATGTGATATCTCAATGCTTCTAATACCAAACCTGAGATCCTTCCTATAACATGAGATGTGATATCCAAATCCTTCCCCTTCCATTCCTGAGACCCTCCCTTTAGCATGAGATGTGATATCCAACTCCTTCCCATTCCAATCCTGAGACCCTTCTGATAGCATGAGATGTGATATCTCAAATCTACCGTTAGGGCTTCGTATAGAGAGCAATCTTTTGGCTTTCCGGAAACTCCTAAAGACAGAACTTTTTATATAACTTACATCATGGTTGTCCTCACCGACCTTTCTGCTTGTGATGGAGCGCTTGGATGCCTTAGGGCTTGTAGCGCTGTAGAAATTCAATAACATAACAACATAACATAACAATGCCTCTAATAACAAACCTGAGATCCTACCTCTAACATGAAATGTGATATCCAACTCCTTCCCTTTCCAAACGTGAGACCCTCCCTATAGCATGAGATGTGATATCCACGTCCTTCCCATTCCAATCCTGAGACCCTTCCTATAGCATGAGATGTGATATCTCAATGCTTCTAATACCAAACCTGAGACCCTTCCTATAACATAAGATGGGATATCCAACTCCTTCCCATTGCAATCCTGAGACCCTTCCGATAGCAGAGATGTGATATCTCAATGCTTATACCAAACCTGAGACCCTTCCTGTGGCATGAGATGTCATATACAACTCCTTCCCATTCCAATCCTGAGACCCTTCCTATAGAATGAGATGTGATATCTCAATGCTTATACCAAACCTGAGACCCTTCCTATAGCATGAGATGTGATATCCAACTCCTTCCCATTCCAATCCTGAGACCCTTCCTATTACATGAGATGTGATGTCTCAATGCTTCTAATACCAAAACTGAGATCCTTCCTATGGCATGAGATGTCATATAAAACTCCTTCCCATTCCAATCCTGAGACCCTTCCTACAGCATGCGATGTGATATCTCAATGATTCTATTACCAAACCAGAGACCCGTCCTATAACATGAGATGGGATATCCAACTCCTTCCCATTCCAATCCTGAGCCACCTCCGATAGCAGAGATGTGCTATCTCAATGCTTATACCAAACCTGAGACCCTTCCTATAACATGAGATGTGATATCCAACTCCTTCCCGTTCCAAACCTGAGACCCTTCCTATAGCATATGTGATATCCAACTCCTTCCCATTCCAAACATGAGACCCTTCCTATAGCAAGAATGTAATATCCAACTCTTACCCATTCCAATCCTGAGACCATTCCTATAGCATGAGATGTGATATCTCAATGCTTCTAATACCAAACCTGAGATACTTCCTATGACATGAGATGTGATATCCAATTCCTTCCCATTCCAAACCTGAGATCCTTCCTACAGCATGCGATGTGATATCTCAATGCTTCTAATACCAAACCTGAGACCCGTCCTATAACATGAGATGGGATATCCAACTCCTTCCCGTTCCATACCTGATACCCTTCCTATAGCATGAGATGTGATATCCAACTCCTTCCCATCCCAATCCTGAGACACCTCCGATAGCAGAGATGTGATATCTCAATGCTTATACCAAACCTTAGACTCTTCCTATAACATGAGATGTGATATCCAACTCCTTCCCGTTCCAAACCTGAGACCCTTCCTATAGCATGAGATGTGATATCCAACTCCTTCCCATTCCAATCCTGAGACCCTTCCGATAGCATGAGATGTGATATCTCAATGCTTCTAATACCAAACCTGTGATCCTTCCTATAACATGAGATGTGATATCCAAATCCTTCCCCTTCCAAACCTGAGACCCTCCCTTTAGCATGAGATGTGATATCCAACTCCTTCCCATTCCAATCCTGAGACCCTTCATACAGCATGAGATGTGATATCTCAATGCTTCTAATACCAAACCTGAGACCCTTCCTATAACATGGGATGGGAATATCCAACTCCTTCCCATTCCAATCCTGAGACCCTTCCGATAGCAGAGATGTGATATCTCAATGCTTATACCAAACCTGATATCCTTCCTATAACATGAGATGTGATATCCAACTCCTTCCCATTCCAATCCTGAGACCCTTCCTATAGCATGAGATGTGATATCTCACTGCTTATACCAAACGTGAGACCCTTCCTATAGCATGAGATGTGATATCCAACTCCTTCCCATTCCAATCCTGAGACCCTTCCGATAGCATGAGATGTGATAGCTCAATGCTTCTAATACCAAACCTGAGATCCTTCTTATAACACGCGATGTGATATCCAAATCCTTCCCCTTCCAAACCTGAGACCCTCCCTTTAGGATGAGATGTGATATCCAACTCCTTCCCATTCCAATCCTGAGACCCTTCTGATAGCATGAGATGTGATACCTCAATGCCTCTAATACCAAACCTGAGATCCTACCTCTAACATGAAATGTGATATCCAACTCCTTCCCTTACCAAACCTGAGATCCTTCCTATAACATGCGATGTGATATCCAAATCCTTCCCCTTCCAAACCTGAGACCCTCCCTATAGCATGAGATGTGATATCCAAGTCCGTCCCATTCCAATCCTGAGACCCTTCCTATAGCATGAGATGTGATATCTCAATGCTTATTCCAAACCTGAGACCCTTCCTATGGCATGAGATGTCATATACAACTCCTTCCCATTCCAATCCTGAGACCCTTCCTATAGCATGAGATGTGATATCTTAATGCTTATACCAAACCTGAGACCCTTCCTATAGCATGAGATGTGATAGCCAACTTCTTCCCATTCCAATCCTGAGACCCTTCCTATAACATGAGATGTGATGTCGCAATGCTTCTAATACCAAACCTGAGATCTTTCCTATAACATGAGATGTGATATCCAACACCTTCCCATTCCAATCCTGAGACCCTTCCTATAGCATGAGATGTGATATCTCAATGCTTATACCAAACGTGAGACCCTTCCTATAGCTTGAGATGTGATATACAACTCCTTCCCATTCCAATCCTGAGACCCTTCCTATAGCATGAGATGTGATATCTCAATGCTTGTACCAAACGTGAGACCCTTCCTATAACAAGAGGTGATATCTCAATGCCTCTAATACCAAACCTGAGATCCTTCCTCTAACATGACATGTGATATCCAACTCCTTCCCCTTCCAAACCTGAGAGCCTTCCTATAGCATGAGATATGATATCCAAGTCCTTCCCATTCCAATCCTGGGACCCTTCCTATAACATGAGATGTGATATCCAACTCCTTCCCATTCCAACCTGAGACCCTTCCTATAGCATGAGATGGGATATCCAACTCCTTCCAAATCAAATCCTGATACCCTTCCGATAGCATGAGATGTGATATCCCAATGTTTCTACCAAACCTGAGACCCATACTATGGCATGAGTTGTGATATCAAACCCCTTCCCATTCCAAACCTGAGACCCTTCCTATAGCTTGAGATATCCAACTCCTTCCCATTCCAATTCTGAGACCCTTCCTATACCATGAGACTTGATATCTCAATGCTTCTAATACCAAACCTGAGACCCTTCCTATAGCATGAGATGTGATATCTCAATGCTTCTAATACCAAACCTGAAATCCTTCCGATAACATGAGATGTGATATCCAAATCCTACCCCTTCCAAACCTGAGACCCTCCCTTTAGCATGAGATGTGATATCCAACTCCTTCCCATTCCCATCCTGAGACCCTTCTGATAGCATGAGATGTGATATCTCAATGCCTCCAATACCAAACCTGAGATCCTACCTCTAACATGAAATGTGATATCCACATCCTTCCCCTTCCAAACCTGAGACCCTCCCTTTAGCATGAGATGTGATATCCAACTCCGTCCCATTCCAATCCTGAGACCCTTCCGATAGCATGAGATGTGATATCTCAATGCTTCTAATACCAAACCTGTGATCCTTCCTATAACAAGAGATGTGATATCCAAATCCTTCCCCTTACAAACCTGAGACCCTCCCTTTAGCATGAGATGTGATATCTCAATGCCTCTAATACCAAACCTGAGATCCTTCCGATAGCATGAGATGTGATATCTCAATGCTTCTAATACCAAACCTGAGATCCTTCCTATAACATGAGACGTGATATCCAAATCCTTCCCCTTCCAAACCTGAGACCCTCCCTTTAGCATGAGATGTGATATCCAACTCCTTCCCATTCTAATCCTGAGACCCTTCTGATAGCATGAGATGTGATATCTCAATGCCTCTAATACCAAACCTGAGATCCTACCTCTAACATGAAATGTGATATCCAACTCTTTCCCCTTCCAAACCTGAGAGCCTTCCTATAGCATGAGATGTGATATCCGACTCCTTCCCATTCCAATCCTGAGACCCTTCCGATAGCATGAGATGTGATATCCCAATGCTTCTAATACCAAACCTGAGATCCTTCTTATAACATGTGATGTGATATCCAAATCCTTCCCCTTCCAAACCTGAGACCCTCCCTTTAGCATGAGATGTGATATCCAACTCCTTCCCATTCCAATCCTGAGACCCTTATGATAGATAGCATGAGATGTGATATCTCAATGCCTCTAATACCAAACCTGAGATACTTCTGATAGCATGAGATGTGATATCTCAATGCTTCTAATACCAGACCTGAGATCCTTCCTGTAACATGAGATGTGATATCCAAATCCTTCCCCTTCCAAACCTGAGACCCTCCCTTTAGCATGAGATGTGTTATCCAACTCCTTCCCATTCTAATCCTGAGACCCTTCCGATAGCATGAGATGTGATATCTCAATGCTTCTAATACCAAACCTGTGATCCTTCCTATAACAAGAGATGTGATATCCAAATCCTTCCCCTTCCAAACCTGAGACCCTCCCTTTAGCATGAGATGTGATATCTCAATGCCTCTAATACCAAACCTGAGATCCTTCCGATAGCATGAGATGTGATATCTCAATGCTTCTAATACCAAACCTGAGATCCTTCTTATAACATGTGATGTGATATCCAAATCCTTCCCCTTCCAAACCTGAGACCCTCCCTTTAGCATGAGATGTGATATCCAACTCCTTCCCATTCCAATCCTGAGACCCTTATGATAGATAGCATGAGATGTGATATCTCAATGCCTCTAATACCAAACCTGAGATCCTTCCTATAACATGAGATGTGATATCCAAATCCTTCCCCTTCCAAACCTGAGACCCTCCCTTTAGCATGAGATGTGATATCCAACTCCTTCCCATTCCAATTCTGAGCCCCTTCCTATACCATGAGACTTGATATCCAACTCCTTCCCATTCCAATTCTGAGCCCCTTCCTATACCATGAGACTTGATATCTCAATGCTTCTAATACCAAACCTGAGACCCGTCCTATAACATGAGATGTGATATCCAAATCCTTCCCCTTCCAAACCTTAGACCCTTCCTTTATCATGAGATGTGATATCCAACTCCTTCCCATTCCAATCCTGAGACCCTTCCGATATCATGAGATGTGATATCTCAATGCTTCTAATATCAAACTTGAGACCCTCCCTATAGCATGAGATGTGATATCCAAGTCCTTCCCATTCCAATCCTGAGACCCTTCCTATAGCTTGAGTTGTGACATCCAACTCCTTCCCATTCCAATTCTGATCCCCTTTCTATACCATGAGACTTGATATCTCAATGCTTCTAATACCAAACCTGAGACCAGTCCTATAACATGAGATGTGATATCCAAATCCTTCCCCTTCCAAACCTTAGACCCTTCCTTTATCATGAGATGTGATATCCAACTCCTTCCCATTCCAATCCTGAGACCCTTCCGATATCATGAGATGTAATATCTCAATGCTTCTAATATCAAACTTGAGACCCTCCCTATAGCATGAGATGTGATATCCAAGTCCTTCCCATTCCAATCCTGAGACCCTTCCTATAGCATGAGATGTGATATCTCAATGCTTCTAATACCAAACCTGAGACCCTTCCTATAACATGAGATTGGAATATCCAACTCCTTCCCATTCCAATCCTGAGACCCTTCCGATAGCAGAGATGTGATATCTCAATTCTTATACCAAACCTGAGATCCTTCCTATAACATGAGATGTGATATCCAACTCCTTCCCATTCCAATCCTGAGACACTTCCTATAGCATGAGATGTGATATCTCACTGCTTATACCAAACCTGAGACCCTTCCAATAGCATGAGATGTGATATCCAACTCCTTCCCATTCCAATCCTGAGACCCTTCCTATAGCATGAGATGTGATATCTCAATGCTTCTAATATCAAACTTGAGAGCCTCCCTATAGCATGAGATGTGATATCCAAGTCCTTCCCATTCCAATCCTGAGACACTTCCTATAGCATGAGATGTGATATCTCAATGCTTCTAATACCAAACCTGAGACTCTTCCTATAACATGAGATGGGATATCCAACTCCTTCCCATTCCAATCCTGAGACCCTTCCGATAGCAGAGATGTGATATCTCAATGCTTATACCAAACCTGAGACCCTTCCTACGGCATGAGATGTCATATACAACTCCTTCCCATTCCAATCCTGAGACCCTTCCTATAGCATGAGATGTGATATCTCAATGCTTATACCAAACCTGAGACCCTTCCTATAGCATGAGATGTGATATCCAACTCCTTCCCATTCCAATCCTGAGACCCTTCCTATAGCATGAGATGTGATATCTCAATGCTTATACCAAACCTGAGACCCTTCCTACGGCATGAGATGTCATATACAACTCCTTCCCATTCCAATCCTGAGACCCTTCCTATAGCATGAGATGTGATATCTCAATGCTTATACCAAACCTGAGACCCTTCCTATAGCATGAGATGTGATATCCAACTCCTTCCCATTCCAATCCTGAGACCCTTCCTATAGCATGAGATGTGATATCTCAATGCTTATACCAAACCTGAGACCCTTCCTATAACATGAGATGGGATATCCAACTCCTTCCCATTCCAATCCTGAGACACTTCCGATAGCAGAGATGTGATATCTCAATGCTTATACCAGACCTTAGACCCTTCCTATAACATGAGATCGGATATCCAACTCCTTCCCGTTCCAAACCTGAGACCCTTCCTTTAGCATGAGATGTGATATCCAGCTCCTTCCCATTCCAATCCTGAGACACTTCCGATAGCATGAGATGTGATATCTCAATGCTTCTAATATCAAAACGGAAACCCTCCCTATAGCATGATATGTGATATCTAAGTCCTTCCCATTCCAATCCTGAGACCCTTCCTATAGCATGAGATGTGATATCTCAATGCTTCTACCAAACCTGAGACCCTTCCTTTAGCATGAGATGTGATATCCAACTCCTTCCCATTCCAATCCTGAGACCCTTCCTATAGCATGAGATGTGATATCTCAATACTTCTAATACCAAACCTGAGATCCTTCCGATAACATGAGATGTGATATCCAAATCCTTCCCCTTCCAAACCTGAGACCCTCCCTTTAGCATGAGATGTGATATCCATCTCCTTCCCATTCCAATCCTGAGACCCTTCTGATAGCATGAGATGTGATATCTCAATGCTTCTAATACCAAACCTGAGATCCTTCCGATAGCATGAGATGTGATATCTCAATGCTTCTAATACCAAACCTGAGACCCTTCCTATAACATGAGATTGGAATATCCAACTCCTTCCCATTCCAATCCTGAGACCCTTCCGATAGCAGAGATGTGATATCTCAATTCTTATACCAAACCTGAGATCCTTCCTATAACATGAGATGTGATATCCAACTCCTTCCCATTCCAATCCTGAGACACTTCCTATAGCATGAGATGTGATATCTCACTGCTTATACCAAACCTGAGACCCTTCCTATAGCATGAGATGTGATATCTAACTCCTTCCCATTCCAATCCTGAGACCCTTCCTATAGCATGAGATGTGATATCTCAATGCTTCTAATACCAAACCTGAGACTCTTCCTATAACATGAGATGGGATATCCAACTCCTTCCCATTCCAATCCTGAGACCCTTCCGATAGCAGAGATGTGATATCTCAATGCTTATACCAAACCTGAGACCCTTCCTACGGCATGAGATGTCATATACAACTCCTTCCCATTCCAATCCTGAGACCCTTCCTATAGCATGAGATGTGATATCTCAATGCTTATACCAAACCTGAGACCCTTCCTATAGCATGAGATGTGATATCCAACTCCTTCCCATTCCAATCCTGAGACCCTTCCTATAGCATGAGATGTGATATCTCAATGCTTATACCAAACCTGAGACCCTTCCTACGGCATGAGATGTCATATACAACTCCTTCCCATTCCAATCCTGAGACCCTTCCTATGGCATGAGATGTGATATCTCAATGCTTATACCAAACCTGAGACCCTTCCTATAACATGAGATGGGATATCCAACTCCTTCCCATTCCAATCCTGAGACACTTCCGATAGCAGAGATGTGATATCTCAATGCTTATACCAGACCTTAGACCCTTCCTATAACATGAGATCGGATATCCAACTCCTTCCAGTTCCAAACCTGAGACCCTTCCTTTAGCATGAGATGTGATATCCAGCTCCTTCCCATTCCAATCCTGAGACACTTCCGATAGCATGAGATGTGATATCTCAATGATTCTAATATCAAAACGGAAACCCTCCCTATAGCATGATATGTGATATCTAAGTCCTTCCCATTCCAATCCCGAGACCCTTCCTATAGCATGAGATGTGATATCTCAATGCTTCTACCAAACCTGAGACCCTTCCTTTAGCATGAGATGTGATATCCAACTCCTTCCCATTCCAATCCTGAGACCCTTCCTATAGCATGAGATGTGATATCTCAATACTTCTAATACCAAACCTGAGATCCTTCCGATAACATGAGATGTGATATCCAAATCCTTCCCCTTCCAAACCTGAGACCCTCCCTTTAGCATGAGATGTGATATCCATCTCCTTCCCATTCCAATCCTGAGACCCTTCTGATAGCATGAGATGTGATATCTCAATGCTTCTTATACCAAACCTGAGATCCTTCCGATAGCATGAGATGTGATATCTCAATGCTTCTAATACCAAACCTGAGACCCTTCCTATAACATGAGATTGGAATATCCAACTCCTTCCCATTCCAATCCTGAGACCCTTCCGATAGCAGAGATGTGATATCTCAATTCTTATATCAAACCTGAGATCCTTCCTATAACATGAGATGTGATATCCAACTCCTTCCCATTCCAATCCTGAGACACTTCCTATAGCATGAGATGTGATATCCAAGTCCTTCCCATTCCAATCCTGAGACACTTCCTATAGCATGAGATGTGATATCTCAATGCTTCTAATACCAAACCTGAGACTCTTCCTATAACATGAGATGGGATATCCAACTCCTTCCCATTCCAATCCTGAGACCCTTCAGATAGCAGAGATGTGATATCTCAATGCTTATACCAAACCTGAGACCCTTCCTATAGCATGAGATGTGATATCCAACTCCTTCCCATTCCAATCCTGAGACCCTTAGTATAGCATGAGATGTGATATCTCAATGCTTATACCAAACCTGAGACCCTTCCTACGGCATGAGATGTCATATACAACTCCTTCCCATTCCAATCCTGAGACCCTTCCTATAGCATGAGATGTGATATCTCAATGCTTATACCAAACCTGAGACCCTTCCTATAGCATGAGATGTGATATCCAACTCCTTCCCATTCCAATCCTGAGACCCTTCCTATAGCATGAGATGTGATATCTCAATGCTTATACCAAACCTGAGACCCTTCCTATAACATGAGATGGGATATCCAACTCCTTCCCATTCCAATCCTGAGACACTTCCGATAGCAGAGATGTGATATCTCAATGCTTATACCAGACCTTAGACCCTTCCTATAACATGAGATCGGATATCCAACTCCTTCCCGTTCCAAACCTGAGACCCTTCCTTTAGCATGAGATGTGATATCCAACTCCTTCCCATTCCAATCCTGAGACACTTCCTATAGCATGAGATGTGATATCCAAGTCCTTCCCATTCCAATCCTGAGACACTTCCTATAGCATGAGATGTGATATCTCAATGCTTCTAATACCAAACCTGAGACTCTTCCTATAACATGAGATGGGATATCCAACTCCTTCCCATTCCAATCCTGAGACCCTTCAGATAGCAGAGATGTGATATCTCAATGCTTATACCAAACCTGAGACCCTTCCTATAGCATGAGATGTGATATCCAACTCCTTCCCATTCCAATCCTGAGACCCTTAGTATAGCATGAGATGTGATATCTCAATGCTTATACCAAACCTGAGACCCTTCCTACGGCATGAGATGTCATATACAACTCCTTCCCATTCCAATCCTGAGACCCTTCCTATAGCATGAGATGTGATATCTCAATGCTTATACCAAACCTGAGACCCTTCCTATAGCATGAGATGTGATATCCAACTCCTTCCCATTCCAATCCTGAGACCCTTCCTATAGCATGAGATGTGATATCTCAATGCTTATACCAAACCTGAGACCCTTCCTATAACATGAGATGGGATATCCAACTCCTTCCCATTCCAATCCTGAGACACTTCCGATAGCAGAGATGTGATATCTCAATGCTTATACCAGACCTTAGACCCTTCCTATAACATGAGATCGGATATCCAACTCCTTCCCGTTCCAATCCTGAGACACTTCCGATAGCATGAGATGTGATATCTCAATGCTTCTAATATCAAAACGGAAACCCTCCCTATCGCATGATATGTGATATCTAAGTCCTTCCCATTCCAATCCTGAGACCCTTCCTATAGCATGAGATGTGATATCTCAATGCTTCTAATACCAAACCTGAGATCCTTCCGATAGCATGAGATCGGATATCCAACTCCTTCCCATTCCAATCCTGAGACACTTCCGATAGCAGAGATGTGATACCTCAATGCTTATACCAGACCTTAGACCCTTCCTATAACATGAGATCGGATATCCAACTCCTTCCCGTTCCAAACCTGAGACCCTTCCTTTAGCATGAGATGTGATATCCAGCTCCTTCCCATTCCAATCCTGAGACACTTCCTATAGCATGAGATGTGATATCTCAATGCTTCTACCAAACCTGAGACCCTTCCTTTAGCATGAGATGTGATATCCAACTCCTTCCCATTCCAATCCTGAGACCCTCCCTTTAGCATATGTGATATCCATCTCCTTCCCATTCCAATCCTGAGACCCTTCTGATAGCATGAGATGTGATATCTCAATGCTTCTAATACCAAACCTGAGATCCTTCCTTTAGCATGAGATGTGATATCCAGCTCCTTCCCATTCCAATCCTGAGACACTTCCTATAGCATGAGATGTGATATCGCAATACTTCTAATACCAAACCTGAGATCCTTTCCGATAACATGAGATGTGATATCCAAATCCTTCCCCTTCCAAACCTGAGACCCTCCCTTTAGCATATGTGATATCCATCTCCTTCCCATTCCAATCCTGAGACCCTTCTGATAGCATGAGATGTGATATCTCAATGCTTCTAATACCAAACCTGAGATCCTTCCGATAGCATGAGATGTGATATCTCAATGCTTCTAATACCAAACCTGAGATCCTTCCCATAACATGAGATGTGATATCCAAATCCTTCCCCTTCCAATTCTGAGACCCTCCCTTTAACATGAGATGTGATATCCAACTCCTTCCCATTCCAACCTGAGACCCTTCCTATAGCATGAGATGTGATATCCAAGTCCTTCCCATTCCAATCCTTAGACCCTTCCTACAGCATGCAATATGATATCTCAATGCCTCTAATACCAAACCTGAGATCCTTCCTCTAACATGAAATGTGATATCCAACTCCTTCCCTTTCCAAACCTGAGAGCCTATCTATAGCATGAGATGTGATATCCAAGTCCTTTCCATTCCAATCCTTAGACCCTTCCTACAGCATGCAATATGATATCTCAATGATTCTAATAACAAACCTGAGACCCGTCCTATAACATGAGATGGGATATCCAACTCCTTCCATTTCCAATCCTGAGACACTTCCGATAGCAGAGATGTGATATCTCAATGCTTATACCAAACCTGAGACCCTTCCTATAACATGAGATGTGATCTCCAACTCCTTCCCGTTCCAATCCTGAGACTCTTCCTTTAGCATGAGATGTGATATCCAGCTCCTTCCCATTCCAATCGTGAGACACTTCCGATAGCATGAGATGTGATATCTCAATGCTTCTAATATCAAAACTGAGACCCTCCCTATAGCATGATATGTGATATCTAAGTCCTTCCCATTCCAATCCTGAGACCCTTCCTATAGCATGAGATGTGATATCTCAATGCTTCTACCAAACCTGAGACCCTTCCTTTAGCATGAGATGTGATATCCAACTCCTTCCCATTCCAATCCTGAGACCCTTCCTATAGCATGAGATGTGATATCTCAATACTTCTAATACCAAACCTGAGATCCTTCCTATAGCATGAGATGGAATATCTCAATGCTTCTAATACCAAACCTGAGACCCTTCCTACAGCATGCGATGTGATATCTCACTGCTTATACCAAACCTGAGACCCTTCCTATAGCATGAGATGTGATATCCAACTCCTTCCCATTCCAATCCTGAGACCCTTCCTATAGCATGAGATGTGATATCTCAATGCTTCTAATATCAAACTTGAGAGCCTCCCTATAGCATGAGATGTGATATCCAAGTCCTTCCCATTCCAATCCTGAGACACTTCCTATAGCATGAGATGTGATATCTCAATGCTTCTAATACCAAACCTGAGACTCTTCCTATAACATGAGATGGGATATCCAATTCCTTCCCATTCCAATCCTGAGACCCTTCCGATAGCAGAGATGTGATATCTCAATGCTTATACCAAACCTGAGACCCTTCCTACGGCATGAGATGTCATATACAACTCCTTCCCATTCCAATCCTGAGACCCTTCCTATAGCATGAGATGTGATTTCTCAATGCTTATACCAAACCTGAGACCCTTCCTATAGCATGAGATGTGATATCCAACTCCTTCCCATTCCAATCCTGAGACCCTTCCTATAGCATGAGATGTGATATCTCAATGCTTATACCAAACCTGAGACCCTTCCTACGGCATGAGATGTCATATACAACTCCTTCCCATTCCAATCCTGAGACCCTTCCTATAGCATGAGATGTGATATCTCAATGCTTATACCAAACCTGAGACCCTTCCTATAGCATGAGATGTGATATCCAACTCCTTCCCATTCCAATCCTGAGACCCTTCCTATAGCATGAGATGTGATATCTCAATGCTTATCCCAAACCTGAGACCCTTCCTATAACATGAGATGGGATATCCAACTCCTTCCCATTCCAATCCTGAGACACTTCCGATAGCAGAGATGTGATATCTCAATGCTTATACCAGACCTTAGACCCTTCCTATAACATGAGATCGGATATCCAACTCCTTCCCGTTCCAAACCTGAGACCCTTCCTTTAGCATGAGATGTGATATCCAGCTCCTTCCCATTCCAATCCTGAGACACTTCCGATAGCATGAGATGTGATATCTCAATGCTTCTAATATCAAAACGGAAACCCTCCCTATAGCATGATATGTGATATCTAAGTCCTTCCCATTCCAATCCTGAGACCCTTCCTATAGCATGAGATGTGATATCTCAATGCTTCTACCAAACCTGAGACCCTTCCTTTAGCATGAGATGTGATATCCAACTCCTTCCCATTCCAATCCTGAGACCCTTCCTATAGCATGAGATGTGATATCTCAATACTTCTAATACCAAACCTGAGATCCTTCCGATAACATGAGATGTGATATCCAAATCCTTCCCCTTCCAAACCTGAGACCCTCCCTTTAGCATGAGATGTGATATCCATCTCCTTCCCATTCCAATCCTGAGACCCTTCTGATAGCATGAGATGTGATATCTCAATGCTTCTAATACCAAACCTGAGATCCTTCCGATAGCATGAGATGTGATATCTCAATGCTTCTAATACCAAACCTGAGACCCTTCCTATAACATGAGATTGGAATATCCAACTCCTTCCCATTCCAATCCTGAGACCCTTCCGATAGCAGAGATGTGATATCTCAATTCTTATACCAAACCTGAGATCCTTCCTATAACATGAGATGTGATATCCAACTCCTTCCCATTCCAATCCTGAGACACTTCCTATAGCATGAGATGTGATATCTCACTGCTTATACCAAACCTGAGACCCTTCCTATAGCATGAGATGTGATATCTAACTCCTTCCCATTCCAATCCTGAGACCCTTCCTATAGCATGAGATGTGATATCTCAATGCTTCTAATACCAAACCTGAGAATCTTCCTATAACATGAGATGGGATATCCAACTCCTTCCCATTCCAATCCTGAGACCCTTCCGATAGCAGAGATGTGATATCTCAATGCTTATACCAAACCTGAGACCCTTCCTACGGCATGAGATGTCATATACAACTCCTTCCCATTCCAATCCTGAGACCCTTCCTATAGCATGAGATGTGATATCTCAATGCTTATACCAAACCTGAGACCCTTCCTATAGCATGAGATGTGATATCCAACTCCTTCCCATTCCAATCCTGAGACCCTTCCTATAGCATGAGATGTGATATCTCAATGCTTATACCAAACCTGAGACCCTTCCTACGGCATGAGATGTCATATACAACTCCTTCCCATTCCAATCCTGAGACCCTTCCTATGGCATGAGATGTGATATCTCAATGCTTATACCAAACCTGAGACCCTTCCTATAGCATGAGATGTGATATCCAACTCCTTCCCATTCCAATCCTGAGACCCTTCCTATAGCATGAGATGTGATATCTCAATGCTTATACCAAACCTGAGACCCTTCCTATAACATGAGATGGGATATCCAACTCCTTCCCATTCCAATCCTGAGACACTTCCGATAGCAGAGATGTGATATCTCAATGCTTATACCAGACCTTAGACCCTTCCTATAACATGAGATCGGATATCCAACTCCTTCCAGTTCCAAACCTGAGACCCTTCCTTTAGCATGAGATGTGATATCCAGCTCCTTCCCATTCCAATCCTGAGACACTTCCGATAGCATGAGATGTGATATCTCAATGATTCTAATATCAAAACGGAAACCCTCCCTATAGCATGATATGTGATATCTAAGTCCTTCCCATTTCAATCCCGAGACCCTTCCTATAGCATGAGATGTGATATCTCAATGCTTCTACCAAACCTGAGACCCTTCCTTTAGCATGAGATGTGATATCCAACTCCTTCCCATTCCAATCCTGAGACACTTCCGATAGCAGAGATGTGATATCTCAATGCTTATACCAGACCTTAGACCCTTCCTATAACATGAGATCGGATATCCAACTCCTTCCAGTTCCAAACCTGAGACCCTTCCTTTAGCATGAGATGTGATATCCAGCTCCTTCCCATTCCAATCCTGAGACACTTCCGATAGCATGAGATGTGATATCTCAATGATTCTAATATCAAAACGGAAACCCTCCCTATAGCATGATATGTGATATCTAAGTCCTTCCCATTCCAATCCCGAGACCCTTCCTATAGCATGAGATGTGATATCTCAATGCTTCTACCAAACCTGAGACCCTTCCTTTAGCATGAGATGTGATATCCAACTCCTTCCCATTCCAATCCTGAGACCCTTCCTATAGCATGAGATGTGATATCTCAATACTTCTAATACCAAACCTGAGATCCTTCCGATAACATGAGATGTGATATCCAAATCCTTCCCCTTCCAAACCTGAGACCCTCCCTTTAGCATGAGATGTGATATCCATCTCCTTCCCATTCCAATCCTGAGACCCTTCTGATAGCATGAGATGTGATATCTCAATGCTTCTTATACCAAACCTGAGATCCTTCCGATAGCATGAGATGTGATATCTCAATGCTTCTAATACCAAACCTGAGACCCTTCCTATAACATGAGATTGGAATATCCAACTCCTTCCCATTCCAATCCTGAGACCCTTCCGATAGCAGAGATGTGATATCTCAATTCTTATATCAAACCTGAGATCCTTCCTATAACATGAGATGTGATATCCAACTCCTTCCCATTCCAATCCTGAGACACTTCCTATAGCATGAGATGTGATATCCAAGTCCTTCCCATTCCAATCCTGAGACACTTCCTATAGCATGAGATGTGATATCTCAATGCTTCTAATACCAAACCTGAGACTCTTCCTATAACATGAGATGGGATATCCAACTCCTTCCCATTCCAATCCTGAGACCCTTCAGATAGCAGAGATGTGATATCTCAATGCTTATACCAAACCTGAGACCCTTCCTATAGCATGAGATGTGATATCCAACTCCTTCCCATTCCAATCCTGAGACCCTTAGTATAGCATGAGTTTGTTAAGACGGATTTCTGAACTCTGTCCTGGTGGCGCAGAAGTTCAGAAGGCCAACCTAATTACTTGGAACAGGGTAACCTCTGGACAAGCCAGACCAATCAAGGTAGCGATCGCGGCGGTCAAGACTAGGTCTCAAGAGGGGTGAGGGTGACTGAAAGCCCGCAATGAGCACACAAAGCAAGAGCGCTTACAAACTACTCCAAACAGTTGTTTATATCAAAAATAGATACACATTTATTATAAGGCCTTGAAACTAATAACCACAGTAAAAGCAGCGGTATACAACGATATTAAACCAACACATACACTATCCACCCAATATATATACAGAATACACAGTTTCACAGTATTAGCAGCACGAAATATGTTATCCACCTGCAGGGGAAGGAAAACAGGCAGTGCGAACCAATGCGTGTGATATGTCCGCCTTCTGAGGCCCCTAGCTAGATGGTAGTCCAATCCCTACGAAGAGTGGAGCCTAGCGCTCAAAAGTACCTGCACACGCCGGTGCCAATGGGCAGAAGGTGAAGCTCTTCGGAGGACGTTGAACAGCTCTGTAGGGAGCTCTAATGAAGGAGAACACGGTCCGCGACTCTAGCGCAGCCTCCACTGTGAGGCAGAAGCAGGGCGCGAGTACGGACAAGGGGTGCTGTATTCACAGCGGGGAAAAGCAAGGGGCACTGCAGGAGGGCGACCAGATCCTAGCTAATCTACTCACCGGTCCCCGAAGCAAGCAGGCCCGAGCTTCTCCTCGATAGATGCAGCTTCTGGCAGGTTCTGAAGAGCAGGGAACGTCTCGTCGTCGTGCAGAGTAAAAAGACGTCCCGATCGAAGAAACAAGCACAGTTTTGTCGCCACAGCAGGGCAACGGAACGGCCGGGTGTATTCAAGCCAAACGAGCACCGCTCACATCTAGCTTAGGACTGCTAAGCAAACGAAGCGTGTGAGCATGCCCCGGACTCAGAATACCACCCAACCTGTCGGCGATTACAGAGCAGGCCTCCTTAGTAAGCTGGTCAGTCAACTGGATGGCCCAGAGACACTTCCGAAGGCTTACAGCAGGAGTTGATGAAGGTGCCGGGAATAGCTGGTCCTGCTATTCCAATAGGTCGAAGCGCCAGTACAGGCCTTCTTGTTCGATCTTAGGTGGAAAGGGCTTCACCGGACGACAGCGATGAGGAGCAGAAGTTCTTCAGGGGGTCACCAGTGATTCCTCGGTCCAGCCTCGTGTTCGCAGGATACTTGGCTCCTGTATCCCTGGGTTCGTAAGAGCTCAGGAGATCGACATGGTAGTGGTGTTTCCAGCTCCCTCTTATCCACGGTTCCCTTCGCGCCAAAACGGAGGGGAGCCAATGGGAGATCCGCTCATCAACACACATACCATACGTGGACCAATCACGGACCACGGTGGTCCCAGGCATTCGCACCACCCTAGACTCTCTGGCACCCAGGATGTGTATTGGGACCAGACAGCCCAGCCCACATCCTGGGGGCACTCAAACGACATGTAGAAGCCCGCGAACGCAACCGTGTTTCGCGGGAAACTACATGCCCAAATAAGGAAGGCCCCGGGTCGCCTGACCCGGGGGAAGGTAAAGGGAGCAAGACGGACAGTGGACTAGACAAAGGAGCCTCGTGGTCCGGCCATTTTGTGTAGCCGGGCCACCCTTTTGTGTTCGCGGCAAAAACGTGCTCAGAACGGCAAAAGGAGCTCAAAATAAACCAAATGATCGCTGCCACCAGCCCAGTCCCTGAATGACTTGCACCGATCCAAAAACCATCCTACAAGAGTGTCTAGGGTCTGTAGAAGGCTAGAGACCCAAGAGAGCTGTAACTTAGGTTACAGTGCCCTCTTGTGTCGTGTTGCTCTAAAATGGCGACACGATAAAAGAAACTACGGGAAACAGCGTTCCCCGGTACTGACTGTCTTAAGGGCATGTCAGTTTCCCCGTAAGAAAGGAGCGAAAGCCCAGAGGAGTACAGCAGAAGGCTGCACTTCTCTGGCAAAGTCAAGAAAACAGGTTGAAAACACTAGCAAAAAGTTTAGGGGTTGCCACATGGAAGGAAAGTTCCCTACAATAATGAAATCTTTCCTAACACTCGCCCCTCCCAGACTATGGACAGGGGGAACTAATCCACCCCTGGATGAGTCTCTTGTTCAGGTCGGTAAAACATTCTGGACAACCCATCAGCATTGCTATGTTGGACACCTGGCCTATGCTCAATAGTGAAGTCGAAGCCTTGTAGACTTATGGACCACCTAAGCAACTTTGGATTCTCCCCCTTCATGTTCATTAGCCACTTTAACGGCTTATGGTCAGTCTGCACAGTGAAGTGGGTCCCATAGAGGTAGGGCCTCAGCTTCCTTAGGGCCCACACAACAGAGAAACATTCTTTCTCTACCGTGGACCATCTGAGCTCTCTGTCCTTAAGCTGGCGACTAATAAAACCGATAGGGTGTTCCTTACCCTTCTCATCTACTTGTGATAGTACAGCTCCTATCCCAGTGTCAGAGGCATCCGTCTGCACGATAAAAGGTCTTTGATAATCAGGGGCCCTGAGCACAGGGGCCTGGCACAAGGAGTCTTTCAAGCCATTGAAGGCCTTCTCACACTCGTCAGTCCAAGTTACCTTCTTGGGTTTCTTCGGAGTTGTGAGGGCAGTCAGAGGAGCAGCTATGGTGCCATAGTCTGCCATAAAATTGCGGTAATAACCCGTGAGTCCTAAGAAGGCTCTCACTTGGGTTTGTGTAGTGGGGGTAGGCCAGTCTTGTACTGCTTGTACTTTACTGGGGAGAGGCTGTATCCTTCCTCCACCTACTTCATGCCCAAGGTAAACCACTGAGCCTTGTCCAATCTGGCATTTACTCGCCTTTATGGTCAAGTGGGCTTTCTGAAGAGCCTGGAGCACAATCCCGAGGTGTTTCACATGGTCTTCCCAGGTGGCACTGAAAACTGCTATATCGTCCAGATATGCAAGACAGAATTCGTCCAACCCATTCAACACATGATTCACAAGCCTCTGGAAAGTGGCAGGTGCATTCTTCAATCCGAACGGCATTACCCGGAATTGGTAAAGCCCGTCGGGAGTTGAAAATGCTGTCTTCTCCTTGGCATGTTCTGCTAAAGCTATTTGCCAATAGCCCGCAGTCAGGTCAAACGTGCTGAGGTACTTGGAGGCACCCAAGGTATCCACCAGCTCGTCAGTTCGAGGCAAGGGGTGAGCGTCTGTCTTGGTGACAGCATTCAGAGCCCTGTAATCCACGCAGAACCTCAATTCAGAGGTGCCTGCCTTTGGAACCAATACCACAGGACTGGACCAAGGACTACTAGAGGGTTCAATCACCCCAAGGTCTAACATCTTGTTGACCTCGGTCTTAATATAAGACCGTACTTTATCCGACATCCTGTATCCCCTACTTTTGGTAGGTACACTGTCTCCTGTGTCAATGTTATGTTTGCACCAAGGTGTCAAACCAGGCGACTGTGAAAACAGGGGGGAAAACTGCCTAAGTAAACTTTTCACCTCAGCCTGCTGATCAGAAGTCAGGTGAGAGGCCACTCGGACACCCTCAACGGAGCTGTCTGAAGGACCGCTTTGGAACAGGTCGGGAAGAGGTTCTGACTCCTCTTCCTCAACGTCTGACGCCAGTAGCAGTGCTGCGATTTCGACTCTTGGGACGAAAGCCTTCAGCCTATTTACGTGGAACACTTTTGGAGCCTGTCCAGGCCTTCCAAGGTCCACTAAATAGTTCACCTCACCCAGGGGCTCCACCACTGTGTAAGGGCCTGACCATTTGTCCTGTAAAGCGCGAGGCCTTATGGGGTTCATGATCAGGACTTGCTGACCAGGTGTAAAGTGAATTAAGGAAGCTTTCTGGTCGTACCAATGTTTCACCAGCGCTTGTCCTGCTTTCAACTTTTCACTAGCCAAGCCCATCAGGAGTACCATCCGTTTTCTGAGCCCTAGCACATAGTCAACTACATTGGTAGTAACAGGGGGAGTGGGCATCTCCCATCCCTCTTTGACGATGGCTAAGGGTCCCCGTACGGGATGACCGAACAGAAGTTCGAAGGGGCTGAAGCCAACACCCTCCTGTGGTACCTCTCTGTAGGCAAACAGCAAGCATGGTAACAGAAGATCCCATTTTCTTCTCTGGGGCTCCTCCAGAGCCCCAATCATGCTCTTTAACGTTCTGTTGAAACGTTCCACCAGACCATTGGTCTGGGGGTGATATGCAGAAGAGAACTTGTAGGTGACCCCACATTCTTTCCACATAGCCTGCATATACTTCGACATAAAGTTGCTGCCACGATCTGACACAACTTCTTTAGGGAAGCCAACCCTAGTAAATATGCCGAGTAAAGCTTTTGCAACTGACTTGGCAGTTACAGTCTTTAATGGGATGGCCTCAGGATACCTGGTTGCATGGTCGACCAGCACCAGGATAAACCTATTGCCTGAGGATGTTTGCGGGTCAAGGGGACCAACGATGTCGATCCCTACCCTTTCAAATGGTACCCCCACAACTGGGAGCGGTACCAACGGAGCTTGGATTGTCGCGCCAACCTTACCAGACAACTGGCAGGAGGCACAACTCCTGCAGTGACTTTCTACTTGCACCCCCATCTTGGGCCAGTAGAAGTGCATAGATAACCTTTGCTTGGTCCTCTTCATTCCAAGGTGACCAGCAAGGGGAACTTCATGCGCCAACTGCAGGAGGAAGGGTCTAACAGCAAGGGGAACCACCAACCTCCTATGGTCTCCTTCTGTAGACTCTGTGGGCTCACTATACAGGAGTCCACCTTCCCAATAAATCCTATGCTTCCCAGGAGGCTCACCCTCAAGCTGGGAGCAGGCCTGTCTCCTTAGGCCTTCCAGAGATGGGCACTCACGTTGGCCCTTACTGAAGTCGTCCCTATCAGGACCTCCTTCAACTAACAAGTCTTTTAGTTCAGGATGGTCGTTGGGGTCGAACACTTCAGGCATCGCCACCTCCTCGTCAGGCTCGGGCGATTGACCAACTCCCTCCACCGCAGTGGTAGGCGAGTTCGGGGGAATATTCTCTTTCCCCCGTCGGGACTTGTTGACTCCTTTCGCCTTGGGTTTCCCCTTCGGCTGGGGCGGCGTATTGGACTTGGCCAATGCTGCCCGTGCTTGAGACCGTGTGTAGGGTCTTTCGGCAGTGTCTCCTACGAGCCCTAGAGCTCTGAGATCATTGCCCAACAAGACCTTTCCCGGGACGTTTCTCTGAATGCTCACTGGAATCCTAACTGCTGTACCATTTAAAGTTAGATTAACAGGGATCACGGGAAACATACGGAGGGGGCCGTCAGCCAACTTAGTGGGCATCAGAGTAGCTCTGGCAACTTCCTCTGAGTCTACCAAGGTAGAATCCACTACAGTTCGACTGCACCCACTATCCCTAAGAGCTGGAGTATCCACTCCATTGATCAGCACACTGTCTTTAAAGTAGTGCTTGGTATTATCCGGAATCCTAGCATACGCCTCTGCGACTTTAGGCTCCCAGGAACCCAGGGACACTAAAACTACCTCAGCCTCTATTCCGCTGGGAAATGAGTCTGAGGAGAAGGATGCTCCTGTAATCTCTTCTTCCTCGTAGGAGGAGAAGGCCAGATTAGCGGAGTGGACCCCCAAAGGTCTAACCTTACAACGGGGATCCCCCTTCACATGGTCAGTTGCTCCACAAGAAAAACAAGCCCCATTGGGTCTGTTTACGTAGGGAGGCTTATTATAACCAGAGTTCTGTTTTGGAGGCGAACCTCCACTACCCTGTGAGTTCTCGGATGGCTTACCCTTATTTTTCTTTTTGTGGCCCTTATGGGAAGATGATTTAGCAGATTCCCCACCCTCCATATCTTTGGTCTTTTTCCCTTCCTCCTGCTTACCAGGATGAGTTTTGTCCTTATGGGACACTCGATGTGACACCCATAAGTCTGCTGCAATGGCCAGCTTCTTAGGATCTATCTCCTTCGAATCGGCCAAATGCTGCTTAAGCTCCGGGGAAGAAGAAGCAAAAATGTGTTCCAGCATGACCAGATTGATCATGCCTTCGAAGGTAGAAACCTTATAACCTTCAACCCAGCCAGTCAAGTTTTTCAGGGACTCAGCTACATACGACACCCAAGTACCACCTTCCTTTTTCTTATACTCTCTAAACCTTTTCAAATATTGGGTCGGAGTCTTCCCAAACTTTAAAATGAGAGTCTGCTTCAACATTGCAAAATCAGCGCGCTCAGCCTTCGACATTTCCATAATGGCACTGCAACCAGAATGGGGCAGTCTGCTGAGTAACCATGCAATCTTATCCGCATTATCAACCTCTTGAACCTCGCATGCATACTCAAACGCATTTAACCAGTCCATAATGTCATTTCGTTCCTCATACACACTGAGCAGATCTTTTGGAAACCGTGGATGAGAGGAAGCCCCAGAACCATGTCCAGGACCCTTGGACCCATTTGCGAACTGAAGCTTGGCCAGTTCCAACTGGTGATCCCTGTCTTTTTGTTTTTCTGCCTGGTCGATTTTCAGTTTGGCTATGCTGAATTCAAGCTCCTGCTGCCTAAACCGCAGCTCTTGCTTCTTGAATTCAAGCATAGCCTCCCCATCAACACTGGCAGAGGAAACGTTAGACATTACATCCTCCCTGTCCTCGTGGTCGTGATGGATCAGTGCAGCGGCAGAACCGTCGGTTCTGCCAGTGAGAGCAGCCCCACCACCTTCTGCACTGTCCTCGGAAGTTATAGCGTCAAGCTGCGCTTCTTGCCACGCCACGATTCTCTGGATCATTTCCAATTTAGTGCCTTGAGAGGAAACCCCTCTCTCCGCACACATCTTCTTCAATGTTTCAGATTTCGAAGCATTTAAGGTTAATAAAGTATTCGTTTCCATACTGTTGATAGGACTATGGCCTTTTTAACGTTATATTCAATACTTTACTGCGTGTCCTGGTTGGAATAACCTGAAAACGCCTTAGCTCGTGCGCAACACTGGATACCTTCAGTCGTATCCCACCGCTGTACACCAATTTGTTAAGACGGATTTCTGAACTCTGTCCTGGTGGCGCAGAAGTTCAGAAGGCCAACCTAATTACTTGGAACAGGGTAACCTCTGGACAAGCCAGACCAATCAAGGTAGCGATCGCGGCGGTCAAGACTAGGTCTCAAGAGGGGTGAGGGTGACTGAAAGCCCGCAATGAGCACACAAAGCAAGAGCGCTTACAAACTACTCCAAACAGTTGTTTATATCAAAAATAGATACACATTTATTATAAGGCCTTGAAACTAATAACCACAGTAAAAGCAGCGGTATACAACGATATTAAACCAACACATACACTATCCACCCAATATATATACAGAATACACAGTTTCACAGTATTAGCAGCACGAAATATGTTATCCACCTGCAGGGGAAGGAAAACAGGCAGTGCGAACCAATGCGTGTGATATGTCCGCCTTCTGAGGCCCCTAGCTAGATGGTAGTCCAATCCCTACGAAGAGTGGAGCCTAGCGCTCAAAAGTACCTGCACACGCCGGTGCCAATGGGCAGAAGGTGAAGCTCTTCGGAGGACGTTGAACAGCTCTGTAGGGAGCTCTAATGAAGGAGAACACGGTCCGCGACTCTAGCGCAGCCTCCACTGTGAGGCAGAAGCAGGGCGCGAGTACGGACAAGGGGTGCTGTATTCACAGCGGGGAAAAGCAAGGGGCACTGCAGGAGGGCGACCAGATCCTAGCTAATCTACTCACCGGTCCCCGAAGCAAGCAGGCCCGAGCTTCTCCTCGATAGATGCAGCTTCTGGCAGGTTCTGAAGAGCAGGGAACGTCTCGTCGTCGTGCAGAGTAAAAAGACGTCCCGATCGAAGAAACAAGCACAGTTTTGTCGCCACAGCAGGGCAACGGAACGGCCGGGTGTATTCAAGCCAAACGAGCACCGCTCACATCTAGCTTAGGACTGCTAAGCAAACGAAGCGTGTGAGCATGCCCCGGACTCAGAATACCACCCAACCTGTCGGCGATTACAGAGCAGGCCTCCTTAGTAAGCTGGTCAGTCAACTGGATGGCCCAGAGACACTTCCGAAGGCTTACAGCAGGAGTTGATGAAGGTGCCGGGAATAGCTGGTCCTGCTATTCCAATAGGTCGAAGCGCCAGTACAGGCCTTCTTGTTCGATCTTAGGTGGAAAGGGCTTCACCGGACGACAGCGATGAGGAGCAGAAGTTCTTCAGGGGGTCACCAGTGATTCCTCGGTCCAGCCTCGTGTTCGCAGGATACTTGGCTCCTGTATCCCTGGGTTCGTAAGAGCTCAGGAGATCGACATGGTAGTGGTGTTTCCAGCTCCCTCTTATCCACGGTTCCCTTCGCGCCAAAACGGAGGGGAGCCAATGGGAGATCCGCTCATCAACACACATACCATACGTGGACCAATCACGGACCACGGTGGTCCCAGGCATTCGCACCACCCTAGACTCTCTGGCACCCAGGATGTGTATTGGGACCAGACAGCCCAGCCCACATCCTGGGGGCACTCAAACGACATGTAGAAGCCCGCGAACGCAACCGTGTTTCGCGGGAAACTACATGCCCAAATAAGGAAGGCCCCGGGTCGCCTGACCCGGGGGAAGGTAAAGGGAGCAAGACGGACAGTGGACTAGACAAAGGAGCCTCGTGGTCCGGCCATTTTGTGTAGCCGGGCCACCCTTTTGTGTTCGCGGCAAAAACGTGCTCAGAACGGCAAAAGGAGCTCAAAATAAACCAAATGATCGCTGCCACCAGCCCAGTCCCTGAATGACTTGCACCGATCCAAAAACCATCCTACAAGAGTGTCTAGGGTCTGTAGAAGGCTAGAGACCCAAGAGAGCTGTAACTTAGGTTACAGTGCCCTCTTGTGTCGTGTTGCTCTAAAATGGCGACACGATAAAAGAAACTACGGGAAACAGCGTTCCCCGGTACTGACTGTCTTAAGGGCATGTCAGTTTCCCCGTAAGAAAGGAGCGAAAGCCCAGAGGAGTACAGCAGAAGGCTGCACTTCTCTGGCAAAGTCAAGAAAACAGGTTGAAAACACTAGCAAAAAGTTTAGGGGTTGCCACATGGAAGGAAAGTTCCCTACAATAATGAAATCTTTCCTAACACATGAGATGTGATATCTCAATGCTTATACCAAACCTGAGACCCTTCCTACGGCATGAGATGTCATATACAACTCCTTCCCATTCCAATCCTGAGACCCTTCCTATAGCATGAGATGTGATATCTCAATGCTTATACCAAACCTGAGACCCTTCCTATAGCATGAGATGTGATATCCAACTCCTTCCCATTCCAATCCTGAGACCCTTCCTATAGCATGAGATGTGATATCTCAATGCTTATACCAAACCTGAGACCCTTCCTATAACATGAGATGGGATATCCAACTCCTTCCCATTCCAATCCTGAGACACTTCCGATAGCAGAGATGTGATATCTCAATGCTTATACCAGACCTTAGACCCTTCCTATAACATGAGATCGGATATCCAACTCCTTCCCGTTCCAAACCTGAGACCCTTCCTTTAGCATGAGATGTGATATCCAACTCCTTCCCATTCCAATCCTGAGACACTTCCTATAGCATGAGATGTGATATCCAAGTCCTTCCCATTCCAATCCTGAGACACTTCCTATAGCATGAGATGTGATATCTCAATGCTTCTAATACCAAACCTGAGACTCTTCCTATAACATGAGATGGGATATCCAACTCCTTCCCATTCCAATCCTGAGACCCTTCAGATAGCAGAGATGTGATATCTCAATGCTTATACCAAACCTGAGACCCTTCCTATAGCATGAGATGTGATATCCAACTCCTTCCCATTCCAATCCTGAGACCCTTAGTATAGCATGAGATGTGATATCTCAATGCTTATACCAAACCTGAGACCCTTCCTACGGCATGAGATGTCATATACAACTCCTTCCCATTCCAATCCTGAGACCCTTCCTATAGCATGAGATGTGATATCTCAATGCTTATACCAAACCTGAGACCCTTCCTATAGCATGAGATGTGATATCCAACTCCTTCCCATTCCAATCCTGAGACCCTTCCTATAGCATGAGATGTGATATCTCAATGCTTATACCAAACCTGAGACCCTTCCTATAACATGAGATGGGATATCCAACTCCTTCCCATTCCAATCCTGAGACACTTCCGATAGCAGAGATGTGATATCTCAATGCTTATACCAGACCTTAGACCCTTCCTATAACATGAGATCGGATATCCAACTCCTTCCCGTTCCAATCCTGAGACACTTCCGATAGCATGAGATGTGATATCTCAATGCTTCTAATATCAAAACGGAAACCCTCCCTATCGCATGATATGTGATATCTAAGTCCTTCCCATTCCAATCCTGAGACCCTTCCTATAGCATGAGATGTGATATCTCAATGCTTCTAATACCAAACCTGAGATCCTTCCGATAGCATGAGATCGGATATCCAACTCCTTCCCATTCCAATCCTGAGACACTTCCGATAGCAGAGATGTGATACCTCAATGCTTATACCAGACCTTAGACCCTTCCTATAACATGAGATCGGATATCCAACTCCTTCCCGTTCCAAACCTGAGACCCTTCCTTTAGCATGAGATGTGATATCCAGCTCCTTCCCATTCCAATCCTGAGACACTTCCTATAGCATGAGATGTGATATCTCAATGCTTCTACCAAACCTGAGACCCTTCCTTTAGCATGAGATGTGATATCCAACTCCTTCCCATTCCAATCCTGAGACCCTCCCTTTAGCATATGTGATATCCATCTCCTTCCCATTCCAATCCTGAGACCCTTCTGATAGCATGAGATGTGATATCTCAATGCTTCTAATACCAAACCTGAGATCCTTCCTTTAGCATGAGATGTGATATCCAGCTCCTTCCCATTCCAATCCTGAGACACTTCCTATAGCATGAGATGTGATATCGCAATACTTCTAATACCAAACCTGAGATCCTTTCCGATAACATGAGATGTGATATCCAAATCCTTCCCCTTCCAAACCTGAGACCCTCCCTTTAGCATATGTGATATCCATCTCCTTCCCATTCCAATCCTGAGACCCTTCTGATAGCATGAGATGTGATATCTCAATGCTTCTAATACCAAACCTGAGATCCTTCCGATAGCATGAGATGTGATATCTCAATGCTTCTAATACCAAACCTGAGATCCTTCCCATAACATGAGATGTGATATCCAAATCCTTCCCCTTCCAATTCTGAGACCCTCCCTTTAACATGAGATGTGATATCCAACTCCTTCCCATTCCAACCTGAGACCCTTCCTATAGCATGAGATGTGATATCCAAGTCCTTCCCATTCCAATCCTTAGACCCTTCCTACAGCATGCAATATGATATCTCAATGCCTCTAATACCAAACCTGAGATCCTTCCTCTAACATGAAATGTGATATCCAACTCCTTCCCTTTCCAAACCTGAGAGCCTATCTATAGCATGAGATGTGATATCCAAGTCCTTTCCATTCCAATCCTTAGACCCTTCCTACAGCATGCAATATGATATCTCAATGATTCTAATAACAAACCTGAGACCCGTCCTATAACATGAGATGGGATATCCAACTCCTTCCATTTCCAATCCTGAGACACTTCCGATAGCAGAGATGTGATATCTCAATGCTTATACCAAACCTGAGACCCTTCCTATAACATGAGATGTGATCTCCAACTCCTTCCCGTTCCAATCCTGAGACTCTTCCTTTAGCATGAGATGTGATATCCAGCTCCTTCCCATTCCAATCGTGAGACACTTCCGATAGCATGAGATGTGATATCTCAATGCTTCTAATATCAAAACTGAGACCCTCCCTATAGCATGATATGTGATATCTAAGTCCTTCCCATTCCAATCCTGAGACCCTTCCTATAGCATGAGATGTGATATCTCAATGCTTCTACCAAACCTGAGACCCTTCCTTTAGCATGAGATGTGATATCCAACTCCTTCCCATTCCAATCCTGAGACCCTTCCTATAGCATGAGATGTGATATCTCAATACTTCTAATACCAAACCTGAGATCCTTCCTATAGCATGAGATGTGATATCTCAATGCTTCTAATACCAAACCTGAGACCCTTCCTACAGCATGCGATGTGATATCTCACTGCTTATACCAAACCTGAGACCCTTCCTATAGCATGAGATGTGATATCCAACTCCTTCCCATTCCAATCCTGAGACCCTTCCTATAGCATGAGATGTGATATCTCAATGCTTCTAATATCAAACTTGAGAGCCTCCCTATAGCATGAGATGTGATATCCAAGTCCTTCCCATTCCAATCCTGAGACACTTCCTATAGCATGAGATGTGATATCTCAATGCTTCTAATACCAAACCTGAGACTCTTCCTATAACATGAGATGGGATATCCAATTCCTTCCCATTCCAATCCTGAGACCCTTCCGATAGCAGAGATGTGATATCTCAATGCTTATACCAAACCTGAGACCCTTCCTACGGCATGAGATGTCATATACAACTCCTTCCCATTCCAATCCTGAGACCCTTCCTATAGCATGAGATGTGATTTCTCAATGCTTATACCAAACCTGAGACCCTTCCTATAGCATGAGATGTGATATCCAACTCCTTCCCATTCCAATCCTGAGACCCTTCCTATAGCATGAGATGTGATATCTCAATGCTTATACCAAACCTGAGACCCTTCCTACGGCATGAGATGTCATATACAACTCCTTCCCATTCCAATCCTGAGACCCTTCCTATAGCATGAGATGTGATATCTCAATGCTTATACCAAACCTGAGACCCTTCCTATAGCATGAGATGTGATATCCAACTCCTTCCCATTCCAATCCTGAGACCCTTCCTATAGCATGAGATGTGATATCTCAATGCTTATCCCAAACCTGAGACCCTTCCTATAACATGAGATGGGATATCCAACTCCTTCCCATTCCAATCCTGAGACACTTCCGATAGCAGAGATGTGATATCTCAATGCTTATACCAGACCTTAGACCCTTCCTATAACATGAGATCGGATATCCAACTCCTTCCCGTTCCAAACCTGAGACCCTTCCTTTAGCATGAGATGTGATATCCAGCTCCTTCCCATTCCAATCCTGAGACACTTCCGATAGCATGAGATGTGATATCTCAATGCTTCTAATATCAAAACGGAAACCCTCCCTATAGCATGATATGTGATATCTAAGTCCTTCCCATTCCAATCCTGAGACCCTTCCTATAGCATGAGATGTGATATCTCAATGCTTCTACCAAACCTGAGACCCTTCCTTTAGCATGAGATGTGATATCCAACTCCTTCCCATTCCAATCCTGAGACCCTTCCTATAGCATGAGATGTGATATCTCAATACTTCTAATACCAAACCTGAGATCCTTCCGATAACATGAGATGTGATATCCAAATCCTTCCCCTTCCAAACCTGAGACCCTCCCTTTAGCATGAGATGTGATATCCATCTCCTTCCCATTCCAATCCTGAGACCCTTCTGATAGCATGAGATGTGATATCTCAATGCTTCTAATACCAAACCTGAGATCCTTCCGATAGCATGAGATGTGATATCTCAATGCTTCTAATACCAAACCTGAGACCCTTCCTATAACATGAGATTGGAATATCCAACTCCTTCCCATTCCAATCCTGAGACCCTTCCGATAGCAGAGATGTGATATCTCAATTCTTATACCAAACCTGAGATCCTTCCTATAACATGAGATGTGATATCCAACTCCTTCCCATTCCAATCCTGAGACACTTCCTATAGCATGAGATGTGATATCTCACTGCTTATACCAAACCTGAGACCCTTCCTATAGCATGAGATGTGATATCTAACTCCTTCCCATTCCAATCCTGAGACCCTTCCTATAGCATGAGATGTGATATCTCAATGCTTCTAATACCAAACCTGAGACTCTTCCTATAACATGAGATGGGATATCCAACTCCTTCCCATTCCAATCCTGAGACCCTTCCGATAGCAGAGATGTGATATCTCAATGCTTATACCAAACCTGAGACCCTTCCTACGGCATGAGATGTCATATACAACTCCTTCCCATTCCAATCCTGAGACCCTTCCTATAGCATGAGATGTGATATCTCAATGCTTATACCAAACCTGAGACCCTTCCTATAGCATGAGATGTGATATCCAACTCCTTCCCATTCCAATCCTGAGACCCTTCCTATAGCATGAGATGTGATATCTCAATGCTTATACCAAACCTGAGACCCTTCCTACGGCATGAGATGTCATATACAACTCCTTCCCATTCCAATCCTGAGACCCTTCCTATGGCATGAGATGTGATATCTCAATGCTTATACCAAACCTGAGACCCTTCCTATAGCATGAGATGTGATATCCAACTCCTTCCCATTCCAATCCTGAGACCCTTCCTATAGCATGAGATGTGATATCTCAATGCTTATACCAAACCTGAGACCCTTCCTATAACATGAGATGGGATATCCAACTCCTTCCCATTCCAATCCTGAGACACTTCCGATAGCAGAGATGTGATATCTCAATGCTTATACCAGACCTTAGACCCTTCCTATAACATGAGATCGGATATCCAACTCCTTCCAGTTCCAAACCTGAGACCCTTCCTTTAGCATGAGATGTGATATCCAGCTCCTTCCCATTCCAATCCTGAGACACTTCCGATAGCATGAGATGTGATATCTCAATGATTCTAATATCAAAACGGAAACCCTCCCTATAGCATGATATGTGATATCTAAGTCCTTCCCATTCCAATCCCGAGACCCTTCCTATAGCATGAGATGTGATATCTCAATGCTTCTACCAAACCTGAGACCCTTCCTTTAGCATGAGATGTGATATCCAACTCCTTCCCATTCCAATCCTGAGACCCTTCCTATAGCATGAGATGTGATATCTCAATACTTCTAATACCAAACCTGAGATCCTTCCGATAACATGAGATGTGATATCCAAATCCTTCCCCTTCCAAACCTGAGACCCTCCCTTTAGCATGAGATGTGATATCCATCTCCTTCCCATTCCAATCCTGAGACCCTTCTGATAGCATGAGATGTGATATCTCAATGCTTCTTATACCAAACCTGAGATCCTTCCGATAGCATGAGATGTGATATCTCAATGCTTCTAATACCAAACCTGAGACCCTTCCTATAACATGAGATTGGAATATCCAACTCCTTCCCATTCCAATCCTGAGACCCTTCCGATAGCAGAGATGTGATATCTCAATTCTTATATCAAACCTGAGATCCTTCCTATAACATGAGATGTGATATCCAACTCCTTCCCATTCCAATCCTGAGACACTTCCTATAGCATGAGATGTGATATCCAAGTCCTTCCCATTCCAATCCTGAGACACTTCCTATAGCATGAGATGTGATATCTCAATGCTTCTAATACCAAACCTGAGACTCTTCCTATAACATGAGATGGGATATCCAACTCCTTCCCATTCCAATCCTGAGACCCTTCAGATAGCAGAGATGTGATATCTCAATGCTTATACCAAACCTGAGACCCTTCCTATAGCATGAGATGTGATATCCAACTCCTTCCCATTCCAATCCTGAGACCCTTAGTATAGCATGAGATGTGATATCTCAATGCTTATACCAAACCTGAGACCCTTCCTACGGCATGAGATGTCATATACAACTCCTTCCCATTCCAATCCTGAGACCCTTCCTATAGCATGAGATGTGATATCTCAATGCTTATACCAAACCTGAGACCCTTCCTATAGCATGAGATGTGATATCCAACTCCTTCCCATTCCAATCCTGAGACCCTTCCTATAGCATGAGATGTGATATCTCAATGCTTATACCAAACCTGAGACCCTTCCTATAACATGAGATGGGATATCCAACTCCTTCCCATTCCAATCCTGAGACACTTCCGATAGCAGAGATGTGATATCTCAATGCTTATACCAGACCTTAGACCCTTCCTATAACATGAGATCGGATATCCAACTCCTTCCCGTTCCAAACCTGAGACCCTTCCTTTAGCATGAGATGTGATATCCAACTCCTTCCCATTCCAATCCTGAGACACTTCCTATAGCATGAGATGTGATATCCAAGTCCTTCCCATTCCAATCCTGAGACACTTCCTATAGCATGAGATGTGATATCTCAATGCTTCTAATACCAAACCTGAGACTCTTCCTATAACATGAGATGGGATATCCAACTCCTTCCCATTCCAATCCTGAGACCCTTCAGATAGCAGAGATGTGATATCTCAATGCTTATACCAAACCTGAGACCCTTCCTATAGCATGAGATGTGATATCCAACTCCTTCCCATTCCAATCCTGAGACCCTTAGTATAGCATGAGATGTGATATCTCAATGCTTATACCAAACCTGAGACCCTTCCTACGGCATGAGATGTCATATACAACTCCTTCCCATTCCAATCCTGAGACCCTTCCTATAGCATGAGATGTGATATCTCAATGCTTATACCAAACCTGAGACCCTTCCTATAGCATGAGATGTGATATCCAACTCCTTCCCATTCCAATCCTGAGACCCTTCCTATAGCATGAGATGTGATATCTCAATGCTTATACCAAACCTGAGACCCTTCCTATAACATGAGATGGGATATCCAACTCCTTCCCATTCCAATCCTGAGACACTTCCGATAGCAGAGATGTGATATCTCAATGCTTATACCAGACCTTAGACCCTTCCTATAACATGAGATCGGATATCCAACTCCTTCCCGTTCCAATCCTGAGACACTTCCGATAGCATGAGATGTGATATCTCAATGCTTCTAATATCAAAACGGAAACCCTCCCTATCGCATGATATGTGATATCTAAGTCCTTCCCATTCCAATCCTGAGACCCTTCCTATAGCATGAGATGTGATATCTCAATGCTTCTAATACCAAACCTGAGATCCTTCCGATAGCATGAGATCGGATATCCAACTCCTTCCCATTCCAATCCTGAGACACTTCCGATAGCAGAGATGTGATACCTCAATGCTTATACCAGACCTTAGACCCTTCCTATAACATGAGATCGGATATCCAACTCCTTCCCGTTCCAAACCTGAGACCCTTCCTTTAGCATGAGATGTGATATCCAGCTCCTTCCCATTCCAATCCTGAGACACTTCCTATAGCATGAGATGTGATATCTCAATGCTTCTACCAAACCTGAGACCCTTCCTTTAGCATGAGATGTGATATCCAACTCCTTCCCATTCCAATCCTGAGACCCTCCCTTTAGCATATGTGATATCCATCTCCTTCCCATTCCAATCCTGAGACCCTTCTGATAGCATGAGATGTGATATCTCAATGCTTCTAATACCAAACCTGAGATCCTTCCTTTAGCATGAGATGTGATATCCAGCTCCTTCCCATTCCAATCCTGAGACACTTCCTATAGCATGAGATGTGATATCGCAATACTTCTAATACCAAACCTGAGATCCTTTCCGATAACATGAGATGTGATATCCAAATCCTTCCCCTTCCAAACCTGAGACCCTCCCTTTAGCATATGTGATATCCATCTCCTTCCCATTCCAATCCTGAGACCCTTCTGATAGCATGAGATGTGATATCTCAATGCTTCTAATACCAAACCTGAGATCCTTCCGATAGCATGAGATGTGATATCTCAATGCTTCTAATACCAAACCTGAGATCCTTCCCATAACATGAGATGTGATATCCAAATCCTTCCCCTTCCAATTCTGAGACCCTCCCTTTAACATGAGATGTGATATCCAACTCCTTCCCATTCCAACCTGAGACCCTTCCTATAGCATGAGATGTGATATCCAAGTCCTTCCCATTCCAATCCTTAGACCCTTCCTACAGCATGCAATATGATATCTCAATGCCTCTAATACCAAACCTGAGATCCTTCCTCTAACATGAAATGTGATATCCAACTCCTTCCCTTTCCAAACCTGAGAGCCTATCTATAGCATGAGATGTGATATCCAAGTCCTTTCCATTCCAATCCTTAGACCCTTCCTACAGCATGCAATATGATATCTCAATGATTCTAATAACAAACCTGAGACCCGTCCTATAACATGAGATGGGATATCCAACTCCTTCCATTTCCAATCCTGAGACACTTCCGATAGCAGAGATGTGATATCTCAATGCTTATACCAAACCTGAGACCCTTCCTATAACATGAGATGTGATCTCCAACTCCTTCCCGTTCCAATCCTGAGACTCTTCCTTTAGCATGAGATGTGATATCCAGCTCCTTCCCATTCCAATCGTGAGACACTTCCGATAGCATGAGATGTGATATCTCAATGCTTCTAATATCAAAACTGAGACCCTCCCTATAGCATGATATGTGATATCTAAGTCCTTCCCATTCCAATCCTGAGACCCTTCCTATAGCATGAGATGTGATATCTCAATGCTTCTACCAAACCTGAGACCCTTCCTTTAGCATGAGATGTGATATCCAACTCCTTCCCATTCCAATCCTGAGACCCTTCCTATAGCATGAGATGTGATATCTCAATACTTCTAATACCAAACCTGAGATCCTTCCTATAGCATGAGATGTGATATCTCAATGCTTCTAATACCAAACCTGAGACCCTTCCTACAGCATGCGATGTGATATCTCACTGCTTATACCAAACCTGAGACCCTTCCTATAGCATGAGATGTGATATCCAACTCCTTCCCATTCCAATCCTGAGACCCTTCCTATAGCATGAGATGTGATATCTCAATGCTTCTAATATCAAACTTGAGAGCCTCCCTATAGCATGAGATGTGATATCCAAGTCCTTCCCATTCCAATCCTGAGACACTTCCTATAGCATGAGATGTGATATCTCAATGCTTCTAATACCAAACCTGAGACTCTTCCTATAACATGAGATGGGATATCCAATTCCTTCCCATTCCAATCCTGAGACCCTTCCGATAGCAGAGATGTGATATCTCAATGCTTATACCAAACCTGAGACCCTTCCTACGGCATGAGATGTCATATACAACTCCTTCCCATTCCAATCCTGAGACCCTTCCTATAGCATGAGATGTGATTTCTCAATGCTTATACCAAACCTGAGACCCTTCCTATAGCATGAGATGTGATATCCAACTCCTTCCCATTCCAATCCTGAGACCCTTCCTATAGCATGAGATGTGATATCTCAATGCTTATACCAAACCTGAGACCCTTCCTACGGCATGAGATGTCATATACAACTCCTTCCCATTCCAATCCTGAGACCCTTCCTATAGCATGAGATGTGATATCTCAATGCTTATACCAAACCTGAGACCCTTCCTATAGCATGAGATGTGATATCCAACTCCTTCCCATTCCAATCCTGAGACCCTTCCTATAGCATGAGATGTGATATCTCAATGCTTATCCCAAACCTGAGACCCTTCCTATAACATGAGATGGGATATCCAACTCCTTCCCATTCCAATCCTGAGACACTTCCGATAGCAGAGATGTGATATCTCAATGCTTATACCAGACCTTAGACCCTTCCTATAACATGAGATCGGATATCCAACTCCTTCCCGTTCCAAACCTGAGACCCTTCCTTTAGCATGAGATGTGATATCCAGCTCCTTCCCATTCCAATCCTGAGACCCTCCCTTTAGCATGAGATGTGATATCTCAATGCTTCTAATATCAAAACAGAAACCCTCCCTATAGCATGATATGTGATATCTAAGTCCTTCCCATTCCAATCCTGAGACCCTTCCTATAGCATGAGATGTGATATCTCAATGCTTCTACCAAACCTGAGACCCTTCCTTTAGCATGAGATGTGATATCCAACTCCTTCCCATTCCAATCCTGAGACCCTTCCTATAGCATGAGATGTGATATCTCAATACTTCTAATACCAAACCTGAAATCCTTCCGATAACATGAGATGTGATATCCAAATCCTTCCCCTTCCAAACCTGAGACCCTCCCTTTAGCATGAGATGTGATATCCAACTCTTTCCCATTCCAATCCTGAGACCCTTCTGATAGCATGAGATGTGATATCTCAATGCTTCTAATACCAAACCTGAGATCCTTCCGATAGCATGAGATGTGATATCTCAATGCTTCTAATACCAAACCTGAGATCCTTCCTATAACATGAGATGTGATATCCAAATCCTTCCCCTTCCAATTCTGACACTTCCTATAGCATGAGATGTGATATCTCACTGCTTATACCAAACCTGAGACCCTTCCTATAGCATGAGATGTGATATCCAACTCCTTCCCATTCCAATCCTGAGACCCTTCCTATAGCATGAGATGTGATATCTCAATGCTTCTAATATCAAACTTGAGACCCTCCCTATAGCATGAGATGTGATATCCAAGTCCTTCCCATTCCAATCCTGAGACACTTCCTATAGCATGAGATGTGATATCTCAATGCTTCTAATACCAAACCTGAGACTCTTCCTATAACATGAGATGGGATATCCAACTCCTTCCCATTCCAATCCTGAGACCCTTCCGATAGCAGAGATGTGATATCTCAATGCTTATACCAAACCTGAGACCCTTCCTACGGCATGAGATGTCATATACAACTCCTTCCCATTCCAATCCTGAGATCCTTCCTATAGCATGAGATGTGATATCTCAATGCTTATACCAAACCTGAGACCCTTCCTATAGCATGAGATGTGATATCCAACTCCTTCCCATTCCAATCCTGAGACCCTTCCTATAGCATGAGATGTGATATCTCAATGCTTCTAATATCAAACTTGAGACCCTCCCTATAGCATGAGATGTGATATCCAAGTCCTTCCCATTCCAATCCTGAGACACTTCCTATGGCATGAGATGTGATGTCTCAATGCTTCTAATACCAAACCTGAGATCCTTCCTATAACATGAGATGTGATATCCAACTCCTTCCATTCCAATCCTGAGACCCTTCCTATAGCATGAGATTTGATATCTCAATGCTTATACCAAACCTGAGACCCTTCCTATAGCATGAGATGTGATACCCAAGTCCTTCCCATTCCAATCCTTAGACCCTTCCTACAGCATGCAATATGATATCTCAATGATTCTAATAACAATCCTGAGACCCGTCCTATAACATGAGATGGGATATCCAATTCCTTCCCATTCCAATCCTGAGACACTTCCGATAGCAGAGATGTGATATCTCAATGCTTATACCAAACCTGAGACCCTTCCTATAACATGAGATCGGATATCCAACTCCTTCCCGTTCCAAACCTGAGACCCTTCCTTTAGCATGAGATGTGATATCCAGCTCCTTCCCATTCCAATCCTGAGACACTTCCGATAGCATGAGATGTGATATCTCAATGCTTCTAATACCAAACCTGAGATCCTTCTTATAACATGTGATGTGATATCCAAATCCTTCCCCTTCCAAACCTGAGACCCTCCCTTTAGCATGAGATGTGATATCCAACTCCTTCCCATTCCAATCCTGAGACCCTTATGATAGATAGCATGAGATGTGATATCTCAATGCCTCTAATACCAAACCTGAGATACTTCCGATAGCATGAGATGTGATATCTCAATGCTACTAATACCAAACCTGAGATCCTTCCTATAACATGAGATGTGATATCCAAATCCTTCCCCTTCCAAACCTGAGACCCTCCCTTTAGCATGAGATGTGATATCCAACTCCTTCCCATTCCAATTCTGAGCCCCTTCCTATACCATGAGACTTGATATCCAACTCCTTCCCATTCCAATTCTGAGCCCCTTCCTATACCATGAGACTTGATATCTCAATGCTTCTAATACCAAACCTGAGACCCGTCCTATAACATGAGATGTGATATCCAAATCCTTCCCCTTCCAAACCTTAGACCCTTCCTTTATCATGAGATGTGATATCCAACTCCTTCCCATTCCAATCCTGAGACCCTTCCGATATCATGAGATGTGATATCTCAATGCTTCTAATATCAAACTTGAGACCCTCCCTATAGCATGAGATGTGATATCCAAGTCCTTCCCATTCCAATCCTGAGACCCTTCCTATAGCTTGAGTTGTGACATCCAACTCCTTCCCATTCCAATTCTGATCCCCTTTCTATACCATGAGACTTGATATCTCAATGCTTCTAATACCAAACCTGAGACCCGTCCTATAACATGAGATGTGATATCCAAATCCTTCCCCTTCCAAACCTTAGACCCTTCCTTTATCATGAGATGTGATATCCAACTCCTTCCCATTCCAATCCTGAGACCCTTCCGATATCATGAGATGTAATATCTCAATGCTTCTAATATCAAACTTGAGACCCTCCCTATAGCATGAGATGTGATATCCAAGTCCTTCCCATTCCAATCCTGAGACCCTTCCTATAGCATGAGATGTGATATCTCAATGCTTCTAATACCAAACCTGAGACCCTTCCTATAACATGAGATTGGAATATCCAACTCCTTCCCATTCCAATCCTGAGACCCTTCCGATAGCAGAGATGTGATATCTCAATTCTTATACCAAACCTGAGATCCTTCCTATAACATGAGATGTGATATCCAACTCCTTCCCATTCCAATCCTGAGACACTTCCTATAGCATGAGATGTGATATCTCACTGCTTATACCAAACCTGAGACCCTTCCAATAGCATGAGCTGTGATATCCAACTCCTTCCCATTCCAATCCTGAGACCCTTCCTATAGCATGAGATGTGATATCTCAATGCTTCTAATATCAAACTTGAGAGCCTCCCTATAGCATGAGATGTGATATCCAAGTCCTTCCCATTCCAATCCTGAGACACTTCCTATAGCATGAGATGTGATATCTCAATGCTTCTAATACCAAACCTGAGACTCTTCCTATAACATGAGATGGGATATCCAACTCCTTCCCATTCCAATCCTGAGACCCTTCCGATAGCAGAGATGTGATATCTCAATGCTTATACCAAACCTGAGACCCTTCCTACGGCATGAGATGTCATATACAACTCCTTCCCATTCCAATCCTGAGACCCTTCCTATAGCATGAGATGTGATATCTCAATGCTTATACCAAACCTGAGACCCTTCCTATAGCATGAGATGTGATATCCAACTCCTTCCCATTCCAATCCTGAGACCCTTCCTATAGCATGAGATGTGATATCTCAATGCTTATACCAAACCTGAGACCCTTCCTACGGCATGAGATGTCATATACAACTCCTTCCCATTCCAATCCTGAGACCCTTCCTATAGCATGAGATGTGATATCTCAATGCTTATACCAAACCTGAGACCCTTCCTATAGCATGAGATGTGATATCCAACTCCTTCCCATTCCAATCCTGAGACCCTTCCTATAGCATGAGATGTGATATCTCAATGCTTATACCAAACCTGAGACCCTTCCTATAACATGAGATGGGATATCCAACTCCTTCCCATTCCAATCCTGAGACACTTCCGATAGCAGAGATGTGATATCTCAATGCTTATACCAGACCTTAGACCCTTCCTATAACATGAGATCGGATATCCAACTCCTTCCCGTTCCAAACCTGAGACCCTTCCTTTAGCATGAGATGTGATATCCAGCTCCTTCCCATTCCAATCCTGAGACACTTCCGATAGCATGAGATGTGATATCTCAATGCTTCTAATATCAAAACGGAAACCCTCCCTATAGCATGATATGTGATATCTAAGTCCTTCCCATTCCAATCCTGAGACCCTTCCTATAGCATGAGATGTGATATCTCAATGCTTCTACCAAACCTGAGACCCTTCCTTTAGCATGAGATGTGATATCTCAATACTTCTAATACCAAACCTGAGATCCTTCCGATAACATGAGATGTGATATCCAAATCCTTCCCCTTCCAAACCTGAGACCCTCCCTTTAGCATGAGATGTGATATCCATCTCCTTCCCATTCCAATCCTGAGACCCTTCTGATAGCATGAGATGTGATATCTCAATGCTTCTAATACCAAACCTGAGATCCTTCCGATAGCATGAGATGTGATATCCAAGTCCTTCCCATTCCAATCCTGAGACACTTCCTATAGCATGAGATGTGATATCTCAATACTTCTAATATCAAACCTGAGATCCTTCCGATAACATGAGATGTGATATCCAAATCCTTCCCCTTCCAAACCTGAGACCCTCCCTTTAGCATGAGATGTGATATCCATCTCCTTCCCATTCCAATCCTGAGACCCTTCTGATAGCATGAGATGTGATATCTCAATGCTTCTAATACCAAACCTGAGATCCTTCCGATAGCATGAGATGTGATATCTCAATGCTTCTAATACCAAACCTGAGACCCTTCCTATAACATGAGATTGGAATATCCAACTCCTTCCCATTCCAATCCTGAGACCCTTCCGATAGCAGAGATGTGATATCTCAATTCTTATACCAAACCTGAGATCCTTCCTATAACATGAGATGTGATATCCAACTCCTTCCCATTCCAATCCTGAGACACTTCCTATAGCATGAGATGTGATATCTCACTGCTTATACCAAACCTGAGACCCTTCCTATAGCATGAGATGTGATATCTAACTCCTTCCCATTCCAATCCTGAGACCCTTCCTATAGCATGAGATGTGATATCTCAATGCTTCTAATACCAAACCTGAGACTCTTCCTATAACATGAGATGGGATATCCAACTCCTTCCCATTCCAATCCTGAGACCCTTCCGATAGCAGAGATGTGATATCTCAATGCTTATACCAAACCTGAGACCCTTCCTACGGCATGAGATGTCATATACAACTCCTTCCCATTCCAATCCTGAGACCCTTCCTATAGCATGAGATGTGATATCTCAATGCTTATACCAAACCTGAGACCCTTCCTATAGCATGAGATGTGATATCCAACTCCTTCCCATTCCAATCCTGAGACCCTTCCTATAGCATGAGATGTGATATCTCAATGCTTATACCAAACCTGAGACCCTTCCTACGGCATGAGATGTCATATACAACTCCTTCCCATTCCAATCCTGAGACCCTTCCTATGGCATGAGATGTGATATCTCAATGCTTATACCAAACCTGAGACCCTTCCTATAGCATGAGATGTGATATCCAACTCCTTCCCATTCCAATCCTGAGACCCTTCCTATAGCATGAGATGTGATATCTCAATGCTTATACCAAACCTGAGACCCTTCCTATAACATGAGATGGGATATCCAACTCCTTCCCATTCCAATCCTGAGACACTTCCGATAGCAGAGATGTGATATCTCAATGCTTATACCAGACCTTAGACCCTTCCTATAACATGAGATCGGATATCCAACTCCTTCCAGTTCCAAACCTGAGACCCTTCCTTTAGCATGAGATGTGATATCCAGCTCCTTCCCATTCCAATCCTGAGACACTTCCGATAGCATGAGATGTGATATCTCAATGATTCTAATATCAAAACGGAAACCCTCCCTATAGCATGATATGTGATATCTAAGTCCTTCCCATTCCAATCCCGAGACCCTTCCTATAGCATGAGATGTGATATCTCAATGCTTCTACCAAACCTGAGACCCTTCCTTTAGCATGAGATGTGATATCCAACTCCTTCCCATTCCAATCCTGAGACCCTTCCTATAGCATGAGATGTGATATCTCAATACTTCTAATACCAAACCTGAGATCCTTCCGATAACATGAGATGTGATATCCAAATCCTTCCCCTTCCAAACCTGAGACCCTCCCTTTAGCATGAGATGTGATATCCATCTCCTTCCCATTCCAATCCTGAGACCCTTCTGATAGCATGAGATGTGATATCTCAATGCTTCTTATACCAAACCTGAGATCCTTCCGATAGCATGAGATGTGATATCTCAATGCTTCTAATACCAAACCTGAGACCCTTCCTATAACATGAGATTGGAATATCCAACTCCTTCCCATTCCAATCCTGAGACCCTTCCGATAGCAGAGATGTGATATCTCAATTCTTATATCAAACCTGAGATCCTTCCTATAACATGAGATGTGATATCCAACTCCTTCCCATTCCAATCCTGAGACACTTCCTATAGCATGAGATGTGATATCCAAGTCCTTCCCATTCCAATCCTGAGACACTTCCTATAGCATGAGATGTGATATCTCAATGCTTCTAATACCAAACCTGAGACTCTTCCTATAACATGAGATGGGATATCCAACTCCTTCCCATTCCAATCCTGAGACCCTTCCGATAGCAGAGATGTGATATCTCAATGCTTATACCAAACCTGAGACCCTTCCTATAGCATGAGATGTGATATCCAACTCCTTCCCATTCCAATCCTGAGACCCTTAGTATAGCATGAGATGTGATATCTCAATGCTTATACCAAACCTGAGACCCTTCCTACGGCATGAGATGTCATATACAACTCCTTCCCATTCCAATCCTGAGACCCTTCCTATAGCATGAGATGTGATATCTCAATGCTTATACCAAACCTGAGACCCTTCCTATAGCATGAGATGTGATATCCAACTCCTTCCCATTCCAATCCTGAGACCCTTCCTATAGCATGAGATGTGATATCTCAATGCTTATACCAAACCTGAGACCCTTCCTATAACATGAGATGGGATATCCAACTCCTTCCCATTCCAATCCTGAGACACTTCCGATAGCAGAGATGTGATATCTCAATGCTTATACCAGACCTTAGACCCTTCCTATAACATGAGATCGGATATCCAACTCCTTCCCGTTCCAAACCTGAGACCCTTCCTTTAGCATGAGATGTGATATCCAGCTCCTTCCCATTCCAATCCTGAGACACTTCCGATAGCATGAGATGTGATATCTCAATGCTTCTAATATCAAAACGGAAACCCTCCCTATCGCATGATATGTGATATCTAAGTCCTTCCCATTCCAATCCTGAGACCCTTCCTATAGCATGAGATGTGATATCTCAATGCTTCTAATACCAAACCTGAGATCCTTCCGATAGCATGAGATCGGATATCCAACTCCTTCCCATTCCAATCCTGAGACACTTCCGATAGCAGAGATGTGATATCTCAATGCTTATACCAGACCTTAGACCCTTCCTATAACATGAGATCGGATATCCAACTCCTTCCCGTTCCAAACCTGAGACCCTTCCTTTAGCATGAGATGTGATATCCAGCTCCTTCCCATTCCAATCCTGAGACACTTCCTATAGCATGAGATGTGATATCTCAATGCTTCTACCAAACCTGAGACCCTTCCTTTAGCATGAGATGTGATATCCAACTCCTTCCCATTCCAATCCTGAGACCCTCCCTTTAGCATATGTGATATCCATCTCCTTCCCATTCCAATCCTGAGACCCTTCTGATAGCATGAGATGTGATATCTCAATGCTTCTAATACCAAACCTGAGATCCTTCCTTTAGCATGAGATGTGATATCCAGCTCCTTCCCATTCCAATCCTGAGACACTTCCTATAGCATGAGATGTGATATCGCAATACTTCTAATACCAAACCTGAGATCCTTTCCGATAACATGAGATGTGATATCCAAATCCTTCCCCTTCCAAACCTGAGACCCTCCCTTTAGCATATGTGATATCCATCTCCTTCCCATTCCAATCCTGAGACCCTTCTGATAGCATGAGATGTGATATCTCAATGCTTCTAATACCAAACCTGAGATCCTTCCGATAGCATGAGATGTGATATCTCAATGCTTCTAATACCAAACCTGAGATCCTTCCCATAACATGAGATGTGATATCCAAATCCTTCCCCTTCCAATTCTGAGACCCTCCCTTTAACATGAGATGTGATATCCAACTCCTTCCCATTCCAACCTGAGACCCTTCCTATAGCATGAGATGTGATATCCAAGTCCTTCCCATTCCAATCCTTAGACCCTTCCTACAGCATGCAATATGATATCTCAATGCCTCTAATACCAAACCTGAGATCCTTCCTCTAACATGAAATGTGATATCCAACTCCTTCCCTTTCCAAACCTGAGAGCCTATCTATAGCATGAGATGTGATATCCAAGTCCTTTCCATTCCAATCCTTAGACCCTTCCTACAGCATGCAATATGATATCTCAATGATTCTAATAACAAACCTGAGACCCGTCCTATAACATGAGATGGGATATCCAACTCCTTCCATTTCCAATCCTGAGACACTTCCGATAGCAGAGATGTGATATCTCAATGCTTATACCAAACCTGAGACCCTTCCTATAACATGAGATGTGATCTCCAACTCCTTCCCGTTTCAATCCTGAGACTCTTCCTTTAGCATGAGATGTGATATCCAGCTCCTTCCCATTCCAATCGTGAGACACTTCCGATAGCATGAGATGTGATATCTCAATGCTTCTAATATCAAAACTGAGACCCTCCCTATAGCATGATATGTGATATCTAAGTCCTTCCCATTCCAATCCTGAGACCCTTCCTATAGCATGAGATGTGATATCTCAATGCTTCTACCAAACCTGAGACCCTTCCTTTAGCATGAGATGTGATATCCAACTCCTTCCCATTCCAATCCTGAGACCCTTCCTATAGCATGAGATGTGATATCTCAATACTTCTAATACCAAACCTGAGATCCTTCCTATAGCATGAGATGTGATATCTCAATGCTTCTAATACCAAACCTGAGACCCTTCCTACAGCATGCGATGTGATATCTCACTGCTTATACCAAACCTGAGACCCTTCCTATAGCATGAGATGTGATATCCAACTCCTTCCCATTCCAATCCTGAGACCCTTCCTATAGCATGAGATGTGATATCTCAATGCTTCTAATATCAAACTTGAGAGCCTCCCTATAGCATGAGATGTGATATCCAAGTCCTTCCCATTCCAATCCTGAGACACTTCCTATAGCATGAGATGTGATATCTCAATGCTTCTAATACCAAACCTGAGACTCTTCCTATAACATGAGATGGGATATCCAATTCCTTCCCATTCCAATCCTGAGACCCTTCCGATAGCAGAGATGTGATATCTCAATGCTTATACCAAACCTGAGACCCTTCCTACGGCATGAGATGTCATATACAACTCCTTCCCATTCCAATCCTGAGACCCTTCCTATAGCATGAGATGTGATTTCTCAATGCTTATACCAAACCTGAGACCCTTCCTATAGCATGAGATGTGATATCCAACTCCTTCCCATTCCAATCCTGAGACCCTTCCTATAGCATGAGATGTGATATCTCAATGCTTATACCAAACCTGAGACCCTTCCTACGGCATGAGATGTCATATACAACTCCTTCCCATTCCAATCCTGAGACCCTTCCTATAGCATGAGATGTGATATCTCAATGCTTATACCAAACCTGAGACCCTTCCTATAGCATGAGATGTGATATCCAACTCCTTCCCATTCCAATCCTGAGACCCTTCCTATAGCATGAGATGTGATATCTCAATGCTTATACCAAACCTGAGACCCTTCCTATAACATGAGATGGGATATCCAACTCCTTCCCATTCCAATCCTGAGACACTTCCGATAGCAGAGATGTGATATCTCAATGCTTATACCAGACCTTAGACCCTTCCTATAACATGAGATCGGATATCCAACTCCTTCCCGTTCCAAACCTGAGACCCTTCCTTTAGCATGAGATGTGATATCCAGCTCCTTCCCATTCCAATCCTGAGACCCTCCCTTTAGCATGAGATGTGATATCTCAATGCTTCTAATATCAAAACAGAAACCCTCCCTATAGCATGATATGTGATATCTAAGTCCTTCCCATTCCAATCCTGAGACCCTTCCTATAGCATGAGATGTGATATCTCAATGCTTCTACCAAACCTGAGACCCTTCCTTTAGCATGAGATGTGATATCCAACTCCTTCCCATTCCAATCCTGAGACCCTTCCTATAGCATGAGATGTGATATCTCAATACTTCTAATACCAAACCTGAAATCCTTCCGATAACATGAGATGTGATATCCAAATCCTTCCCCTTCCAAACCTGAGACCCTCCCTTTAGCATGAGATGTGATATCCAACTCTTTCCCATTCCAATCCTGAGACCCTTCTGATAGCATGAGATGTGATATCTCAATGCTTCTAATACCAAACCTGAGATCCTTCCGATAGCATGAGATGTGATATCTCAATGCTTCTAATACCAAACCTGAGATCCTTCCTATAACATGAGATGTGATATCCAAATCCTTCCCCTTCCAATTCTGACACTTCCTATAGCATGAGATGTGATATCTCACTGCTTATACCAAACCTGAGACCCTTCCTATAGCATGAGATGTGATATCCAACTCCTTCCCATTCCAATCCTGAGACCCTTCCTATAGCATGAGATGTGATATCTCAATGCTTCTAATATCAAACTTGAGACCCTCCCTATAGCATGAGATGTGATATCCAAGTCCTTCCCATTCCAATCCTGAGACACTTCCTATAGCATGAGATGTGATATCTCAATGCTTCTAATACCAAACCTGAGACTCTTCCTATAACATGAGATGGGATATCCAACTCCTTCCCATTCCAATCCAGAGATCCTTCCTATAGCATGAGATGTGATATCTCAATGCTTATACCAAACCTGAGACCCTTCCTATAGCATGAGATGTGATATCCAACTCCTTCCCATTCCAATCCTGAG